>NC_057712.1:117517576-117528986 GCF_004010195.1 Chiloscyllium plagiosum
AGTTCATGGAATGCCTTGCCAGTAGCAGTGGTGGACTCTCCCTCTTTATGGGCATTTAAGCGGGCATTGGATAGGCATATGGAGGATAGTGGTCTCGTGTAGGTTAGGTGGGCTTGGATCGGCGCAACATCGAGGGCCAAAGGGCCTGTACTGCGCTGTATTCTTCTATGTTCTATGTTCTAAAACACCATATGCTTCCTTAACAACCCTGTCCACCTGAGTGGCAATTCTAAGGGATCTATGTCCCTGCACACCAAGATCCCTCTGTTCCTCCACACTGCCAAGAATCCTATCTTTAATCCTGTACTCAACTTTCAAGTTCGACTTTACAAAATGCATCACCTCGCATTTATCCAGGTTGAACTCCATCTGTCACCTCTCAGCCCATCTCTGCATCCTGTCAATATCCCACTGCAGCCTACAACAGTGCTCTATACTGTCAATGACACCTCCAACTTTTGTGTCGTCTGCAAACTTGCTAACCCATCCTTCAATTCCCTCATCCAAGTCATTAATAAAAATTACAAAGAGTAGAGGCCCAAGAACTGAGCCCTGTGGAACATCACTCACCACAGACTTCCAAGCAGAATATTTTCCTTCCACTACCACTCGCTGTCTTCTGTCGACCAGCAATCCAGACAGCAATCCAGCTAAATTTCCCTGTATCCCATTCCTCCTGACCTTCTGAGCGAGTCTACCATGGGGAACCTTATCAAATGCCTTACTGAAGTCCATATACACAACATCCACCACTCGACCCTCATCAAGGTATCTAGTAACGTCCTCAAAGAACTCAATAACATTTGTGAAGCACGACCTGCCCCTCACAAAGCCGTGCTGACTGCCTTTAATCAAGCCATGCTCTTCCAGATAGTCACAAATCCCATCCCTCAGAATCCTTTCCAACACCTTGCAGACGACAGACGTGAGACTGACTGGTCTGTAATTGTCGGGGATTTCCCTATTTTCTTTCTTGAAGAGAGGAACTACATTTGCCTCCCTCCAGTCCTCAGATGGAGAGTGAGGATGCAAAGATCTTCACAAGAGGGGCAATTGTTTTTACTCAGGGTGGTTTGTGTGTGGAATGAACCATCCCTCAGAATCCTTTCCAACACCTTGCAGACGACAGACGTGAGACTGACTGGTCTGTAATTGCCGGGGATTTCCCTATTTTCTTTCTTGAAGAGAGGAACTACATTTGCCTCCCTCCAGTCCTCAGGTGGAGAGTGAGGATGCAAAGATCTTCACAAGAGGGGCAATTGTTTTTCCTCAGGGTGGTTTGTGTGTGGAATGAACTTCAGAGGAAATGTTGGATGCAGGTACAGTTACAACGTTTAAAAAACTACAACAGGATCTTGATCAGATGGGCCAATGGGCCGAGAAGTGGCAGATGGAGTTTAATTCAGATAAATGCGAGGTACTGCACTTGGGAAAGCAAATCTTAGCAGGACTTATGCACTTATGCACTTCTCTGCAGTGTAGTTGTACCGAATCTGAAGTGGACATTTTGTTCATAGAGATGTACAGCATGGAAACAGACCCTTCGGTCCAACCCGTCCATGCCGACTAGATATCCCAATCCAATCTAATCCCACTTGCCAGCACCTCGCCCATATCCCTCCAAACCCTTCCTATTCATATACCCATCCGATGCCTTTTAAATGTTGCAATTATACCAACCTCCACCACTTCCTCTGACAGCTCATTCCATACACGTACCACCCTCTGCCTGAAAACGTTGCCCTTTAGGTCTCTTTCATATTTTTCTCCTCTCACCCAAAAGCTACGCCCTCTAGTTATGGGCATCCCTACCTCAGGGAAGAGACTTTGTCTATTTATCTATCCATGCCCCTCATGATTTTATAAACCTCTTTACGGTCACCCCTCAGCCTCCGACGCTCCAGGGAAAACAGCCCCAGCCTATTCAACCTCTCCCTATAGCTCAAATACAAGGCAACATCCTTGTAAATCGGTTCTGAACTCTTTCAAGTTTCACAAGTTGCAGACAGCCAGTTGCAGATCTGAAAGGCCGAATGGCCTCCTTCAGTGCTCGAACCATTCCATAATTCCACTCTGTGTGTGAATCATGACACCCAAACATAAGGGGTATTTCACCCCCACCTTTCTCCCAAGTTTAGGACTACTACCCCATCCTGGATGTCCCAGTATCTCCAGGAATAAAGATTGAGCATTGCAGTGTAAAGTGGGGAGAAAATCAAAGACATTTAAAAAAAATGTCCAAGAGATCCCATTAATAGTTGACTGGTAGTAAAGTGTTGTCATGTGGGTAATAAAGAGCGTGTTCCAGTGGTGCATCACAGGAATGGATGTGGGGGGTGGGCGAGGTGGAATGAGACTCCGCCTTTGGGGGCAGAAGGTCATGAACCTGAAACTTGTTGAATACATAGAACCAGAACTGGAAACCTCTGCATGGGCCGGTCACCTGACATGTACATGGTCAGACGTTTAGCAGGAAAGCAGCCAGGAGCAGGAAGTCTATTTGATGTTCCCCTTCCTTAACCCAGGGGCACAGAGTACAGTTGCAGTGCTCTTACCATCCCCTTGGCCATGAATAGGAAATTTTTCACAGACCGTTGTGCAGCCTGAAATCTTTCTGCCAAACCCCACCTCTGCCAAAAGAAGTAGAAAAACTGGAAATTCTAGCGATATCTATAGACAGGGAAACAGTCAACATTGGAGGTGTCAATGAGAATTTCTCAGAACGGGGAGTGACAACATTAAAGTTAGAGAGAATGCACATCGTAACTTTGAACATTGATGGACGTGACAAGATTTGTGTGTTGAGGATTGCTGATGATCTTGGAGATATTTTTAACAAAGTGTGGATCCAAAACATGAACAGTGAAGGTTTAGTTGGAATCCATGTGAAATACTCTGAACTGGAGCAAAAGATTTGTCACTGAGAGTTATACTCGATAAAACTCAAGGTGGAAAACAGTACATAATAAGAGTATTGTATCCAGTTCTGGTCACCCTGTTGTAGAAAGGATATTATTAAGCTACAGAGGGTTCAGAGGAGATTTAACAGGATGTTGTCGGCTATGGAAGGTTTGAGTTATAAAGAAAGGCTGGATAGGCTGGACGTTTTGTCAGAGGTTTATAAAGTCACGAGGGGTATGGATAGAGTTAATGGTGGAAGTCTTTTTCCTAGGATGGGGGATTCCAAGACTGAAGGACATATTTTTAAGGTGAGAGATTTAAAAACGACATGAGGGGCAATTATTCTTACACAGGATGGTTTGTGTGTGGAATGAACTTCAGAGGAAGTGTTGGATACGGGTACAGTTACAACGTTTAAAAAACTCCAACAGGATCTTGATCAGATGGGCCAATGGGCCGAGAAGTGGCAGATGGAGTTTAATTTAGATAAATGCGAGGTCCTAGAGAGTGTTGCTGAACAAAGAGACCTTGGAGTGCAGGTTCATAGCTCCTTGAAACTGGAGTCGTAGGTAGATAGGATAGTGAAGAAGGCATTTGGTATGCTTTCTTTTATTGGTCAGAGTATTGAGTACAGGAGTTGGGAGGTGATGCTGCGGCTGTACAGGATATTTGTTAGGCCACTGTTGGAATATTGCAGGCAATTCTGGTCTCCTTCCTATCGGAAAGATGTGGTGAAACTTGAAAAGGTTCAGAAAAGATTTAAATGGTGGAGGTTGGTACAATTGCAACATTTAAGAGGCATTTGGATGGGTATATGAAAAGGAAGGGTTTGGAGGGATATGGGCCGGTTGCTGGTAGGTGGGACTAGATTGAGTTTGGGATTATATTTGGCATGGTCTGGTTGGACTGAAGGGTCTGTTTTCATGCTGTGTGATTCTATGAACATGATGGAAGAAACAAATAGAAATTCAGTTGGAGAGAAAGCAGGTCTTCCGAGTGGCCATTTCTGAGTAATTGTGGCATTTCCATTCTTGGGTAAGATTTCCCTCATCTTGATATATTTTTTGCCTTTATCCTCTGTTTTGGCTTGGGTTCATTTACCCTGCATCATTGACTTCATTTAGGTGGGGTTGGAAGTGGGGGAGCTGTGTTCCTGAGGTAACGAAATATACAATTGCAAGTCTTTCTTTCTTTAAATATCTTACAAATACTATCTTATCAGTGACCAACTTAATCCCTTCAATCCCTGCTAACTTGTTCTAGCTGGAGAGGGAGAGAGAGAGAGAGAGAGACAGACAGACAGACAGACAGAGAGAAGCCCTACATATGTCCTATATAGACTTTAACATTTTTTAGATTAGATTAGATTAGATTAGATTACAGTGTGGAAACAGGCCCTTCGGCCCAACAAGTCCACACCGACCCGCCGAAGCGAAACCCACCCATACCCCTACATTTACCCCCTACCTAACACTATGGGCAATTTAGTGTGGCCAATTCACCTGACCCTGCACATCTTTTGGACTGTGGGAGGAAACCGGAGCACCCGGAGGAAACCCACGCAGACACGGGGAGAACGTGCAAACTCCACACAGTCAGTCGCCTGAGGCGGGAATTGAACCCGGGTCTCTGGCGCTGTGAGGCAGCAGTGCTAACCACTGTGCCACCGTGCCGCCCACTGCCACCGTGCCGCCCACTAAAAATAAGGGGTAATAAAATCAATCAAGGTTTCCATGCTGACAGGTTTTATTTCAAAAGTATACTTTATTCGAAAAATTTGTAAGCAAAAACAGGTATGAAAACATTTTGATTTGAATATTACAGCATTTGTAAGAAAATGCAGCACATCAATGGACATGTTCTTCTGCACACCGTTGTAACAGTCTTCATAGTGATGGTATACATTCCACATTAGTTATACTGCCCAAAGGCAAAACATTTCAAATTGGAAATTACATCAAATGCTATAGGTACAAAGTATTTCCCTTTACCTGACTGGATCCAACTGGGCAGCCTGTGTCTGTGGACAATGGGCTGGACCTGATTTGGTTGAGTTTCTTGCCCTGTTTGATAAGCATAAAGAAATCCACTGCGTAGTAACCGTGGAGTCATGCACTGTCAACGGAAATGGGAATTGTAAATTTCTTGACCCATCAGACCAATAAGTGACAATTTAAGCAGCTATTTTGGTATACAATCCAACAACCGCTCCCCCGCTACCACCACCACACCCTCGCAACCTCCCCCTAGAACCCTTCATCCCCTCCTGGAGTCTCTGGTATGAAATATGGGAATGAGCACCAGTCCTAACTCAGTGTATTCATTAATCCCTTCCAAGTGAGACAAATGTACAGCAATAGGAAATTTGAAAAAAAGATGAAGTCACCCCTCATTTCGGAGGTGTTTGTCAGTCTGCACAACTAGGACTGGCAGACAAACACTGTTCCCAGAAGCGAAACAAAATTTGTTAAGACTTCTTAAAATGTGTTTTTCTGGAATTTAACCCTCTGTCTGTTATTAGGTTGTTTTCAAATGTGTGTTTACTGTCTCAGTCAGTATTCATAGATCCAAGTAGCAAGACATATGGATAATGACAGGAGTAAAACCAATGTCCTGGAACATTTGGGCTTTCCGGCAATATCACCACAAAAGAGATGAAAGGTTCAAAATGATCTTTGAAGCCAGTGGTGACAAACAGATCTTGGAAGGAGCACGTCATTATTTAGGTTCTGTTTACACTAACAAACATTAAATGGCATCTGACTTGGTGCTGGAGGGGAAATCATTTAGCAATGAACATGCATAACTATGGAGAAACATACTCCTTGATTCCCCCTTGTGGGTTTGTGTTGTGCCCCTGCTACCAGGCATTTTAAATTTTGTGCATCTAATTTCACCCCATTACAATGTTACAGCATTGAAGCTATTGTTGCTCTTTAGTTCTTCCACTGTTTACAATGGGGCCCTGAATTTCTGCTTGGTTCAGTCGTTTCTGTTGCTACCCCATGGAAAGAAGCACATAGATTCCATATTTCACAGAATCGTGCAGGACCAGATGGGGCCAGTTGCTCAGTTGGCTGGATGTCTGATTTGAAATGCAAAGTGATGCCAACAGCATAGATTTAGTTCCCACACCGACTGAAGTTACGACAAATGGCTTACCTTCTCAACATCTCCCCTCACCTGAACCGTGCTGACCCTCAGATTAAACCATCACCAATCATCTCTCTCTTTAATGAGACAGCAGTCTTTGGTCCAGTTGAGCAATAGCGACTTTACCTTTACTACATTAGAAAAGGCCTCAAAAGGTTTGACTCAAACACTTGCTCTTTGAAAGAGTCATTGGGTAGATTTTTTTTCTCTTTAAGTGCCTATTCAGTTCCCTTTTAAAAATTCCTATTGAATCTGCTCTTTCAGGCAGTATGTTCCAAATCATACCAACTCATAACAAAAACACATTTTCTCCATCTCGATTCACATTTAAATGACAAAATCTAGGCCTTGATGACCTAATCTAATCCAAGAAGAGTTTGAACTTTGGAGGGCAATGGACATAGTGCCTAGGTCTCCCCACTGTCATATAAGGGTTAATTCAGCATTCCTTGATTTACAGCAGGGAGCCGTCTATGTCTGAGCTGAGAGTAAAATCCTGTAAAACCCTGCATTCTGTCGCACTTAGTCATTGTGAGATCATAACTGCATTTGACCACTTAATGCAACCAACACAGTGAGCAGCAGAGAGATATGTGATGGTGGTGTATCTGAAATATAATTGTTTACAACATTGATTACATTTCAGAAGTGATGCTTAGACACTATAAGGTGTGTCTGGGGTGTTCAGACATAAAAGATATTGTTGTACAATACAGTAACCCTTACTTTCTTAGACCCTTAGTCCTGGCCTACATTTTAATACAATAGCTAATACAATCAATCAAGGTGGTGTGTGTTGGGGGGACAATGATGGTAGATTATTAAACAGAGACAAGATAACTAGAACAATTAAGAGGATTCTGAAATATAGAAGTGAGTGGAATTGATTAAACTTTAAAACTGAGCAGATAAACAGCAGTGGCTGTTTTGTGTACTGTATATTAATATGCTTCTTTTTAATTGTAGTCTCGGTTTCCTGCACCAGACAGAAACTAAAATAATTTGTTGTCTACTTGTAACAGTTGTGAAAACTCTGACTGTCTATTCATTAATTTCCCATAGTATCCTAGCATTTAACACAGAGACGGTGGGCAGTCTGAGCTTCTTACTGAAAGCGCTAAATTACCGAGAGAGAATCCTTCAACGCAGTTTGGCAGCCAGACTCTACAGTAAGGTAAAATCAGATCCCAGGTACTTCAATGAGATTACTGATTGCTGATAATTTTGTTGTTATTCTTCAGACTCACTTGCTGATGTAAATCACTGAGGAAGCCATAAACAAAATTACGATGAACAGTCAAGACAATTGTTTAAGATTTATTTGCAAAGCGATCATGCTTTTGAATTGATGATTGCAGTAATCTGCAGGAGGATCAATCCAGATTCTACTTGGCCACTTTCCTGTGACCAGTTAAATGGGCTTGCAAGCAGGTTGTCCATGTTCCTCCTTGGCCACTAAATGTTACTAGAACTGGGTGAGAGGAGAGGACCTAGAGAGGGAAAAGAAAAACAATTTTAAAAAAGCCTTGAACAGAAAAATTATCTTGTCCTTGGCTTCATAACTAGACAACTAAAAAAAAGTAGCACCCTAATGTAGAAACAAGGAGAAATCTGAAGTAAAATACATATTTCTAGCAATTACAATTTTTAAAAAGCAACTTGCAGATGTCTCAAGATATTACTCACCTTGATTCAAGGGATAACTTGTTTAAACCAACAGGGATGTTATTAGGAAAGCATACCCAAGAATATTTTACAGGAAATAAATATGACAATTATTAGAAGTAAACAACATGCACAAAAATGTTAATATATAACAGATTTGTATGTAATTGATTTTTCTAGAAGATAATGGGGGGAGTTTTAACCACACAGGATGAGTAGGTGGGAGGGGGAGAAGGGTGAGTGGGAAAGAGAAAAAAATTTTAAACCCAAGTCCAACCCACCCAGTTCCGGTTCTAATGGAGGTGGGTTGGGGGCGGGTGACCAGTTCACTCCAGGAGGCAGGTTGGTTAGTAAAAGCTTTTCAGGACATTGTATGTCTCTAAAAGGATTTTTTATTTTCAATTCGTGGAAACTGATTTCCCAGTGCTCAGAAAGCTGGCAAATAAAAGGAGAAGGGAAGGCCTGAATCCGTGAGTTAAGTGGTATTTGCAGCAGGAAGCAGGAGTGTTCCCTTCACCAAGTACTATCTCTGATTCACCTCTCATAATCTCCAGCTGTCCCCATGATCTGCACCAACCCCCGTAATTGTCTGACATCACCTGTGTCTCTCTACTCTCTCCTGCAAACTCTAACTGGCTTTCACAATCTCCAACAATCTTGTATGATCTGCAACTCCCCTGTGTGATCTCCTGACTGCCCCCATGATCTCTGCCTTGCACTACCCTACGATCATTGATTCCCTCCATTCCCTTCATCGTCCATGATTCCCCAACCTTGTGATTTCTGATTCCCTGTGATTTCCAACTATTCCAGTGAGCTCTGCACACTCCCCCCTCCCCAGCCATGTCCAACTCCCACCACTCATAATCTCCCAAGTCCCCATCCCTGTGGTTTCTGAGGCTGCCACTCCCATAATCACTGACTTCTAACCCCCAGCACCCCTACCAGGGAGGTAGAATGTCAGTATGGTGCTGGAAAAGCACAGCAGGTCATGCAGCATCTGAGGAGCAAATGAATCGACATTTCGAGCATAAGCCAGTCATTCCTGATGAAGGGTTTATGCCTGAAACGCCGATTTTCCTGCTCCTTGGATGCTACCTGACCTGCTGTGCTTTTCCAGCGCCACACTCTCGACTCTGATCTCCAGCATCTGCAGTCCTCAGACTTTCTTCCAGATAGAATGTCACAGCCAATCTCACTGAAGGTGGTAGATCATCTAACAGCTTGCTTCGAAATCTGTTCCTATTCTTAGGTAACGAAAAGAAAGGAAGAGCCCTTCACTGCCTGGAACTCATGCCTCCACCATGTCACTTACCTTGCACTGGCTCACATTCATCGAGGTCAGTAACAATATCTATTCATTTGATATTTTAATATTTGACATATTTACAGTACCAAGAACACTGCGGCAGTTCTAACACAGAAGCAACTTTCTGACACATATCAGTGCATCTCCATCACCAGGTGGCCAGAGTTGTGTGAGACCAGCTCTGATCATTATTTTCTTTCATCTCCAGTACTCTCCTCTCCACTCCTGAAGACATCACCAGCTTGCTGAGGTCCAGATTCAGAACTACTTCATTTATCTCTAACAAAAAAGGATTCTGGGTAATCCAAGATGGAGGAGAGGAAACATTTCTGGCTGTAAGAGCTGCTCCTTTTTTTGAGGTATTTTAGGTGCTGGAAGTGACTTCCTCGAATTCCAGGAGCAGCAATTACTGTTTTATATGCTGTTGCATTGTTTTGGAACTTTGGAAAACAAAAGTCAAAACAACAGCAGTTTTAAAAGGGAGAAGAACAGACAAAGGAAGCACATGGTGAGGACAGTGCTGGTGAGAGAACAAGAGAGAGAGAACCTGCACAGTTACTGCCTTTGCTGCTTTTGAATTCATGTGTCGCTGGACATCGATGAGGGGCATGGATAGGGGAAATAGGCAAAGTCTTTTCCCTGGGGTTGGGAAGTCCAGAGCAAGAGGGCATAGGTTTAGGGTGAGAGAGGAAAGATATAAAAGAGAACTAAGGGGCAACTTTTTCATGCAGAGGGTGGTACGTGTATGGAATGAGCCCCCAGAGGATGTGGTGGAGGCTGGTACAATTGCAACATTTAAGAGGCATTTGGATGGGTATATGCATAGGAAGAGTTTGGAGGGATATGGGCCGGGTGCTGGTAGGTGGGACTAGATTGGGTTGGGATATCTTGTCGGCATGGACAGGTTGAACCGAAGGGTCTGTCTCCATGCTGTACATCTCTATGACTCAAATGGTGTGAACCTTGATAATGAATCAAACCATGAATGGCATTAAGATCGAAACCAATCCAGTCTCTCCAGTCAAACCCAGTCCAGTCTCTGCAGTCTAGCCCAGTCTAGTCTCTCCAATCAAACCTTGTCTAGTCTCTACAATTTACCCCAGTCCAATCTCTATAGCCAAACCTAGTCCACTGTCTGTGGCCAAGCCTAGTCCAGTCCTTACAGTCAAACCCAATCCAGTCCCTACAAGCTAACTCAGTCCAGTCTGTGCAGTGAAACCCAATTTGGTCCCTATGATCAAACTTAGTCCAGGTCCCATGGACAAATCATGTCCAGTCTCGATAGCCAAGCCCAATCCAGATCCAGCAGTCAAAGATCTGGTATCTAAGTCAGACTCAGTTCAGTGTCTCCAGTCAAACCCAGTCCAGTCTCTACAACAAAGTCCAATCCAGGTCCTGCAGTCAAACCTGAACCAGGCCCCACAGTTAAACCCAGGTGAAAGTGAGGACTGCAGATGCTAAAGATCAGAGTCAAGATTAGAGTGGTGCTGGAAAAGTACAGCAGGTCGGGCAGCATCTGAGGAGCAGGAAAATTGACGTTTCGGGCAGGAGCCCTTCATCAGGAATGAGGCTGGGAGCCTCCGGGGGCCACCACTCTAATCTTGACACAGTCAAACCCAGACCTGTCTCCACAGTCAAACCCAATGCAATTCTGAAGAAGAGTCATTAGACTCAAAATGTTAACTGTTTTCTCTCCATAGCTGCTGCCAGACCTGTTGAGTTTCTTGAGTAATACATGATTTTGTGTGTTTCTAGTCCCTACATTTGTTTTACCAGCAGGAATCACCACATACAGCAGCAGTGCAAATTGTAGTTGACCTTTGATCTCCTGAATCCTGAGTACTAAGGCTAATTGTGGCACTCCGACATTGCCCACGTACTTGGACTTGGTATCAAAAGGTAACTGGTGATGGAGGAATAACTTCAGTAGAGGAGGGAAGGTCAAAAAGTATAGAATAATTTGGATATTATTTTACGTGGCTTGACAAAGTTACCTTGAAATAATTTTCATTTTACAGTGCACCAATCATCTAACTTACTCATAATATCTGAAAAGTTAGAAGTTACTGGCTCAAAGTTAGAAGACCGAGGCTGGTGGTGGAGGGTTGTTTTTCAGACCGGAGGCCTGTGACCAGTGGAGTGCCACAAGGATCGGTGCTGGATCCTCTACTTTTTGTCATTTACATAAATGATTTGGATGCGAGCATAAGAGGTACAGTTAGTAAGTTTGCAGATGACACCAAAATTGGAGGTGTAGTGGACAGCGAAGAGGGTTACCTCAGATTACAACAAGATCTGGACCAGATGGGCCAATGGGCTGAGAAGTGGCAGATGGAGTTTAATTCAGACAAATGCGAGGTGCTGCATTTTGGGAAAGCAAAT
>NC_057712.1:117529187-117574546 GCF_004010195.1 Chiloscyllium plagiosum
GAACTAGAGGGCATAGTTTTAGGGTGAGAGGGGAAAGATATAAAGAGACCTAAGGGGCAACTTTTTCACGCAGAGGGTGGTACGTGTATGGATTGAGCCCCCAGAGGATGTGGTGGAGGCTGGTACAATTGCAACATTTAAGAGGCATTTGGATGGATATATGAATAGGAAGGGTTTGGAGGGATATGGGCCGGGTGCTGGCAGGTGGGACTAAATTGGGTTGGGATATCTTGTCGGCATGGACAGGTTGGACCGAAGGGTCTATTTCTGTGCTGTACATCTCTGTGACTCTATGACTCTAAAGAATGCTGTACTCACGAAAATCTGATCAAAAGACTTAAACTGAGTAAAAAGAAAAATTGGAATAATCTATCAGTTTGTTAATGAGTTTGAAAATTTACTATTTGGTGATTTTTGGCCTGCGTATTTCTTTCCATCTTTCAAAATGTGGCAACCTGCATGAGGTGGGTGTGGAGAGTAACCCTTTTCTGTAATGTGTTTACTTTACAAAAGCAAAATACAGTGTCTGCTGGAAATAAGAAATAAAAAGGGAAAGAATAGGAGAAACTTAGCAAGTCTGGTAGCTTCTGTGGAAAGAGAAGCAGAGTTAATGTTTTGCGTCGGATGCGATGCTTCTTTGTAACTGGAGAGAGAGGAAGCAAAGTTATGAATTTTTATACAGTAGGTAAATGTAGGGGCAACAGGGTAAGTTAAACAAAAGGGAAGGTCAGGGGAAAGTTAGAGGGTAAGGGAAATTATATATAACAGTCATTACAGAACTGAAGACAAAGGGAGTGGTAATTGTTTGAGATTCTAGATTAGTGGTGCTGGAAAAGCACAGCATCCGAGGAACAGTTAAATCGACGTTTCGGGCAAAAGCCCTTCATCAGGAATACAGTTCTTAACCTAGTTTTTACCTAATTGTTTGAGAGCAAAGAGTCAGGTCCAGAGTAGTTGTTAAAAGCAGTAAACATTGCTGAAGACAAAACCATGAAAACCATTCACTTTTTATTGGTGGGGGTTGGGAAGCAACAGTGAGGGAAATAAATTTGAAAGAATTTGTGTCCAATGTTGAGTCCAGAAGGCTGATTTGATTTGATTTGAGTTATTGTAGTCACATGTACCTAAGTACAGTGAAATGTATGTTCTGCAAGCAGTGCAGGCAAATCACAGCAAACAAGGACATGCAGATCATAAGGTGCTCAGATGGAGTGAGGCATACAAGGTTATGGCTGCACAGAAGTGGCACAAATCAGGTGCAACGTTAGCAAGATCAACATTGTGGATGTTATCTACCTGGACTTCCAAAAGGCCTTTGATAAGATGCCTCACAGGAGTAAAGTGAGGGCCCATGGTGTTCGAGGTGAGCTACTGGCATGGATTGAGGATTGGCTGTCTGACAGAAGGCAGAGAGTTGGGATAAAAGGTTCTTTTTCGAATGGCAGCTAGTGACAAGTGGGGTCCCACAGGGTTCAGTGTTGGGGCCGCAGCTGTTCACTTTATATATTAATGATCTGGACGAAGGGACTGAGGACATTCTGGCAAAGTTCACTGATGATACAAAGTTAAATGGACAGGCAGGTAGTTCTGAGGAGGTGTGAAGGCTACAGAAAGATTTAGACAGTTTCGGAGAATGGTCCAAGAAATGGCTAATGAAATTCAATGTGAGCAAACGTGAGGTCTTGCACTTTGGAAAAAAGAACACAGGCAAGGACTATTTTATAAACGGTGAGAAAATTCATAAAGCTAAAGTACAAAGGGATCTGGGAGTGCTAGTTCAGGATTGTCTAAAGGTTAACTTGCACGTTGAGTCCATGGTTAAGAAAGCAAATGTGATGTTGTCATTTATCTCAAGAGGGTTGGAATGTAAAGCAGTGATGTGCTACTGAGATTTTAGAAAGCTCTGGTTAGGCCCCATTTAGAATACTGTGTCCAGTTTTGGGCCCGAAGGGCTCATGCCCGAAACGTCGATTCTCCTGCTCCTTGGATGCTGCCTGACCTGCTGCGCTTTTCCAGCAACACATTTTCAGCTCTGATCTCCAGCATCTGCAGTCCTCACTTTCTACTAGAGTGTGTCCAGCAGAGATTCACACAGACGATCCCTGGAATGGGAGGCCTAACATACTGGGGATCCTGGGATTGTATTCATTAGAGTTTAGAAATGACAACCAACCAAATAAGTGGAGATTTCATCCAGTCTGCATTGCATCTCCGCTGTATAGAGAAGACTAGGTTGTGACAAGTGATTTACAGTAGAGTAGATTGAAAGAAGTATAAGTAAATCACTGCTTCACCTGTAAGGTGTGTTTGGGGCCTTGGATAGCCAGGATGGAGGAGGTAAAAGGGTAAGTGTTACAATTTCCTATGATTGAATGGGAAGGTCTGTAGCAGAGGAATGAGGTGTTGGGGGTAATCAAGAAGTGGACCAGAGTGTCAGTACCTTTGGAATACTAACAAAGGAAGGAAGTGGAAGATGTGTTTGGTGGTGCTATCATGCTGGATCTGGCAGAAGTGGAGAGGATAATCCTTTGAATGCAGAGACTGTTGGGATGGGAAGTGAAAATAAGGTGAATCCTATTACAGTTCTAAGAGGAAAAGGAAGAGATGAGAGCAGAAGTGCGGGAAATGGGTTAGACACCATGAAGGGCCCTGATCACCACAGAAGAGTGGTAGTCTCATTTGAGAAAAAGGAAATCTTGTCAGAAGCATCTTTGTGGAAGGTAGCATCATTGGAACAGATATGATGGATATGGAGAATGGAATGGACTCCCAAAGGGAAGCACAGTGTGATAAAGGGCATGTGGGATAGCTGTGGAAGTTGGGAGATTTGTAATGAATATCAGGAGAACAGCCGAAACTGGGAAATAGATACAGAGATGTCAAAGAAGGCAATGGAATAGTCAGGAGTAAACTAAGTAAAGGTGAGAGAAGGATGGAAACTGGAAGCAAAATTGATGAATTCTGCCTGTTCCAGATGAGGACAGGAAGCAGAACTATACAGTCACTGATTTCCCAGAGAAAGAGTGTTGAAAGGGAATCCAAGTTGGACTGGAATACAGAATGTTCCATAAGCCCCACAAAAAACAGTCATAGCTATGGCCCATGTAAGTACCTATGGCCACATTTTTTTTGCATGAAATGAGACAAATTTAAGGAGAAATTGTTTAGTGAGAGAACAAATTCAACCATTAAAGGTGGATCGTGGTGGATGAGGACTGTTCGGCCCTTTTGTTCAAAGAAGAGGAGAATCCCCATGGCAGATGATGGGCATCCCTAGTGAAGAAAGGGCTATTAGGGCCAGAAAAGAAGAAATTATTGAAATGCCATAGGGCAATCATGAATATAGTAGATTGGAAGAGACTGTCGAGGGGAGAAAAGATGCGATCAAGTTATCAAGAAATAAGCTAAGTTGGGCAGGCACATTGGGGCAGTTCTGTTTGCGAGTTTTGGGAGGAAGGTGGAAGTGGGCTGTACTGGGTTGGGAAATTATGACGGCTGTTGAGGGAAGATAGCCAAAGTGGATGGGGTTAGTGACAGACCTGGAAAGGATAGCTTAATGTTCATTGTTGGGGTCAATAATGGCTCAGGGGGAGGTTGGGAGAAGTATCCAAGAGATCCAGCTGAGTGGAAAATTTTGCAAACCACAGGTTCAAAATCTCTTCTTCCCAAGCAACCTCAAAATTGGCACTTACTAGCATTGGCTTCCATTACACTGTTGAATGCTGCTATAGTTTAGGCATAATCCACAGCGCCAGGGACCTGGGTTCAATTCCAGCCTCGGGTGACTGTCTGTGTTGAGTTTGCATACTCTCCCCGTGTCTGTGTGGGTTTCCTCCGGGTGCTTCAGTTTCCTCCCACAGTCCAAAGATACGCAGGTTAGGTGAATTGGCCATGCTAAATTGCCCATAGTGTTCAGGGATATGTAGGTTAGGTGCATTAGTCAGGGGAAATGTAGAGTAATAAGGTAGGGGAATGGGTCTGGGTGGGATGCTCTTCGGAGGGTCAGTGTGGACTTGTTGGGCCAAATGGCCTGTTTCCACACTGTAGGGACTCTTTGATTCTATGAAATATATTTTGGATCCTTATATCTGTCTAGGCTACTTGAAAGGCGCACTATTAATGTCCCACAAGCTAACATTTATACCCCTAATTTGGGTGGAAGACAGTCAAGGAAAGAAGATTGTTTATTTCTGGATCTATTTTAGCAAATGTGGTCAGTTTATTTTATCCCTACATGCGATCTCCAATTTACGAAAATCCGACTTAGAAACACTTGTAATTGTGAGCATGTTAATTTGAAAGATCCAAAATGCAAACATTTCCTCATATTTACAAGCATATATTTTATATTGTACTGTATTGAGTTATGACTTGTATACAAATTGATTTACTAATGTACTCAAGGACAGAATCCATTCGTAAGCCGGGGACTGCAAGTAAACAGTTTAACTGCATCATTCATTTCTTAATTTGAAACAATATCTCTTCAGTCAGTATGCAAATGTATTTGTTTATATTCCAAAACTTGGATTATGCTGTGCTACTTCAACTCATTAGCAAGCCATTTTTATGAAGTTACTTTTAATTCTAACAGTGGTTGAAAGCCTTCATTAACCCCACAAAGAAAGGAATTTCACACAAATGTGTTAAGTGTTTCCAGGCTCTTGTCACACAAAGTAACTTCAAACCCTAAGCGTAAATGAAAGCATTTAGTGTTGAGTATTTTCCTCTTTTTTTGACTTTTGTAACGATTATTGTAAAATCTCATCCAACTCTGTGTTTCTCTCTATATTAGCTTATGTGGTTTTAACAAAAGGAATCTGAATGATTTTTAAGCAACTGAAATGATGAAAGGGGAAGTGTAGGTTTAATTCCTGGTTTGTGTTAAATTAGTTAATCTCAGCCAGAATGGCTCCATGGACATGTTTTTTTGTGTACCAGATTAAAAAAAGAGAAATCTGTCGGGGTTCCCAGTATGCAATATGCACATGCTGAAACCGCATATGTTATGTCAAGTGAAGATGAGATTCGCCTCAAGTACAGTCTTGCTATCATGGAATAACCTGCCAACATTGATGCTATTGATCCTTATACATGAAAAATAGCCACCTTGGTAAGGTACTTGAAGGCAACCCTGCATTCTAGGAATCATATCTTAAGAAAATACCACAAAGCTCAAAATCAGAGTCAAGGGGAAAAAGCTTGTATAAGAAAACTTTACAATGACTACATTACAAAGTAGAGTAATGCTTCTGCTATTGTCCTGATAACTTAATCTCTAATTTGAATCCTTGGCCAACAGAGCGTCTTACTAATGTCCATGTTATGTTCTAATATATTAACTTAAAACATTTTGTCTGTGCAGAGGTCAGTATGACCAGACTACCTCAGACGTTCCTGAATTTAGTTTCCACAAGCAACAAAGTTACTCCTTAGCTGGCGACCTTGTTCTTTTCAACTTTTGTTATCTTGCCAGTTTCCGCTACTGCTACCACTCCTTTGTAGTTGCTGACCTGTTGACATATAGTTCCAGGGGATGTAGCCATCTCTCATGACTCAACCGCCACTATTTATAAATTGATCTTGATTAACATTCTGTTTAATTACAGGAACATCATGTTGAAGTTTGATCCTGTTCTATCCCTAATACTTCAGCAACAAATGCATACACCTGCACATATATGCACACAGCCTCTCCCACTCTTAGACAGGAGTTGTTGAACAGCAGCCCCACGCTGTAAAGCTCATTCCAACTCTGTTTATTGCTGTCGTTTTTCACATCAGCTGTTCATTACCATGTAGAGGGGTTTGGCAGGTGACTATAGTGAAATTAAGGGTTTCAAAAAAAATGTTCCAAATGGACTTATATTGTTGGCTATAAAATGTAAAGATGGTTCCTTTTTAATAATGAGGTAATAACACTGTAGAGGAAATGACAAAACTGTAATGGAATGAGGTTCATAAGATGACTGGATGAATTTCTATTAACAAAGACAATGCAAATAGTTATAGAATCAGTCAGGAATTTGGTGACTAAAGAAAGAATTTATATATTATCTTTGGTCACTTCAAGATGTTCAAGAGCTCTTCACAGTGAATGATGCATTGTGGGAAAGGCAGCTTTTGTATAGCATGACATTGATTGCCTCAACCTGTCTACCCCTCTCACTGACTCCACCCTCTCACCCTCACAATGCGAAGCCCTCCACTCCCTCCACTCCAATCCCAACATCACCATCAAACCGGTGGATGAAAGCGGTGCAGTAGTAGTATGCCGCACCAACCTCTACCTCGCTGAAGCCAAATGCCAACTCACTGACACCTCCTCCTACCGCCCATCGATGACAACCCCGCCTCGCATCACCAAACCATCATCTCCCAAAATATCCACAATCTCATCACCTCAGGGGACCTCCCATACACAGCCTCCAACCTCATAGTTCCCCAACCCCACACCACCTGGTTTGACCTCTTACCCAAAATCCACAAACCTGACTGCCCCAGTCGACCTATTGTCTCTATCTGCTACTGCCCCACTGAACCCATCCAGTCTAGTCCTGTCCCCCTTGGTCCAGGAACTCTCCACATACGTCAGGGACACCACCCACGCCCTCCAACTCCTCCATGGTTTTTGTTTCCCAGGCCCCTAACACCTCATCTTCACCATGGACATCCAATCCCTATATGTGTCCATCCCCCATGGCGAAGGCCTACAAGCCCTCTTTTTCTTCCTGTCCTGCTGACCTAACCAGTTCCCCTCCACTGACACACTCATTTGATTGGCGGAACTAGTCCTCACCCTCAAACTCTTCATTGATTCCCACTTCCATCAGACCAGAAGGGTAGCCATGGGCACTTGCATGGGCCCTAGCTATGCCTGCCCATGAAGGGTATGTGGAACAGTCTATCTTCTGTACTTTCACTGGTAACATTCCCCACCTTTTCCTCCGTTACATCGACGACTGTATTGGCGCTGCCTTGTGCTCCCACGAGGAGGTTGAACAGTTCATCAACTTCACTAACAACTTCCACCCTCACCTTAAGTTCACCATCTCAGACGTCTCCCTCCCCTTCCTGGACCCTCTCCATCTCCATTTCCAGCGACCGACTCAATACGGACATATACTTCATACCCATCGAACTCCCACAGCTACCTTGACTGCACCTCCTCCCACACCCTCTCCTGTGAAAATGTTATTCCTTACTCCCAATTCCTCTGCCTCTGGCATATCTACTCCCAGGTAGAGAAAATCCACTCCAGAAAATCCCAGATGTCCTCCTATTTCAGGGACCACAATTTCCCTCCCAAGTGGTCAACAATACCCTCCAGTGCATCTCCTCCACTTCCCGCATCTCTGCCCGTGAACCCCACCTCTCCAACCACAACAAGGATAGAACCCCCCTGGTCCTCCCACTAATGGTCTTCCACCCCACTAATCTCCAGATGCAGGGCATTAACCTCCACTATTTCCACCACCTTCAGTCAGATCCCACCACCAGAGGTATATTTCCCTCCCCACCCCTATCTACATTCTGCAGAGATCATTCCCTCCGCAACTCCCTCGTTAAGCCTACCCTCCACACCCAACACATTCCCTTGCCCGCCACATGTAAAAACTGCGCCCACCTCCCCCCTCACCTTCGTCGAAGGCCCCAAAGGATCCATCCACGTCCAGCAGAGATTTTCCTGCACATCCACCCACCTCATCCACTGTGTCTATTGCTCTCGATGTGGTCTCCTCCACATCGGAGAGATAGGACACCAACACGCTGAGCATTTCAAGGAACATCTTGGGGACGCATGCACAAAAATCAACAGTCCTGTCGCCAGTCACTTCAAGTCTCCCTCCCACTTCTCCAAGGACATGCAAGCCCTGGGCCTCCCCCATCGCCAAATGCAAGCCATCTGACAACTGGAGGAAGAACGCCTCATCGTCTGCCTTCAACCACACAGCATCAACATTGACTTCACTAGTTTCCAAAGTGATATGAGCCAAGTGCTGGCAAATGGGACTAGATTAATTTTGGATATCTGGTTAGCATGGACGAGTTGGACCCAAGGGTCTGTTTCCATGCTGTATATTTCTATGACTCGCCGGACTAGGACCCACAACCTTTTGGGTCAGAGGACTTAGGAAGAGTAGGATGGATGGGCCAATACTCTAAACATCTACTTTATCATTTTCTATTAAGTCAAAACTAGAGTTTTAACACTAGGTAGTCAGCATGGCACAAGTCAGTCAATGGATAGTTTTGTGGAGCTTTTAGCAAATTTTGATCCAATAAATTTGCACTTCAATTACATTGATTCTAGGACCAGAGAAAAGTGGAATAAAAAAGATATTTTGGGGATGCTATGATTTCCAGACCTTTGCATCTCAATTAATCCCTTTGATCCCAAATCATGCAATAGAGTACGAGCAATTTCTTGCCATACTATAATGGATTGGAATGGATGATTCCTAACCTTTTGTGGCATGTTTAGATGTAAGTATTGGATAAGTGCAGCATCTTTGTGCATTTCAACAATAACCCTCAGCTTTAGTGGGAATTCCTCAGGATGGTATCCTTGGCCCAACCAATCTTTGTCAATGCTTCATCAATGACCTTCCTTCCATCATGAGGTCAGAAGTAAGGACATTCACTGATGATTGCAGTGTTCAAGTCAATCTGTCACTCCTAAGCCACTGAGGCATTCTGTGTCCATGTGCAGCAAGAACTGAACACCATTCAGGTTTCACCGACAATTGGCAACCTATCTACCACACTTAGGCCAGGCAGTGAGCATTTCCAGCAAGAGCAAATTGAAACATCTTACCTTGATGTTCAATGGTATTACCAAGACTGAATCTTAAAATATCAACGTCTTTGGGAGGGGTTAGCCTTCCCAGAAACTGAACTGGACCAACCACACTGTGGCTACAAGAGAAGGTCAGAGAATTCTGAGACAAGTAACTCGTCTCCTGACTCCCTAAAGCCTGTCTACCATCTTCAAGGCACAATTGTGATAGAATATTCTCCACATGCCTGAATGAGTGTGGCACCAACAACACTCAAGAGAATCAATACCTTCCAGTAGTTGGATCACTTTTCTGGTCTGTATCTTAAACTTTCATTCTTTCCACCACCAATACGCTGTGCCATAGAGAGCTCTTGTACAGAGCAAGGCCGATCAGCAGATCAAGTCTGCACTAACCAAAAACCCTCAGATACTGCCTGACCTGCTGTGCTTTTCTAGCATCACTCTAATCTAGACTCTGGTTTCCAGCATCTGCAGTCCTTGTTTTTATCTAATCAGAAACAACCACCTAACTATTCTAATCACATTTTCTTGCACTTGGCCTTGTATGCCTTAGCATTACAAGTGTACATCTAAATACGTCTTCAATTAGGGTTTCTGCCTCTACTACCCTCACAGGCAGTGACTTCCAGATTCACAACATCCTCTGGGTGAAAAATATTTTCCTCGTATTCCTTCTAAGTCTCCTGCCCCTTACCTTAATTCTGTGGCCCCTAGCCATTGATCCCTCTACCAAGAGGAATCTTTCTTCCAGTCTACCCTGACTATGCCCCTCATAATTCATAACTAACACTCTCCAACCAAGGCAACATCCTGGGTATTCTCCCATGCACCCTCTCCAATACAATCACATCCCTCCTATCATATGGATTCCAGAACTGCACACAATGGTCCAGTTATGGCCTAACCAACACATAACCTCCCTATTCTTAAACTCCATGGCTTGGCTAATAAAGGCAAGTGTCTCACATGCCTACTCAACTGCGTAGAGTCATAGAAATGTACAGAATGGAAACAGACTCTTCGGTCCAACCGTCCATGCCGACCAGATATCCAAACCCAATCTAGTCCCACATGCCAGGACCCGGCCTATATCCCTCCAAATCCTTCCTAATCATATACCCATCCAAATGCCTCTTAAATGTTGCAATTGTACCAGCCTCCACCACTTCCTCTGGCAGCTCATTCCATAAACATACCACTCTCTGCGTGAAACAGTTGCCCCGAAGGTCTCTTTTATATCTCTCACCCTAAACCTATACCCTCTAGTTCTGGACTCCCTGACCCCAGGAAAAAGACTTTGCCTATTTATCCTATCCATGCCTCTCATAATTTTGTAAACCTCTATAAGGTCACTCCTCAGCCTCTGACGCTCCAGGGAAAACAGCCCCAGACTGTTCAGCCTCTCCCTATAGTTAAGTGTATAAGTCCTGCTAAGATTTGCTTTCCCAAAATGCAGCACCTCGCATTTATCTGAATTAAACTCCATCTGCCACTTCTCAGCCCATTGGCCCATCTGGTCCAGATCCTGTTGTAATCTGAAATAACCTTCTTCGCTGTCCACTACACCACCAATTTTGGTGTCATCTGCAAACTTACTAACTGTTCCTCTTATGCTCGCATCCAAATCATTTATGTAAATCACAAAAAGTATTAATCCACTTGTTGTGATACCTTAAAGGTGGACGAGTACACCTGGGTCCCTGTGATCCTTGGTACTTCCGAGGCTCTCACCATTCGTCATCTACTATAAAAGGGGTCACAACAGCAATCCAGCATGTCTCTTTTGACAGAACTTTCCAAACATGTGAGAGCTTGCGACACTGCCACTTGAAATTCCCTCCAAGCTGCATGCCATCCTGAGTTAAATTTATGTTGAAGCTGGGTCAAAATCTTTGAACTCCCCAACAGCACTGTCAAAGTATCCATGCCAGATGGGACTGCAGCAGTTCAAAACCTACCCAGCAATGCACACATTCCAAAAAGCGAAAAGAAATAGATAATATTTTCCAGTTTCTGGAGTGCATCTTGACGAAGAAGCTCACAGGTATTTCATTACACAAGTGTGGATCTTTAGGTTGAAGACTGATTTTTAAGTGAAATACCATCTTAGCCTCTTTGCTATTTCTAGTGCACAGTTCAGCCAAGTTAGACATGTCAAATGAGCAGATTGGCACCTCTATTCAAATAGCGGGATGAGAAGTGTCAGATGAGTTTGTTTAATATTCGCGGGCTCATATTGTTTTGGGTGGCTTCAAGAGCTTCCTGCGGTACAACAAGCGGAGAAAAATGCAACTGAAAATGCAATCATCATTTATCAGTTTTATCAGTTCCTCATTGTTCTGATTTTACTTTAGTTAAAAACCTTCAGCTGATGTTGTTAATCTAGGTTTAATTTGGAGTTTGACATGGCAAATACCATGTAGGATGTGCCATGAAACAATGATAATTCATTTTTAACTAACTTAAATATTAGCAAAAGAAAATTCTCAGCAGAATTTTATTTACATTTTTAATCTCTGGGTAATTTCTCTTTAGAATGCAACTCAGCCCTAATTGTATTTACACCAAGTGCAGCACATGAGGGGGCACATAACCATTGGTGGGAATTTGTAATGTGCGGCGCAGTCCACAGATTAATGCACTGCACAGGAGCTAACAATACTCCTGAGAAGAATGTTATTACAACTCAGAGACAACTGTGAAATTATTCTAATTGGAGGTATAAACCAACCCAGTAATTAGAGAGACTCAAAACCAACTTTTTTAAAAGATAAGAGCAGCTTCTGTACAGTTGCTAACTAAAATTTAAATGATGTGGGTCAGACAGTTTTATGTCTGTCACAATGTTCTGTAGGTAGCAGATAACCTTTTCTCTCCTTTCAGCCACCCACACAAGTAGAAAAAATAAGCTTCAAAAAAAGTAATGAGTATTTGCATGCAGCAGTAGTTCTGCTTTTCTTTTCAGTGTAATATAAACACAATGCTTATGTAAAATAAAATGTCATATTATATTCAAAGTTTCTGTTGACCTGAAGTGTCTTGAGTAATGATAATAGACTTCTCCTTGCAATCAATAAATTGGAGCTAAATAGGGCAATGCAATGCTTTAAAGAGTTGGATACAAATCTGCAGACCCTACTAATATCTACTGGATATAACTTTACAAAAGCTTACCAACCTGTTTTTGATTGCAGCTTGTTTTTTTATTATTTTGCACTGGATGACATCATTCATCAAGAATAATGTCAAAGTCCCCCTTGCCAATCATTTTAGTGGAAAGTTCAAAACAGAACATCTCATTTTGGCCTGAATCTGACTTGTCCCTTAGCAATATGTACTGGAGGAATTTCCTACATGTTTACATCCTAAATGGTTCAAGCAATAATAAAAGAAGCTGCATTTATTTCCTGACCTCAGGACATGCCAAATTGCTTGATAGCCAATGAAGTATTTTGACATTGTATTCATTGTTGTCGTTTAGGGAAGCACAGCACCCAATTTGTGCTCAGCAAGTTCCACTAGAGAGAAATGAACAAAAAAAGCAACTGGTCATTGTAGTAATTTTGTATGAGAGATAAAAGTTAGTCAGGAGGGTTCCTTTTTGAATAGTGCTGTGGAATCCTTCATGCCCTTCTGAGAGGATTTTTTTAATATTAGATTCCCTACAATGTGGAAACAGGCCCAACCAGTCCAAACCAACCCTCTGAAGAGTAACCCACCCATTTCCCTTTGATTCATGCACCTAACACCATGGGCAACTTAGCCTGGCCAATTCACCTGACCTGCACATCTTTGGATTGTGACCTGCACATCTTTGGATTGTGAGAGGAAACCCATGCAGACACAGGGAGAACCTGCAAACTCCACACAGACAGTCGCCCGAGGCTGGAATCGAACCTGGGACCCTGTTGCTGTGACGCAGCAGTGCTAACCACTGAGCCACTGTGCCACACATGTGACCACTTCAGTGTAGCACTGAAGGAATGTTGTATTGTTGAAGATGCAGTCTTTCAGATGAGATTTTAAACTGAGGTTTCACTTGTGTCTCAACAACAAATGCAGAGAAAGCATTCTAGCAAGGAGGCTGAGAAAACACAGTAGACAAAAGGCTTAAAGAACCATGTTGGAAAAATTTAGAATGAAACCTTGATTGAACGGATGGATTTTGAGATGACTTACAGTTGTGTGAGAAATAAAATACTTGTTTTTTTTTGCTCTGAAAATGGCCGAGTGTAGATGTCAAGCACTTAAAATCTCATCTAAAAGTGAAGAAAAAGATCCTCAAGACATAAAGCTCTTTCATCTCTTTTGCTTGTTTGCAGTGACCTTAGAACAGTTCTGGAAAGCAGTGGAACAGTGCCCAGTCCCAGAAGACCAAGCTTTGCTGAAGAAGGTGAGGTTACAAACTGAAACTCCCCCTCCAGAGAGAAACAATTAGTACATTCAGCATCAGAGCCACATTGTCCTTATCACCAAGGTCCGTATATCATCTTTTCAGCTGTTAATAACTGAGCAGGGAGGGACACAAATATCATCACTGAGTAGGTGGGCTGCAGTATCTCAAACGTATTTGCTGCCACTTGGTTAAGTGCTGGAGCTCGTTTGCAAGGCTGACAGGAAAGTGGGTGTTGAGTGTTAGCTGGAATTTATTTCAGTTTTAAATAGAATTCAATTATCTCAACTCAACCCTATCTATCAACAGTACTCTCTTTAACCAACTTATCTGGACTAGTTTGCTAAACTGACTGAGAATATGCCTAATTACTGAGCAAACTTGGCTTATCTGCTTTTAAAATAGGAAAAGTTAAAGCTGCACTCGCTTTATTCCTTGGCTCATCCACAAAATTGACTGCAATACTTATTCAACAATGAAAAAAATGTACTTTTTACCCCATTTCTTTTCCTCTCCCTCCCACTCTCCCAAAGGCCACTATCTCACACAAGTGGCCATTATTCATGGGCAAATCTCGACAGCTGACACCAGCAAGACTAACCCAGTCCTCTGCTGATGTGAACGCTGCAAAATAATAATCATAAGCATGCAGGGAGACAGGCTGATTGCCTTTCCCTAACCTGGAGACCCCAAAACAACCTGTTGCATTCACATCTGTAGTCTACCTCCAATGGGGTCTCACGAATCCATACTGCTCACAAGAAAAACATGAGTGAGGAAGCCTGTGTCTTTTCTTTATTCGTTGACTGGATGCGTGCTTAGCTAGCTTCCTGGAGAAGATGGTGGTGAGCTGCCTGTTGAATCGCTGCAACCCTTGGTGGTGTGGAGTATCCATGCTGCTGTATGATCCAGGATGTTGACCCGATGACACTGAAGAAGTGGCAGTGTATTTCCACGTCTGGGTAGTGTGTGGCTTGGAGAGGGATTGGCAGCTGGTGATATTCCTACACATCTGTTGTCCTTGTCCTTTGAGGTGGTAGAGGTCACGTGTTGGGACAATGCTGTCAAAGATGCCTTGGTGGGTTGTTAAAGTATTCTATAAAGATTCTTCCAGGGTTTTTGCCTACCCATAAATCTACTGTATCGAGTAACTACTTATGTTTTGTAAGGAATGTCTTGATATAAGTTGCGAGTTTGACTTACACCAGTTTGAATTTGTGACCCTTGTTTTTCTGTTATAGTTCAATCTGAAACAAGGTCTGGATTTAATTTTGTCAAAATGTTTCTGTGTTGTTAATTATCTAATGCACCCCCTTAAGTTCACTCACAGTTACCTCTTTTTGAGGCTAAAATTACCAAGTTTTTCCAGCCTTGGTTAAAATTTTTGTGTATGAAATCTAACAATACTTAGATGCTTCTGTCAGTCATGTCAGCTTTTGACATCTTTTGTGGAGTAATTATGGCACTCATAACAACTCACCCAGTCGCTTTTCAACAGCACCTTCCAAACCCACAACTTGTACCACTTAGAAGGATAAGGGCAGCAAATGCAGTTAACACCACCACCTGCAAGTTCCCTTCCAAGCCCACGTACCATCGTGATTTGGAAATATATTGCCACTCCTTCACTATGGCTGGATCAAAATCCTGGATTTCCCTTCTTCGTAGCACTGTGTGTATACATAACCATGATGGACTGCAGTGGTTCAAGTAGGCAGCTCACTACCATTGCAATTAGAAGGGCAATTAGAGATGGACAATAAATGTGACCTGGTGGGAGCACCACACCCTGTGAACGAATAAAGAAAATTTCTTCCACCCTGCGGTGATTCTCACTCAGATTTCATCTGCCCCCATTGTTTCCCTTATATATTTTGTTTAGTTTTGTTTTGTAACTCCTGGCTTGCCTCCTTAGACTAAACTGCCCCTGACAGTTTTGTATTACCTGAGACTTTGGCCAGATTGCAGCTGCTGTAACATTGTGTAAACCCTTTGAGCTGTTGGAGTTACTCAAAAATCATTTTTACTATGGTGCTAAATTATTATTAGTTCTACTGTCTCATGAGAGGAAAAACGTGCTTAAAATTGATTGCAATTCAGGGCAAGGATAGCCTTGAGGGATTAACCTTGTCAAAGGAAAGTGGTTTAACGGCAATGAATTATATTTGTTCAGTGTCTTTAATGTAATGAAATATCCAAGGTGCTTCATAGGAGAATTGTTAAACAAAGTGTTGTGCTAAGCCACAAAAGGAGATATTTGGTCAGACCAAATGCTTCCTCAAAGAGGTGTGTTTTGAAAAGAATCTGAAATGAGTAAAGTGAGGTAGAGAGATTGCGGGGTATGAGGTGAAAATTCCAGTGATTGGAGGCCTTGGCACTTGAATACACGACCAGCAATGTTGGAAAATTTAAATTTGGAATGCACAACAGATCAGGATTCGAGCAACATAGATATTTCAGAGAATTACTGAGTTGGAGGAGATTGCAGAAGTGGAGAGGGGCATTGGGCCAGATTTTAAAAACAGGGATGTGGATTTTACATCAAAAGATTGCTTGACTGGGAGCCAGTGTAGGTCATTGAGCACAGGGATGGTTGGGGAAATGGATTTTCTGCAGGTTAAGACATGGCAGTTGAGTTTTGTATGACCTTCAGTTACCAGCGGGTTGGAAGAAGGAGATCATTGAGGACTGTGTTACAATTGTCAAATCTAGTGGTAATAAAGGCATGAATGGAGGAGTCAACAGCAGATGAAAAGGTGCAAAGTCAGGTGATGTTAAGGAGATGAAGGCAATTTTTCACGTTGTACAAACATGATATTGCAAGTTCATCTCTGGATCAAATGTCACACCCACACTGTGATTAGACTGGCTTAATCTCAGATGTTTGTGAGAATATGGAGATAGGGAGAGAATGGATCTTAAAACATCTCATTACAGCCAATTTGATCTCCATTTCACTTATTAAGGTTTGACTTATAGACCGGATCACTGAAAGTGTGCCTGGACTGTGTTCCTGAAGATTGGGGTGGCACGGTGGCTCAGTGGTTAGCACTGCTGCCTCATGGATCCCAGGTTCAATTCCAGCCTCGGGCGACTGTCTGTGTGCAATGGTTGCACATTCTCCCCGTGTCTGCGTGGCTTTTCTCAGGGTGCTCCGGTTTCCTCCCGCAGTCCAAACATGCAGGTCAGGTGAATTGGTCATGCTAAATTGCCCATAGTGCATTAGTCAGAGGGAAATGGGTCTGGGTGGGTTACTCTTCGGAGGGTAGGTGTGGACTGGTTGGGCTGAAGCCTGTTTCCACACTGTAAGGAATCTAATCTAATAAATCCCCAGAAATTAGGCTTTTTCTTCATATCAACTGAGAGCTGCAAGTATCACACAGAGGTCTGATACAGCTCTGGGAATTATTCCAACACTAAGGCCTCCAACAGGGTAGATGGTGGGAGATTTGGAGTGAATGAAGAGTGGGGTTAAAAAATTCAGACTGCCAGGAACTTGGAATTATTTCTGTGGATCCAGGAGGACAGCAATGCTGCTCCCCCTTCTCTAAGTTTCAAAAAAAAAAGCAAATAAAAATTGACCTGTTCTTTGTCAGTCCCATTACAGGATCCACTGGATAAACTTATGTAGACCTGGCAAAACAGATAAGAAATTATGCCCAGATTTTCCAAAATTTCAGAGTCCTAAATAAATTGTTAGCCTTCAAGGTACTATTATCAAATAGCCTGAGACCTCAGAAGTGGTTTACTGCTAAACTGGCAGATAAAACTGCTTTCAGCAGAGCGTACACCTGGAAATTAGTCTCTCGGTAGCTATATTTGTCCAGAAATCACCCCACCAATCTCCCGCCCCCACTTTCCTGAATGTTTTTACAAGATCATGTCAGTGACTGTGATACACCAGTCACACCATTAACCACCTGCAGAAATAATGAAACTTATCAACATCCCAACTTCTCTTTTTAGATAAACTGTACATCCAGGTATTTTCTGTTTATCTTACATTTGCTCTGTTGTCCTTCGCAACGTCAAACCTTCAGTGTAAAGCCAGAATCACTCCAAAATCTGATTTGAGCTCTGGAATGCAGACACTTGTATTTGAGCTGTCTCAGGAACTGAGCTCCAGGTCATTGTTCACTCCTCTGAAGCGAATGAGAAAGTCAGCCTTTTCATTTAACACTGTTAAGACTGAATTTCTTTTCCAACCAGCTGCCATGGCACAACATCTCCTTCCAGCGATTCATACCAATGTCACAGCCTGAAAAATATGAACCATTTTCCATGTCTGTAGAATCTTCTGTTTCCTAGATGACAAAGTTAATTAATGTGCCAATTGAATGGGGAAAAGGGTTTTTCAGGACCTGAATCTCCAACCTAAGACTAGGATCATGGTTTACTGAGCAGGGTGATACCTGCACTTATTTATGCTTCAGAGACTTAGGCAACCTACAGCAAACACCCCAGAACACTGGAGAAGTGCTACCTTTGCAAAGCCCCTGCAAATTTGCTGACAAGAATGACTGTTCAACAGCATATCTGTTCTAAAGCCAATTTGTCTAATATCGAGGCATTGATTACTCAAAACTAATTCCAAAGGTTATGGTAGGGGGGGTGTAATTCAATTGCCTGACATTAGGCTCCCAAAGCAGCTAATCCACTTATAGTTTAGTTACAACAGAAGACTCCCCAAAAAACAGCAGAAACACTTTGGAATCTTCTCAAGTCACTCATAGGAAACCCTGGCTTGTGACTGACCAAATGGAGAAAGCTCATTTGGGAAGACACCAAAGACATTGTTATTGGGAACATGCAAAGTCAAGGTGTCGGGGGGAGTATGCAAACCTCCAAATAACCCATCAGATTAACCTACCTGACCCTCAAAATACCACATGCTTCATCTGCGGCAGCGCCTGCAGATTATGCACTAGATTTAGCAGCCATTTAAGAACCATGAAACCAGAGTGGGATCACATCATCCTCAGTCCCGAGGCACTGCCTAAGAAGGAAAGATTTATTTTGCTCATGTAACTTTAAAGGATGTATGACCACACATAATAGGTAATATTTTGAACTTGCTGAAGATAAGAATTTTAAGAGGTTGTCAAGACTTTGTCAAGTAGCTCCCCTCCCATGTCGCCATCTCCCTGTTGCTCCCTTTCTAATGCCTCTGAAATAATTGACCCCTTTGTTAGGAACAGTGCCATCCAGCAACTTTTTAAATGGTTGTCGTTCATTATGTTAAACTGTTACAGAGATGGACAGGAGCTTACAGAACCAGTATAGCTTAACACAACTCTGGTGTCACTTGTTATCCACACTTTCAACAGGACTCAAGCTGAAAATGTGTTGCTGGAAAAGCGCAGCAGGTCAGGCAGCATCCAAGGAACAGGAGAATCGATGTTTCGGGCATAAGCCCTTCTTCAGGAATCTTTCGGGCTTATGCCCGAAACGTTGATTCTCCTGTTCCTTGGATGCTGCCTGACCTGCTGCGCTTTTCCAGCAACACATTTTCAGCTCTGATCTCCAGCATCTGCAGCCCTCACTTTCTCCTTTCAACAGGACTCACCTAATTGCAATCAGGCATACTGGATCTTTTTATTCATTTGCATTGAGAAAGTGGACAAATAGGCCACTGCAAAATTGGCACATTTATTCTGGCTGAGATTAGCCTGGCATAGACCATGGCCTGAAGTCTCCTGTTCCTTACTGAGTACAACACCACAAGATACATTTACCCTTCAGAGATTTTTGGGTCAGTTCCTTTGCTTACATTAGCCATGATGAGGAGATGCTGGTGTTGCGCAGGGATGGACAAAGTTAAAAATCACACAACACCAGGCTATAGTCCAACAGGTTTATTTGGAAGCACTAGCTTTCAAAGCACCGCTCCTTCAGGAGCTACCTGATGAAGGAGCAGCGCTCTGAAAGCTAGTGCTTCCAAATAAACCTGTTGGACTCGAACCTGGAATTGTGTGATTTTTTAACTTTGCTTATGTTGGAAGACTTTGCTATCACTGAATTTTGCTGTCACTGAATTCCAACCAATTGTCTCACAAAAGCAAATGGCGTGGGGGTGGCAATTGTTTCAACAGTTTAAAACTATTTGTCCAACGTATTACCTCCTTGCAGAAACCAGTTTAAAGTCAACGAAGTATGTGGCGAAGTTGGTTGATTGCAATCAGTACGTGTTGCTGATTGCTGTGACTGCCCACTGATTGTGGGAACAGAGGAGAAAAAAAAAGGTCAAATTAGCATTTGTTGAACAGCATCCGCCCATGTTTTGTGCGAGCATTTCATCTGGTTGTATTTTCCCTCTGTGCAAAAATCTTTATATAATATCATTATTTGTACATCCAATCAACTTTTGCCCCATCCATACCTGCTTATCATTGACTTCAAAATATGTTAAATGCACAGAATTTTACTGATTTGATATGCAGAAAGAAAGCTACAAAGGAATATCTTACAGAAATACCACTTCCATGGAATGAACCCATTCAATTCACTGTGTCCAATACGTCTTATTTTAAAAAGCTTAACTAATTTCACCTTCCTTATACTGATCTTCACTGACTACAGAGTAGTGCAATTGCCAGGAGAATGATATTAACTTTTCCCCAGGGTGGGGGAGTCCAGAACTAGAGGGCATAGGTTGAGGGTGAGATGGGAAAGATATAAAAGGAACCTAAGGGGCAACCTTTTCGCACAGAGGGTGGTCATGTATGGAATGAGCTGCCAGAGAAAATGGTGGAAACTTGTACAATTACAACATTTAAAAGGCATTTGGGTGAGTACATGAATAGGGAAGGTTTATAGGTATATAGGCCAAATGGGACTAGATTAGGATATTTGGTTGGCATGGACAAGTTGGACTGAAGTGTCTGTTTCCATGTTGTATGATTCTACGACTCCATGACTGTATAACTGTAAGACAGGCTTGCATTTAAGCTATCTGTACCAAATGTGAAGTAATTCTTCCAGTTGAGTTTAGGTCAAGTAATCCCAGGATCCTCAGCTTGATAGTTGGCATGTTGGTGCGCTGTGTCATAAACATACTTGATTAGTCACTAATGATAATTGTCATTGGGCATTTGCCTTCCTCTTTGACAGACTCATTGGCTTCAACATCCTCACATATTGCTTCTGGACATATAAAACTGCTCATCTGGTTCCATTGCTATTTGTTGTAAATCTGTGCAGCCACTTCTAGTATTTTGCAGGCTTCCACCTTCCTAAAGCTGTCATGTTGACTCCTAGAAATGAAACATTTCAGCCCTCAACTCTATCTCTCTTCACAAGTGCCACCTCAGACTTAGTACAGACGTGTTGAGCTTTACTGGCAGTCAGAGTTAGGATGTCTTAATTTCTTTGTAAACATTTTTTATACTTATTGGTCGTATTTAATATTATAATGAAATCTACTATTTCTAATCTAAATTTCACAGTCTTAAATAGGCTTTTACAAGGTCTCCTCTGGAAGAGCAGTTGAAGTTAGATAATTAAAGGAAACCGCTGTAGCCAATTTTGCTATATCGGCGGTCAGATACACTTTAGTTTTAAAAACACATAAAACTTGGCATCTCAGAGTAACAAAGCTCAGAGTGTGAGTTTGAACTGAGTTTGTTAAATTCATTCATGGGACGATTGTGTCACTGGCTAGGCCAACAAATATATTAAAAAGGAAAATAAAAATAATTGGATAAAATAATTAAGAACGGCAGGATAGATGATGTAGTACAGCTGTGGCATGTGGGAGCTCCAGAATGCTGGTGTTATCCAAACAAACAGGTGTTTGTGGTTAGAGGATCTTCAGATCAGAGTTTAAGAGCTAGAATTTCCTTCTTAACAACATTCTAGGTCTACCTAAAACCGCATGTTCTAGCAGGGGATCAAGAAGGCAGCTCACTACAACCTTCTCAAGGACAACTAGCGACTGTCAATGAATACTGACACAGCCAGTGACACCACATCTGACATGTGAATTAAAATAAATACCAAGCTACAGACATGATTTGGAGATGCCGGTGTTGGACTGGGGTGTACAAAGTTAAAAATCACACAACATCAGTATAGTCCAACAGGTTTAATTGGAAACACACTAGCTTTTGGAGCGACACTCCTTCATCAGGTGATAGTGGGAACAAGCTACAGACAGTGTGACTCATTGGGGGGAGCCACTAGCATTAAATTTGTATTGTAAAATTATAAAAAATAGACTAGAAAATTCAAGTTGACAAAAGGAGCCTAGAAGAAAAGTTCATAGAATGTTTTCAGGATAATTTCCAATAATAGCCAACCAGACAGCAGGCTATAATAGACCTGTATTAAAGACCTTGTAGTAGAGGTGCCTCTAGATCACAACAATTATACTATGGTTGAATTTTACATTCAGTTTTAGGTGGCACAGTGGCTCAGGGGTTAGCACTGCTGTCTCACAGCACCAAGGACCCAGGTTCAAATCTAGGTTTGGACACTGTCTGTGTGGAGTTTGTACATTCTCCCTGTGTCTGTGTGGGTTTTCTTCGAGTACCATGATTTCTCCCCACCATCCAGAAATGTGTAGGTTAGGTGGACTGGTCATGCTAAATTGCAAATAGTATTCAGGGATGTATAGGCCAGGTGGGTTAGCCATGGGAAATGTGGGGTTATGGAGATAGGGTATGATGTAGACTCACGCGGAATGGTCTGCTTCCACACTGTAGGGATTCTATTCTATGAGAGAAGAGTAGGTTCATTACTAGTATTTTACATGTAATTAAGGCGCAAGTATGAGGGCACAAAAACTGAACTGACTGAAGTGAACTGGCAAATTAGGTTGAGGGTTATGTCAATGGACAGACATTGAAAGAGATGTTTTGGAAGACAGAATAGATGTATTCCACTGAGAAAGAAAAATTCCAAGTGGAGGTCTCACGGTCCATTGGGAGGAAGTGAGGACAATCCATATTTGCCTAAAAAAGAAAAAAACATGTAATTGCAAAAAGACAAACGGCAGGTCAGAACTTTGGCCAAATCAATTTTAAAAATCAAGGAATGACCAAAATGTTAATAAGGAAGAAAAGTTAGAGTGTATAAGAAATGTGAAAGCAGTTTCTATAGATATTTTAAAAGGAAAAGAGCTAACAAAGTGAACATTGGTGCTCTGGGAAGTGAGTCTGGGGAATTAATAATGAAAAATAGGAGATGGCAGATAAATTGGTCTCCACTGTAGATAATACAAGCAACATTCAAGAATGACTGTTACTCACTTCTGTCTTTTGACAGCTGAACAACTTTGATGTTCTTCTTGTTAGGCGCCTTGCTTCTCTGTTAGATTGCTTACAGTGTGGAAACAGGCCCTTCGACCCAACAAGTCTACACTGACCCACCGAAGCGCAAGCCACCCAGACCCATTCCCCTACATTTACCCCTTCACCTAACACTACAGGTAATTTAGCATGGCCAATTCACCTAACCTGCACATTTTTGGATTGTGGGAGGAAACTGGAGCAAACCCACGCAGACACGGGGAGAGTGTGCAAACTCCACACAGAGAGTAGCCTGAGGCTAGAATCGAACCTGGGACCCTGGTGCTGTGAGGCCGCAGCGCTAACCACTGAGCCACCATGCCATTTCTACTGTTAATGAACTATAAATCATCCAAAATTAAATGACTTGTATAATTGCCCATACCAAACCCTGCAACTCATTTCCCTTGTTTTCAAGAGAATTCACTCAAATACCCTATTCCTCGCGTTGAAATTCTTGTTGTCCCATTCTTGAGACTTATACGCCTGTCCCTGCTCCCCCCCCACCCCCACCCTGGACAGCATTGTGTTACTCCAGTCCATCAGAAGCAATTGCTCCTTCAATGATCCACCATAGCCTTCTGAAACACCTTCCCTGCATCTTACCAAAAAAAAACTGGGCTCTGGTCTTTACTGACACTCTTCTTTCCCCACTGCACTGCCCTTAAAGCAGACATGAGACATTTCTTTGTGAATGAATGGGTGACATGGTGGCTCAATGGTTAGCACTAATGTCTCACAGCACCAAGGACCTGGGTTCGATTCCAGCCTTGGGTGACTGTCTGTGTGGAGTTTACACGTTCTCCCTGTGTCTGCGTGGGTTTCCTCTGGGTGCTCTGGTTTCCTCCCACAGCCCAAAGATGTGTTATTTAGGTAGGGTTGGCCATGTTAACTTGCATGTAATGTCCCAGGATGTGCAGGCTAGGTGGAATAGCTATGGTAAATGTGGAATTATGGGGTTAGGATGGGATGCTGTTTGGAGGGACTATGCAGACTCAAAGGACTGAATGGCCTCTTTCCACACTGTAGGAGTTCTGTGAAATGACTGCAAAAATATTGAGAGCTCTTGCTGATAATTCTGTAAGCTACATTTTCCTGTGGTGCAGTTGATCTCAGAAGTTAAACATGAAGGATGGGTATATGAATAAGAAGGGTTTAGAGGGATATGGGCCAAATGATGGCAAATGGGACTAGGTCAGACTGGGATGTCTGGTCGATGTGAACAAGTTAGACCAAAGGGGTGTTTCCATGCTGCATGACTCTCTGAGTGATCATATATCATGGGAGGCCATTCTCAACTCACTGTTATTGTGCTGGCAATTTTAAAGCTGTATTCACTTAGATTCACTAGTCACACTCCCCTTTTTATTGTCCCTTAGCCCTGCAAACTTTTATTCTTTAGTATCTATTCAACTCCCATTGAAAGTAAAATCGAAATCTGCTTTCATGTTATATTTTATAACTTCCTAATACATATTTCATGATATTAGAATTTAGTTAACTAGATACTAGTTGCTATTTCTTATAGGATTTGCATGCTTTATTGAGATTACTTTTATAAACTTAAACTGCATAGAATTGTTACTACCACTGACCACAAACTTGCAACCAAAAAGTTTCTGAGGTGATCTGTGACATTTATCTTAGTTGATTAGTATAACCCATTATAGGATGCAGCTTAAAGGGCAAGATAAGGTTCAGTTTTATTTGTAGTTTACAGATGTGAAAACTTGCATAAGGAGGTAGCAACAAGAGAAAACATGTGACGCAGTAAGATATACAACAAAGTTTCTGCTGAATAGATCAACAATAACAGGGAAGAGAAACCAGTACAGATAGCATTATTGGGTTTACAAAGGATATTTGAAAAGGTGCCACGCAAAGTTTAAATATTGAGAGTAATATAGTTGGATGGAGGAAGATCTGGTTACTGGACAGGAAGCAAAAAGTGGATAAACAGGGTATTTTCAATTTGGCAGGCTGTAGTTCACACAGTGCCACAACATTCAGTATTGAGATTTCAGCTGTTTATAACCTAAGACAAAGTTGCTGAGAGAAACTTTTCTCAGTTTGCTGACAATAAAAAGTCAAATGGGAAGATAGGCTGTGAGAAGAACACAGAGAGATATAAAGACGTCAGGTATTTGGGCAACAATATGGCCAATGGTGTATAATGTGGGGAAGGATAAGAACTGAAAAGTAGAACATTTTTAAAAGGAATGAAAATTCCAAATGTTGTCGCGCAAAGAAATTTGATTATATAGGTACAAGGAACACAAAATTAGGAAGGTACTGCCAACAAAGTAGGAAGGCAAATGGATTGGCCATCATTGCAAGGAAATGGGAGTACAGAAATAAAAATAAAATCTTGCTAGAATTGTATAAGGTTTTGGTGAGACCATACCTGGAGTACTTTTGTGCAGTTTTGGTCTTCTAAGTGTAAGGAAGGTCTCTCAAGTACAGGATAAGGAAGGGTATCGTTGCATTGGACATGGTATAGTGAAGGTTCACTAGTTTGGTTTCTGGAATTGAAAAGTTTTCCTATGACATTTAAGAGGCATTTGGATGGGTATATGAATAGGAAAGGTTTGGAGGGATATGGGGCCGGGTGCTGGCAGGTGGGACTAGATTGGGTTGGGATATCTGGTTGGCATGGACGGGTTGGACCGAAGGGTCTGTTTCCATGCTGTGACTCTATGACTCTATGTTGAGTAAACAAATGACAGTGACAGGATAGTCACTGAGAGATTGCTCTATTTAGGGAATCTAAAACACGGAATAGTCTCAACATAAGGAATCAATAACATAGGACTGAAGTGAAGGGGAATTTCTTCACTTAACAGGTTGTGAATGTCTCATTGTTGTTCCATATTTCCTCATAATCCTTAAGTCTGCTTTCCTGCCTTTCCCTTGATTGCTTACTCATTAAAAATATGTCCAACTCAGTCTTCAATATATAAGCCTTAACTATGTTCTAAATACTTTCCAGAAGTAAGAAAAACAGAAAGTGCTGGAAATACTCAGCAAGCCTGGAAGAACTCAGTAGGTCTCCCACTGTCCATAGAGAAAGAAGCAGAGTTAATGTTTCAAGTTTAATATGACTCCTCAGTCAGTTTCAATTTCAGATTTCCAGTATCCATAGTGTTTTGCTTTTATCCTTCCAAAACATGCATATGGTAACATGAACATTAACACATACAAGTTAGAAGAAGCAGCAATTTGTCCCTCAAGCTTGCTCTGCCATTCAATAAGGTTTTAGTTATTCCACATTCCCACTTACCTGTAATTTCTCCTTTAAATAGGTAGCCCTTTGTTTTTGAATGGTGAGCCATAACTCTAGATGCTCCCATAAGCAGAAAATCTATCCTGTCAAAATCCCCAGGAACTCCCACATTTCAATCAAGCTCTCTCTTACTGCTCTAAACTCCAACAGATAGGAGCCTAGCCTGGCATCAGAAGTCAATGCCCTCATTCCAGGTGTGTAACAAATCAGAGAAAGTAAACCTGAAGTAGTGTTCCAGATTTGGCTGTGCTGCAGGACAAGAGTTTGAATATGAGCAGCAGAGTTTTGGTTGAAGTTTGGTTTATGGAGAGTGGCAGAATTGATAACAGTCAGAAAGGTTTTGCGGTAAGCGAGTTGAGTTTAAGGCTGGATTAAGTTTAGTAAACAGCTGGGAGCTGTAATGGAAAGAAGGTGGTGTTAGTATTCTGGAAATGTGAGATGAAATGGGTCAAAGGGCATTAACCTGGAATCTAATGTGTGCAAAGTCAGCTGAACCTAGTTTAACAAAGTGTAAAGCCACCTGCATGGAATCCCACCTTGAAATTTAAGTTCAGTGAAAAACTGGTCTAGTAGTAATTATACAACCACTGTCAACTGAGCCAGGAGGCCTGGGTTCAAGTCCCACCTGCTTCACAAGAATGCATCTGTACAGATTGATTAAAAATAGCTGAAACCACCTGCATGAGGGCTCTTGTGGTGCAGTGGCAGTGTCTCTACCTTTGAGTCAGGAGACCTGGGTTCGGATCCCATCTGCTCCATAAGTTTGTCATAATGTCTCTGAATAGATTGATTGGGAAAATGTCTAAAACCACCTACACAAAGTTGGCACATTCCACTCAAAATGCTTGAATTACATTGCCTGGAAACTGTTTAAACTTTCTTTTCAGTATTAGCAGACAGAACAGTCTATTCTTTATCTAAATCTTTGTAGATTAAAAACCAACAAAGTGCTGAGTTGGTTCCTTTGCCCTTGCTGAGTTAGTGTTGTGAACTATGGAGAATATTAAAGGAGGCAAACTGAAGGTAGAATGGGCAGGTATATGACAGATAAAATTTGTTGCCCAAAATTGTGAAGTGATATGTTTGTTACGAAGAATTGGGAGCTGCCATATAAAGGTCATAATTCTAAATGGGGTGAAGGGTCTTGAGATAGATGCACGCATTAAGGGTTGCAGGACTTTTTGAAAATGTTTTATTAAAGCAGGCATCAGATCTTTTGAAATAGGGACAGAGTGCATCAAAGCAAAAAGAGTTATGATAAACATGTTTAAACCATGGGATTGGATTCCAGTGGGACACTATGCCCAGTTCTGTGCGTCACATTTCAGGAAAGATGCAAAGGCATTAGAGAGGATGTGAAAAATATTCATGAGAATGGTTTCAAGGGTGAGGATTTTCGATGTGTTAGATAGATTGGACAATGTGGTATTATTTTCCTTGGGGAAGAGGAGGCTGAGAGGAGATTTGACGGAGGTTTTCAAAATAGTGAGGGGCCTGGACAGAGTATTTAATGAGAAATTGTTTGAGAAGATGAGGATATCTGTTAAAATGCTGGAAAAAGCAGCATTGATAATGTTGAGGACAAAGCTTTTTTTTGCGGCAAGTGGACAGGATCTGGAATTCACTGCCTGGATCATCTTGAGGCCATGGTCAATCATTGATTTCAAAACAGAATGGGATCATTAGCCAAAAAAGAAGCATTTTCAGGGCTATGGGGAAAAGTCATCGGAATGGGACTGAGTGAATTGTTCTTGAGAGAGCCTGTCCAGACAAATGATCACCTCCTGTGTTGTAAACATTCTATGATTGTATGCGCTGACTTCAGTTGGTCCAGCAATAAAATGACTTTAGTTCAATCTCTGAGATCCTGGAAGGACCTGTCGGAGAATGTTATCAGGCTGTAATAAATGGTTGGTAGTATCAGGGCCCCAACAGAATCCAATCCTTCCTTCAGTAGTCACAAGGGTACACTCTACTAGCTGAGCAATCTGTTCAGAGACACCAAGGCAAATTATTGTGTTCCTGCCACCCAAGGGCAATGATAAGTTCTGTCTGTGCAGACAAGATGTCAAAAATCAGTCCTTTACACTGTCACTGCTTCAATTTTAAAAACTACGCCCCAGTCCAACGCCGGCATCTCCAAATAATGCTTCAGTTTGGATTCTATGAGACTGATGTGTTAGCCAAGCCCTAGTCCTATGCCAGAAACAGACCCAGAGTCTCAAAGTCCATAAATCTGCCTCTGTATAAGAGGGTCTTGATTTACTCATAGTAATCTCTGTAATTTAAATGAAAATAGCATCCATACAAAAGCAACTCTATTTTATGAGAGTTAACTACTTGATAGATAAAGTCATTATGCCCTCAGAAGAGTCATTGTCACTCTTGTGAATGGTAACTTTGTAATTTAAATAACCAATTAACACTTCCTTGTTCACTGAGCAGTACAATCTAGCCCTAACTGATCTGTTTCTGAAAGTGGTTGAGAAGTACATCCAATGCATCAATACATTCTATAGTATATACTGTGCAAGTTGTAAATGTGAGAGTAAGGATATATAAGGCCAATGTTTGGGGAAGACCCAGTGAAGACTGGTGTGGACAGAGATGGCAGCTTATAAATAGACCCATTTGTGCAAGTGAAAACTGATTGCAAATGTTAGCGAAGTAAATAACAGATCCAAAAACTTAATTACACAGATGTCTACAACATTAATTGTTTTTTCTGTTGCTGTATTTAACATCTTTTCCTCCATTGCATGGAGTTTGATAGGTTCTGCATCCAGGTAATGACTCTTCCATCCTGTATAAACGTAGACATGATTGTTGGGAAATAATTTCGTACAGGTAGTTCTTCTGTGATGGTTGCATTCTTGTGTGACCCCGCCACTATATAAAAATCGCAAAATAAAAATAGCACTTAAAGTTTTAAAGTTCCCACTTTAGAAACAGCATCCCATCTTCATCAATCACATTACAACCAATTCATGTTGATGAAATGCACATTAGAGCAGAATGACCTGTATTTTGGCTCAAATCCACACAATTTCTGGGAGTGGGTTTGGGAGGAGGTGATCATTGGATATCCATCATAACCATGAGCCACAGCTGATTTTCCTTATTCCCTAAAGAGATTCCTCATAACATTCCAGATGGGTTCAACTAACTCAACACTGACCTGGGATCAGTAGACTCAATGTGCATCTGGGCTTTACTAACTGAGCCATCATAGGGATAGGATCTGCAACAACCAGAAATGGTAAGTGGAAAATCCATCCAAAGGTTCAAAAAGTGTGGTGCTGGAAAAGCACAGCAAGTTAGGCAGTATCCGAGGAGCAGTAGAGTCGATATTTCAGGCATAAGCCCTTCATCAGGAATCCATCCAAAACATCCCTATCATCACTGAAGCCAATTTGATTCACTCCATGCAATGTGTTGAAATTAGATTTCCAAATGTCGTGTTTCGTGATCATCAAGAAACAGTTAAGTGCTTCTGAGTACAGTGATAAATGTGGAGTTGGAGTCAACCAACTTTACTCCATTTTGCATCTCGATACCTCCGCTCCACCATCTGTACTGGAGTTTTCAACCTTTTGAGTTCCTTTCAGAATTCTCCCTTCATCATCAAGGCTGCTCTCAAACTAAAAGAGTGTCCTAGCTGCAGTGTTTCAGTTTAAGTATAACTCTGCCTACTGTGGCTATTTCAGAAAAGCTAAACTCTGGAACCAAATCGACAAAGTTGCCCAGATATGCCCTGTTCATAAAGGGAAAAACTTCCAATCTTCTAGACAATTACCACCACATAAATTGACTGTGTGTTAGTAGAAAATGATGGAGAATATTTAACAATGCTCACTTAAGGTTCAGTCAGGCCTTTTTGGCTCAGAGCTCATCACACTTGTGGACCAAATGTGGATAAAATGCTGAAATCCAGAGATGAGGTGACAGTGACTGTACATGACATCAAGACACAACCTGGCCAGATGCAACGCTAAGGACCCATAGCAAAATTTAAATCATTGGAATCAGGAGGAAAGCTCTCCTTTAATTGAAGTCATACCTAACACAAAGGAAGATGGTTGTGTCTTTTGGAGGTCATTCATCTCAGCCCCTGAAGACTTCTATGGGTTTTCCCCAGGATAGATTTTGAAGCTATCTTCAGCTGATTCATCAATGACCTCTCTTCCAACAAGATCAGGAGTGAAGATATTCACTGACATTTGAAAAGTGTTCACCTCCATACACAATTCCTTCACTGCCATTGAGTCAGAATCCTAGAACTCCCTAACACTGTACTTTTAAGAGTGTTAAACATGAACACAGTCTGCAGTGTTCAAGAGTACACCTAGGTTGAAACTTTATTGCTGGAACAGCACAGCAGGTCAGGCAGCATCCAGGGAACAGGAGATTCGACGTTTCGGGCACAGGCCCTTCTTCAGGAATGGATGCTGCCTGACCTGCTGTGCTGTTCCAGCAATAAAGTTTCAACTTTGATCTCCAGCATCTGCAGACCTCACTTTCTCCTCAAGAGTACACCTACACCTTCTGTTGGGCAATTAGGGATATGAGGTGAATGCTTGTTACTAATGAATGGAGGAAAGAAAACTTAAACAATTAGAGACTGAACACATGATCCAGGCAAGCACGTGAGGAAGTGTTGCATGTTTGTCGGTGTGTTCGTGTAGGTGAAAATTTAAACTGAAGCATAGTTGCCTTTTTCAGGTATATATAGAACCCGTGCTTCGAGGAAGAAATAGGAAGATCTCTAAATGTCCTGTTCAGTAATCATTCACCAACCAGTATTACAAATAATAAACATATTATCTTGTACTTATCACATCGCTCGTTATGAGACCACTGCTTGAGTAAATGGCTCCTATATTCCCGACATTACAGTAGCACAACACTTAAAAAGAATTATATTGAAATTAAAGTCCTGAGATAGCATGATGTGGCGGAAGTTGTTAAATTAATGCAAGTTCTTTCTTTAAGCAGGTAAATGCCAGGTGCCAGACAAGTTGACTTGTCATGGACCACAGAGAAATGTACATGTCTGGTTAGATTCGTCAGGAGTACACTGAGGGTTAAGAATGAAGTGGTCCAAATGAATGGTTGCCTGTCTTTTATCTTAATGCTGCAACAGTCCATTATACAAAGGTATCTATAAAAGGGCCAATTACACTTGCAAGGCAAGGCACTAATCAACTCCTGTACTTGTGTTTTTATTTGATAAAGTTCAGGAGAAGCAGTGAGTCAATCAGTGTGTTTCTGAGATTGTTAGTTTCACAAAATGATGCAGCCTGCTGCTATCAAGGTTTCCCGGTGTGGTCAGATTGTTTATCAAAAATAGCATTACCTCAATGTCATAAAAGCTTGTTTCCAAGTGGCAATTTTGTGTTTATTTATTTGTTTTTCTTTACAGTTTTGCCTTTTGCATGGAACTAACCTCCTTTACCAAGAAAGAGCTTGGTATCTAGAACACAAATATCTCACACCAGCAACAAGCGTGCAGATAAGGAACCAGGTGAGTCTTTGTCTAGTCATAGCACCTTTCATAACAGAAAACCCAGCAATGCTGTTCAAAACACATTCAAAATATTGTATATTGAAGCAATGAGGAAGGGCGGAGTGGGGGTTAGATTTTAATTTACCTCAGAGGAATCCAAAACTGGAGGGCATATGTTTAAGGTAAGAGGGGAAAGATTTAAGAAGGACCTGAGGAGTAACTTTTTTACACTGACAGTGGTGCATGTATAGAATGAGCTGCCGGAGGAAGTGGTGGAGGCTAATATAATTAAAACGTTTAAAAGGCATCTGGATTGGTACATGAATAGGAAAGGTTTTGAGGGATATGGGCCAAATGGTACTCGATAAATTTAGGACATCTGGTCAGCATGGACAATTTGGACCAAAGGGTCCTTTTCGGTACTGTTATGACTGTATGAGGAATTGGGCTTACAGTATAGGCAGATAAAATGATCATGCTTGATTCTTGCTTGCTATTATTTTAACTGGACCATTCTGTTTTATTTTGGTGCTCTTACAATAGACAATCTGGTTGTAAAATATAAAGGATATATAAAGGATGAAGCCTTGAGAGCAAAGGAGCAAAGGAGGACAAAGTAGTGCTGTTAAAACCCTTGGAGGCAGAGGTGGGGTTGGGGTGCAAGATAGCATGGCGGTAATGTCCTGAGAATTGACCTGGGTAGGGGGCTGGGGTGTGGGACTCTGCGACCCACACTTGACTTTAATGCTGCTTTGCGCTGGCTTCAGTGCAGCATTGTACAGCCCTAATAACAAGTAGCACCCAGCATGTGCAGAAGTAGGGCCAAATGCGCATGAAGAAATCTGGGACAAAACAATCCCAGGAAGGCCTGACTCAGGAAACAGGACAAAAAATGCCAAATTACTGGACAGTCCCAGAAAATCCAGGGTGGTTGGACAGTCCCAGAAAATCGGGGGCGGCACGGTGGCACTGTGGTTAGCACTGCTGCCTCACAGCGCCAGAGACCCGGGTTCAATTCCCGCCTCAGGCGACTGACTGTGTGGAGTTTGCACATTCTCCCCGTGTCTGCGTTGGTTTCCTCCAGGTGCTCTGGTTTCCTCCCACGGTCCAAAGATGTACAGGTCAGGTGAATTGACCATGCTAAATTGCCCGTAGTGTTAGGTACGGGGTAGATGTAGGGGTATGGGTGGGTTGCGCTTCGGCGGGGCAGTGTGGACTTGTTGGGCCGAAGGGCCTGTTTCCACACTGTAAGTAATCTAATCTAATCTAATCTAATCCAATGTGTCTGCCTGACCTAGTAGGTCAGTAAAACTGCCATGAAGGCTCCAATTGTGTGTTAACTCTATACTGAGTGAGTAAGAAGAGGAGCATTCTAAGTTAAATATTAGGAACTTTTCTCTGTGGTGCTCAGCAGGTGCTGGAAAGCACCTCTAGCATACAAAGAAAGCCTGTGCCTCTACTGGTCAGGCTGTTCCACATGCCAACTGTAAAGTAGAATCAAACACCAACTACTCCACTCTCTCTTCTCTCCCCATTGCAGCCATCACTTACTCTGTTGTGACAGGGCCTGAGAAACTTGACCAGCCCAAAGTCTGCCATACCTGCCTCACCTGTGCCCTAACATGATGACAAAATGTTCAGCAGATACTGAGCAAGTTAGGCAGTATCTGTGGTGAGAGGAAGAGAACTAATGTTTCAGGTCATTGACCTCTCATCGCAATGAAAACATTAACTTTGTTCCTCTCTGTCCAATCTACTGATAATTTTCAGAACTTTTGTTACTTTTAATTTCAGATTTCCATCATCTACAGTACTTTGCTTCATAAAATTATGATGTTGGATGTGATTGTTAGTTGCTCTGCTCTCCCACTTAATTCCCCTCATTGATTTGGTTCTGAACTTACTTCTGCATAAACTCCTTCCCTGGTCTATCGCGTGGATAACTGACCCCTCAAAGACCAAGGTAGTCTAGGTACCTAGTTTAAAAGGATCTATCTGATCTTGCATGCAGTGGTATTAAGGTGTTACTCTGTGGTTCCCTATGTGGAGAGGCTTGTGTATTATGATATTCCCCTGAACAATGTCATTGGGAGCTCTTTTTTATTCTTTCATGGGATGTGAGCATCACTGGTGGGTCCAGCATTTGTTGCCCATCCCTAATTGCCCTGGAGAAGATGGTACTTAATTTGCTGCAATCATTGAATTATAGGTACACCCATATTGCTGTTAGGAAAGGAATTCCCAGGATTTTGACCTACTGAATTTGAAGGAACAGTGACACACTTTCAAGTCATGATGGTATGTGGCTTGGAGGGAAGTTTACAGGTAATGATGTTCCCACGTATCTGCTATCCTTGACCTCCTAAGTGGTAGAGGTCACGGATTTGGTGAGTTTGTTGCAGTGAATCTTGTTGGTGGTCCATACTGCTGCACTGTTTGTCTTGGTGAAGGGAGCGAATGTTTAAGGTGCTGGAATGGGGTGCCAGTCAAGCTTTGTTCTGGATGTTGTTGAGACTTGCTGTGACCACCCCTAGTGAGAAAATCAGCAAAGTGTGGGAGAGGTGCCAGACAAAGTGTAGTCCAAAACATCCTTGACGACAGAGCAGGTGAGGAAAGATGCTGCCTCTCAACAATTGAGAAGAGGCCAACTGTGGTAAGATGGTGTGGGTCATCATGTTTGATGTGGACCACCAGCCGTTTAAGATTGTGCAGACAATGATGACATTCAATGTTGAACAAAGTCACAAGTAAGTTTCTACCAGGGTGCATTTGCCAAGTCCTGTGGCAGGAAAGAACTGGGGACCAGGCTATGAACTTGAAAGTTGGGAATCTGCAGATAGGTGACAGATGTGTGGACATCTCTGTTGGTACACGAGGTTCTTTTACAGCAGCATCTGTGACAGAGCAGTTGTCTCCAACCCAACCTCTACTCACTCCAAAGGACTAGAAAAGGTACCTAAAAAGACAATGTCTCACTTTCTCATGGTTGGTGAACCACATCCTGTAGGATCAACCTATTCATGGTCAAATGAATAAACTTTAAATGCTGTGACTTGGTATTTTTGAATAGTCATGGTCTTGTCAAAAACAAGTTAGGGCTAAAGGAATCAAAGGCTGTTGCCACATTCCTGTACTGCAGTGAGGTCTAGACTGTATCGGTGACAGATAAGAGTGCTCGAGAAATTCCTTCTATGCAGGTAGACCATTGACAAATGCAACTGCCCTTCTTGAAGCAAGCTTCAAAAACATTCAGACAGAAATCCTACAATTTCAACTTTGATGAGTTGGATCACTGCATCAAGGAAGCTACTAGATCCTGTTTCCTCAACTCTCGAATGACTAAAGTTCCAATGTATGACCCAGAAAACGCTTCATAGATGGTCTGAAGCTCTCCATGAAATGCAGTAGCATTGACAATATGAATGGGAAAGCTTGCTACCAATAGTGACAATTTATCCATCAAACTATTTCCATGCTTTGATTCACAATGTCTCAATAATGAGAAGAGCACTTGCAGAGGAGGAAAGAAAAGAAAATATATCCCCCAGATCCTACTACCTCAAGGGATGTCCTGCCTCACGTGCTCAAAGATCTGTCAGTCAAGAATCAATCTTTTAGTCCAATAAGATTTGTGACAGAAACTCATGGCACTTTGTAAATGTCATCCTAAATGTCATCCTTGAACTGACAGACATCCATCACTCATTAAGGTGCTACGATTGATCACATCAGCATTGAATTAGAAGAGGAAAATGAGCTGATCTTCACATGCTCATGACCCTAGCTGGAAGTTGCCAGGTTTTGAGATTGTTTAGTGTACCCCCGCACAGTAGCATCTTATCATGGTCTGCTGACAAAGGGTTCAGAAAAGATTTACAAGGATGTTGCCAGGGTTGGAGGATTTGAGCTACAGGGAGAGGTTGAATAGTGGGGGGGGTTGTTTTCCCTGGAGCGTCGGAGGCTGAGAGGTGACCTTATAAAGGTTTATAAAATCATGAGGGGGCTCCAGAACTAGAAGGCATAGGTTTAGGATGAGAGGGGCAAAGATATAAAAGAGATTTAAGGGGCAACTTTTTCACGCAGAGGGAGATGCGTATATGGAATGGGCTGCCGGAGGAAGTGGTGGAGGCTGGTACAATTGCAACATTTAAAAGGCCTCTGGATGGGTATATGAATAAGAAGGATTTGGATAGGCTGGGTTCTGGCAGGTGGGACTAGATTGGGTCGGGATATCTGGTCGGCATGGACAGGTTGGACCGAAGGGTCTGTTTCTGTGCTGTACACCTCTGTGACTCAATGCAAAGCTCAGGAATAATGGCTGCTTGGGCAAAGATTTGATACTTCCAGAGGAAGGTTTGTAGGTCCAGACATGGAAATGGACAGTTTTTTTTAAATGTATAAAAGTAGTGAATGTTGAAGAACATCTGACTTTCTGTCTTGGCCCTGTAAACTGTGTGCATATTTGAAGGACGGATCATTCTTACAACAGCGTTTTATGTTTTGTCATTGTTGTCAGTGAACATTCTCTGGTAATGAGAAGCTTCCTTTAGGAAGAAAATTCTAAGCACAAATCTTGTGTGGCATACATTGATCTTTTAATTCTGGGATCTGGCTCCAAATGGTTAATGCTGTTAAATACAAACCTTCACAAACCTTGCAATATGAATAAATGTAGACCAGCAGACTGAGAATGAGGTGAAATGCTAGACGTGATGCCTTCTTCCCTGCTTTTGAGTGTGGGCCAAGGCAACAAATGCAAACATGCTGTTTTACTGTGGAAAGCATCAAAGCTGAACCGGATGTAGTTTTCATCTGCCCATTCACGTGCATATATTTTCCAGCAGGGATATTTCAGTGTTCTCAAGGAATTGTTACTCCCTTAGAATGATTTCTTCCTCGCATGTCAAAGGATGCTGAATCCAATTGTAGCATAGCAGCTCCCTTGCCAGATAAGATCAACCAAACTAGCAATATGCAGTGATTCAAACAAGTCCGTGTGGCTAAGTGACGTAACAGCCTGATGCATTTTCCCCCTGAAACAAAAGCAATGCCCTACCTTGGAATGCAGTTAAAAATAAATACATAGACAAGAAATATTGCAGAAATGGAAAAGAGGTACTGCTAATATTTTGAAAACAAGCTGTGGTCAGTGATCACTAAGTTATCTTTTCTGAGTAATATCGAATCTAAGTTTATTTCCTAAAATGTATCTATGCCAAAATGACTGAGAATGTGTGTGACTGTCTCACAAACAAGTTGCATTCATCTCAGTAGTGAGAAACTCATGTTAATTTAGATGCGTATATTCTCTTGAGTTAGATCAGATTTATTATTAATGAACATAAATTCTGTTTCAAACAATTATCAGCTCTCTATTAAGTATATATTTTTGCAGTCATTGCATATATTACTTGTAATTTTTTGATTTTATGTTCCTGCTTGTGCGACTTGCCGAATGGGAGCCTCTTTTGGAAGTTTGCCATACACTATGCATAGTTTTCTAACTATTGAGTTTAGTTCTCAGAATATTCTGCTTGAATTTCCTATATGTGCTGTCATGGGACAGGCTTGCCACCAGGAGACTGATGTCTTTTACCAGTAAGAAGTAAGCTTCTCGCCCTCTTACACAATAAAACGAAATGACCACCGCAAAACAGTTTAAACGTTGGAATTTCCAAAGCTCCCCTAATGGCAACAGATTGGAAAAATTCCAACTTCAGTTGCCACTCTGAGTCAGCAGTTAACTGGGGCAGCTGGTGAGGTTGATACTTTACCTCGGTGTATTGAGTTAGAAAAAAAGAGAGAAAAAAACCTGGTGAAAACAAAACCTCCAGAGCAACCCCCTTACCCCACAGCGGCAATGGCAGTTAGTGATATTGAACTGAGTTGTGATTTCCCTTCCCTGTGGTTGACTATCCTGTCAGGGTTCTCACCTGGATTGGATGACAGAGAGTATTGCGACTATTCTGTCACCACATCAGGAGAGGAAGGGATAGAAGAAAACTTGGTAGGTTTATTTACAAGAGACGTTTACTGGCTGTCTACTTAATTTGTTGCTTCCCTCTTGAAAACTTATCTGCATCTCCATTTTTTTCATCTGGAATCAAAACAAAGATAGATATTTTCATTTTTAAATGCAAAAAGAAACTGTGAGAAAATTCTGTATTGACTACTGTATCTGATTACCAAATTTCTGCTTTAATTTGATATTAAAAGTAATATTGATCCAATATTTGGAGTGGGGGCAGAACAAAGATGTAGGAGCGACAGCTTAGCTTATTGTTGGTGTACCCTCTCCCAGAATTGTGTCACTATGATAGAGGAAACCCAGCCACGGGTTCTTCCTCCTGATCAATATCCAGAAACCCGCTCTGGAAAGTTTGTGCTCGGTAACAGGGTCAAACTCAGCTACAATGCCCCCTACAGTTCAGTAGCCTGGCAACATCATTGTCCAGGCTAACATGCACCAAGTGATTATGAATTTTAATTGTTTCTGCCTTCAGAATTATATTGCAGTATCAGTGACTGTTGGAGAACTACCTCAATTCTGATGTAAGGACATTATGTACTATCTTTTGTTTCATTCTTTCATAGAATGAGTGTGTTACTGGCAAGGCAGGCACTTGTTGTTCATTAAATTTCACACAAAAATACTTGTTGAAATCCGGTCAAGATAACACAGAGAGTGTATTCCTGGTTCTCTAGTCTACACCCCATGCACCTGCTCTGTCTGAGCTGACGTGTGACACATTGCCATAGTAATTTGAGATCTACATTCTTGCAAGTGAATAGCAATAGGCTTTATTGAACATAACATTATACAAAGGATAGTAAGAGAGAACATCTTACTTAGGAGCCTTGAACTGTAAGTATCTGTTTTGAGTGATCTAATGTCGCTTTGACATAGCTCATTTTTGAGCGTGTTTGGTAGCTATACTTGGAATAAAGGTACAATTCGTTTTAATCTACATCTTTCCCTAAATTCATTAGCAGTACCCCTTTTAACTATTAATATTTAACTAAGAACATTTAACACTTCACCCCCTGCATCTTATACCCGATAAGTGTCTCATATTTGAAGGACTAATCTCCAAATGCATTCTCAATTCTCTTAGAAGTCATGCAGGACATATGCCCTCCCTTGTCATTTCTGTAAAGGGTGAACATGTTGGTGGTGACATTCCCTCTACAGCCTCAGTGAGGATCTGTGCATTGCAATTGGTGCTGATGCCATTTGACAGCATTGACTGCACATGAACCTTGAAAGTCCATGCAGACAAAAATGAAATTAGCAGGAGCACTAATTGGTGAAATGGTGTGACAACTCCTGATGACTCACAAATACACTTGAATACAGCATCAGTTAAGACCAATGAAAGAAAACCTGAATGACAAGATCGTCATTGAGTCTTAGAGTCATACAGCACAGAAACAGACCCTTCAGTCTAATTCATCCATGCCGACCATGTTTCCCAAACTAAACTAGAACTGTTTGATCCATATTCCCTCTAAACCTTTCCTATTCATGTTCCTATCCAAATGTCTTTTAAATGATGTACCTGTACTTGCATCTACCACTTCATCTGGCAGTTCATTCTATATATGAACCACCCTGTGTGACAAAGTTGCCCCGAGTTCCCTTTTAAGTCTTTCTCCTCTCACCTTAATATTATGCCACCTGGTTTTGAACGCCCCAGTCAAGGGAAATGACCCTTGCTAATCATATTATCTATGCTCCTAATGATTTTATACACCTCTATAAGGCTACTTCTTACCTCTTACACTCCAGTGAAAGAAGTTCCTGCCTCTCCATATAATTCAAATCCTCCAATCCTGGTAACTTCCTTGTAAATTGTTTCTGCACTATCTCTAATTTAATAATATCCTTTCTATACCAGAGTCGAAAAGTGTGATGCTGGAAAAGCACAGCAGGTCAGGCACCATCTGAGGAGCAGTAGAATCGACATTTCGGGCATCAGGAATTTCTATAGCAGGGCAACCAGAACTGTACATAGTACACCAGAAGTAGCCTCGACTATCCTGTACAACCACAAAGTGGCCTCTCAACTCCTGAAATCAATGGCCTGAGCAATCCTAAGACTGGCGAAAAATACTGACTCCCCATATCTCATCCCACTACTTCTATAGCACCCAATCCTCTCATCCTGGTCTATTTCCAGCACATTGACTGGTTCCAGTTCTCTGCCTGATTGCCAGTCAAACAGCCAATTTTCCTCCCATCTTCAATGTTTTAAAAAAATGTTCAAGTTCTGTTCTGATTTTCTCTAACCACTCATAGCAACATATGGATTAATGTTTTATATCTGGTGATATCTGGACCATCCTGACACTGGCTGTGAACTATCAAATCTGCCTGTGATAATGATCTGTGGCAGAGCAAAACTGCTAATACTCATGGTTTTAAAAAAAAGTTAAAATTAGAGGTCACCCTTTTTAGACAGATAAGGAGATTTTTGTTGGCTTCAGCAGGTTGGGACCTTGACTCAGAAGGCAGTGGAGGTGGTGTCATCGAATATTTTTAAGACAGAGGTGGATAGATTTTTGTTAAGCAATGGAATCAAAGGTTACTGAGGACAGATGGGAATGGGGAGTTTGAAAAGCAGACAGACAACCATGATCTTATTAAATGGCAGAGCAGGCTAAGGGCTCCTACTTCCTAAATGGGCTCAAAGATGAAGAATGATAATATGCACTAAGTCATACAAAATGCTTTTTCCTAACTCTACTGCACTGTGAACCAACACTTAGAAGACAATAGAAAAATAAACAGGAGGGATGCAAATGACAGTGCAACACATGTAAACATAAACTGTTTCCATTTTGCTAATGGTATGTTTGTCCTAATAGTGACATATTGCATGACTCCTCTGAACTAAAAGTCTAATGATGGCCATGAAACCATTGCTCATTCTCGTTAAAAAACTCATTTTCTTCACCAACATTGTTGAAAGAAGGAAATCTGCTGTGCTTACCTGGTCTGACCTACATGTAACTCCAGATCCACAGCAAGAAGTTGATGCCTAAATGCCCTCTGAAATGGCTGAGCAAGCCACTCAAGTGTATGAACCACTAGAAAGTCTCAGAAAAAGAATGAAAATGGACAGACCACTTGCCATCAACTAAGGCATCAGAAATGACTAATACAAACCAAGCTCTGACAACCCTGCAGAGTATTTCTTAATTACATCTGGTGGCTGGTGCCAAAATTGGGAGAGCTGTCTCACAGACTAGTTAAGCGACAGCCCTGACATAGTCTTACTCACAGAATCATACACTCCGATTCATTCCCAGACACTGTCATCACCATTCCTGGGTATGGAATCTTTCTGCAGATTACCAGGTACCATCTGCCCTCAGCTGATGAATCATCATTCCTCTATTTTGAACACCACTTGGAGGAAGCACTGAGGGTGACAAGGACACAGGATGTATCTTGGGTTGAGAACTTCAGTGTTCACCATCAGAAATAGCTTGGAAGCTGCACTTCTGACCAAGCTGGTCAGGTCTAAAGGAACCAACAGAGGGAAGAATATACTTGACCTCATCCTCATTAATCTGCTAACTGCAGATGCAACTCTCCATGAAAGTATCGGTACGAATGACCACCACACAGTCCTTGTGGAGACAAAGTCCCACCTTCACATTGAGAATGCCCTTCACTGTGTTGTGTCACCATGCTAAATGGGACAAACTTCAAACAATACAAGACTGGGCATCCATGAGGCACTGGGGGCTAACAACAGCAGCAGAATTGTACTCCAGTACAATCTGTGATTTTGTGACCCAGCATAATCACTATTCTGCCATAACCATCAAGCCAGCAAATCAATCCTGGTAAACCCTGCCAGGAGCAGCACCAAGCATACTTAAAAATGAGCTGTCAACTTGGTGAAGCTACAACGCAGGAGTATGTCAAAGTCAAACAGCATAAGCAGCAAGTGACTGACAGAGATAAGCGATCCCACAACCAACGGATTGGATCTAAGCTCTGCATCCTTCTACATCCAGTCGGTGGTGGACAGTTAAACAACTGAATGGAAAAGGAGACTCCAGAAGTATTCCCATCCTCAATGATAGGGGAGCCCTGCATATCTGAGTAAAATATAAAGTTGAAGCATTTGCAACAATTTTCAGCCAAAAGTACTGAGTAAATGATAAACTTCAGTCTCCTCCAGAGGTCCTCAGTATCACATTTGCCAGTCTGAGCCAACTCAATTTACTCCACGTGATGTCAAGAAATGGTTGGCCACATTCTAAACTGCAAAGGCCAGGGGCCCTGACAAAATATCTGGCAATACTGAAGATTTGTCATACGTTGAGCCAAGCTGTTCCAGTTCAGTTACAACACTAGCATCTACCTGACAATGTGGACAATTGCCCAAGTATGTCCAGTGTACAAAAAGCAGGACAAATCCAACCTGGCCCAATTATTGCCCCATCAGACTGTTCTCAATCATCAGTAAAGTGATGATGGTGTCATCAACAGCGCTATCAAGCAGCATCTACTCAGTAATAACCTGCTCACTGACACCCAGTTTGAATTCCACCAGGGTCACTCTGCTCCTGACCTTACTAAAGCCTGAATTCCAAAGGTGAGTGAGAGTGACAGTCCATGACATCAAGACCAATTTGACCGAATGTGGTTTCAAGGAGTTTTTGTAAAATTGGACACGAATCAGAGGGAAATCTCTCTGCTGTTTGATGTCATACCTGACACATAGGAAGATGTTTGTGGTTGTTGGATGTCAGTCATCTTAACTCTGTTACATCTGAGGAGTTCCTCAGGGTAGTGTCAGTGATCTTCCCTCCTTCATAAGGTCTGAAGTGGGGATGCTCACTGGTGATTGCACAATGTTCAGCACCATTAACAACTCCTCAGATACTGAGGAGGCCCATATCCAATTGCAGCAAGAGTGGGACAAAATCAAGGCTTGGGCTGAAAAGTGACAAGTAACATTCACACCAAACAAATATCAGGCAATGACCATCTCCAGTAAGAGAGAATCTAACTATCATTCACTGACATTCAATGGTGTTACCATCACTGAATTTTACACCTTTAACATCTTGGGTGTTACCATTAACCAGTAACTGAATACGACTGGTCATATAAATACTGTGCCTACAACAGCAGGGTTAATGGTAGAATCTTGCAATGAGTAACTCACCTCTTAACTCCTCACAAGTCAGGAGTGTGATGTAATATTCCCCACTTTTCACGATGAGTGCAGTTCCAGCAATATTCAAGAAGCTTAACACCATGCATAACAAAACAACCAGCTTGATTGCATCTATGCAGATCAACAAGTTCTATGCACTGAATATTCACATGATCTACTTTAGACTTAAAGATCTTTTAGTCTTTGAATAACATTTTATTTGTTATTTAAAGTTGCTATTCAAATTATCAATGCCCATCATGATTTTATAAACATCTATAAGGTCACCCCTCAACCTCCTATGCTCCAGTGAAAGAAGTCCCAGCCTATCCAGTCTTTCTTTATAACTCAAACCTTCCATTCCCAGCAATATCCTGGTTAATCTTTTTTGAACCCTCACCCAATTTAATAATATCCTTCCTATAGCAGGGTGACCAGAACTGTACAGAGTACTCCAAATGTGGCCTCACCAACCTCAACATCCTCAACATGACATCCTAACTCCTGTACAAATTCATAAAATCATAGATAAAGTGAAGAGCATGGGTCATTTCCCTAGTGTGGGGGACTTCAAAACTAGTGGACACATTTCTAGGGTGAGATATTTAAAAGAGATCGGAGGGGCAACTTTTCATACAAACGGTGGCTTGTATACGAATAAACTGCCAGAGGAAGTTTAAAACAACATTTGGACAGGTACATAAATAGGAAAGGCTTAGAGAGTAATGGGCCAAACACAGGCAAGTGGGGCTAGTTTAGTTCGAGAAACTTGAGTTGGACTGAAAGGTCTGTTTCTGTGCCATATGTCGCTAACTTCTTGTATTTCTTTTTGATGAGTCTTTGGCGAAAGGTTGAAGTTTTTCTCTAAATGCATCGATCTTATGCTGATGTTCTCTCTCCATGATTATAAAGATTTCTTCCATTTAACTGACTTCAGCCTGTGCAGATGAGGCACCATCCATCCTGACTGAAGCTTCATTGGTCTTGAACTTAGAATCATAGAGTCATAGAGATGTACAGCATGGAAACAGACCCTTCGGTCCAACCTGTCCATGCCGACCAGATATCCCAACCCAATCTAGTCCCACCTGCCAGCACCCGGCCCATATCCCTCCAAACCCTTCCNATCCATGCCCCTCATAATATTGTAAACCTCTATAAGGTCACCCCTCAGCCTCTGACACTCCAAGGCAAACAGCCCCAGCCCGTTCAGCCTCTCCCTATAGCTCAAATCCTCCAACCCTGGCAACATGGGAAGCCTTCAGAAATGAGATAACAAGAATCCAGAGAAAGTATATTCCTGTCAGGGTGAAAGGGAAGGCTGGTAGGTATAGGGAATGCTGGACGACTAAAGAAATTGAGGGTTTGGTTAAGAAAAAGAAGGAAGCATATATCAGGTATAGACAGGATAGATTGAGTGAATCCTTAGAAGAGTATAAAGGAAGTAGGAGTATACTTAAGAGAGAAATCAGGAGGGCAAAACGGGGACATGAGATAGCTTTGGCAAATAGAATTAAGGAGAATCCAAAGGGTTTTTACAAATATATTAAGGACAAAAGTGTAACTAGGGAGAGAATAGGGCCCCTCAATGATCAGCTGGGAGAAAGTGAGAACTGCGGATGCTGGAGATCAAAGCTGAAAATGAGTTGCTGGAAAAGCGCAGCAGGTCAGGCAGCATCCAAGGAGCAGGAGAATCGACGTTTCGGGCATGAGCCCTTCTTCAGGAATTGAGCTCATGCCCGAAACGTCGATTATTCTGCTCCTTGGATGCTGCCTGACCTGCTGCGCTTTTCCAGCAACACATTTTCAGCCCCTCAAAGGTCAGCAAGGCGACCTTTGTGTGGAGCCACAGAAAATGGGGGAGATACTAAATGAATATTTTGCATCAGTATTTACTGTGGAAAAGAGTGTGGAAGATATAGACTGTAGGGAAATAGATGGTGACATCTTGCAAAATGTCCAGGTTACAGAGGAGGAAGTGCTGGATGTCTTGAAATGATTAAAGATGGATAAATCCCCAGGACCTGATCAGGTGTACCCGAGAACTCTGTGGGAAACCAGAGAAGTGATTGCTGGGCCTCTTGCTGAGATTTTTGTATCATCGATAGTCACAGGTGAGGTGCCGGAAGACTGGAGGTTGGCAAACGTGGTGTTTAAGAAGGGTGGTAAAGATAAGCCAGAGAACTATAGACTGGTGAGCCTGACCTCGGTGAAGGGCAAGTTGTTGGAGGGAATCCTGAGGGACAGGATGTACATGTATTTAGAAAGGCAAAGATTGATTAGGGATAGTCAACATGGCTTTGTGCATGGGAAATCATGTCTCACAAACTTGATTGAGTTTTTTAAAGAAGTAAGAAAGAGGATTGATGAGGGCAGAGCAGTAGATATGATCTATATGGACTTCAGTAAGGCATTCGACAAGGTTCCCCATGGGAGACTGATTAGCAAGGTTAGATCTCATGGAATACAGGGAGAACTAGCCATTTGGATACAGAACTGGCTCAAAGGTAGAAGACAGAGGGTGGTGGTGGAGGGTTGTTTTTCAGACTGGAGACCTGTGACCAGTAGAGAGCCACAAGGATCGGTGCTGGGTCCGGCTCTAAGGCTCAGAAGGGAAAGGGGGAGAGGAGGAGAGCGCTGGTTATAGGACACTCTATAGTTAGAGGGACAGACAGGCGGTTCTGTGGACATGGGCGAGACTCTCAGTTGGTTTGTTGCCACCCGGGTGCCAGGGTCCGAGACGTCTCGGACCATGTCTTCAGAATCCTTAAGGGGGAGGGTGTGCAGCCAGAAGTCGTGGTGCACGTTGGCACCAACGACATAGGTAGGAAGAGAGGTGGGGAGGTCATTCAAGAGCTCAGGGAGTTAGGCTGGAAGCTGAAAGCTAGGACGGACAGAGTCGTCATC
>NC_057712.1:117577274-117663445 GCF_004010195.1 Chiloscyllium plagiosum
TGATATGAAGATTGGTGGAGTTGTGGATAGTGAGGAGGGCTCTTGTTGGCTGCAAAGGGACTTGGATATGATGCAGAGCTGGGCTGAGGAGTGGCAGATGGAGTTCAACCCTGCCAAGTGTGAGGTTGTCCATTTTGGAAAGACAAATAAGAATGCGGAATACAGGGTTAATGGTAGGGTTCTTAGTCAGGTGGAGGAACAGAGGGATCTTGGGGTCTATGTACATAGTTCTTTGAAGGTTGCCACTCAGGTGGATAGAGTTTGTAAGAGGGCCTATGGAGTATTATCGTTCATTAGCAGAGGGATTGAATTCAAGAGTCGTGAAGTGATGTTGCAGCTGTACAGGACTTTGGTTAGGCCACAGTTGGAGTACTGTGTGCAGTTCTGGTCGCCTCACTTTAGGAAAGATGTGGAAGCTTTGGAGAGGGTGCAGAGAAGATTTACCAGGATGTTGCCTGGAATGGAGAATAGGTCGTACGAGGATAGGTTGAGAGTGCTAGACTTTTTCTCGTTGGAACGGCGAAGGATGAGGGGTGACTTGATCGAGGTTTATAAGATGATCAGAGGAATAGATAGAGTAGACAGTCAGAAACTTTTTCCCTGGGTACAACAGAGTGTTACAAGGGGACATAAATTTAAGGTGAAGGGTGGAAGGTATAGGGGAGATGTCAGGGGTGGGTTCTTTACCCAGAGAGTGGTGGGGACATGGAATGCGCTGCCTGTGGGAGTGGCAGAGTCAGAATCATTGGTGACCTTTTAAGCGGCAATTGGATAGGTACATGGATGGGTGCTTAAGCTAGGACAAATGTTCGGCACAACATCGTGGGCCGAAGGGCCTGTTCTGTGCTGTATTGTTCTATGTTCTATTTATTTGCTTTTCAGCAGGGATCTGGCTATATACTCTGGGAGAACTCCTCCCTGTCGTGGACAGATTCTTTGCAATAAGTTGACAACTTTATTTCTTCAAAGAAAAAAGCACTAATTCTTCTTGAAAGAGACAACAGGGTTTTGAGGTACAGTGGTTGTTGAATCCAAAAGAACAGGAAGTTCAAAGTTTCAAATTTGTGTAAATAAACAATTTTTGTGCATGTTTTCTGCTTTGTGACTCCATTCTGATAGAAAAAGCCACTGTATAAAATTTGCCCATGTGTCTAGCTACTGCCTTCTTTGTCCCCTTTCTTCCCTGCTGTTTTGAGTTTCTGTTTTCAGTATAATGTAGAGTCTGCCCCACTCTTAGTCTTAGACATCCTTCAGTAATAGGCACTATGTACAAGTTACTTTCATAAAGGATCATAATGATTGGAATCACATACACGGTCTCCACCATCTCTTTTCCATTGCAATGATATAGCATGCCCCTTATTTTATTTTCTGTTATGTCCTAAGTCCCAATGTTTAATGGAAGACAGTCTGAGGATTCCCGACCTCAACCATGACAGAGAAACCAAAAGGATTCAGTTTTAAAACTAGTTTTTTGCCACTTATTTTTGTCACTACATACCACAATTTGTCCAACAGGTTTGTATCATCAAAGGGCTTGTCACAACTCCTCAGGAAAAATTTATCCTGCCCCTCTATGTCCCCAACTGCTGAGTCTCCTGCAGACCATTTTGGTTTATGTTTCATTTTCAGTGTTACCACTGCAAACTCTGAACTTGCAACTCTTATAAAATGGGTCAGGTCGGGTTCCTTCATGGTTTAGACTTCACCCTGCTTCCTTGCACACCCACTATTTTCTAAGTGTTCGTATCCTCTGAATGTCTTGTAAGTACTTTCATTTTTATATTGCTTTACTAACTGAACTGATTAGCAATGAGAAGAAATTAATCATGTACTCTCCTTTGGCCAGTTAACAGGCTTTCTTCAGCTTCTGCATGGGCTTTCCCATTCTGCGGTTTAGTGCCTTGAAGACTGTCTGTTGGACTTCACTTTCAGTATTTTCTGCACCTCTGGGTGGATTGCTGGCCTGGCCTTTTTGCTTTGCTGTCACTGAGCTTCAGTTCAGGCTCTGATCGCCTGCCTCTGGTTGTGTGGGTCTCATTATCAATGTCACCATGTAGTAATGTGAGATCCACTGTCTTGTCAGTGAACAGACTCAGGCTTTATTGAGCATAAAATACAGAGGACAAATTCCTACAGACCCAGGCTTCAGTTCTCTGTAATCTGATGTTACAATGATAGAATTCCATTTACAAATGCTTAGCAACTACAGTTAAAGTCAAGGTTTGATCCCTTTGCTTTGCGATTACTTATGAGCAGACAAGCTTTATTTCATTACATAGGTGTATCACTTTTCATTTGTACTTTATTCTTGTCTTTACATTGTTTAAACCCCTTGAAACTGGTAAACATTTGTCCACTGGCCAATTTAACACCAGAGTTTAAAGGTTAGACGTCTTGCAGAATAAATATTTTGTGCTGCAAAACCTCATAACAGTACTTAGCAATATTTTGAGGGATGTAACCACCTCTGATCATTGTGGTTCATGGTCCTATGCAGCATAATCCTGCACACATATGTTTAGATTTCATGATTTCCACACTGAAACCCATGACATTTCTGAAACCTGACCTGCTAAACCTCAAATGGCACTGATCATTATGTGATAAGTTTTAAGGTTGCAACTTAAAGCTATCATAAATCAAATCTGTATTGAGCAGGATATAACCTTACATATATTCCAGACAGTCCGGGGCTGGGGGGTGTGTGTGTGTGCATGTGTGTTTGTCGATATGAGTGGGGTGAGGCAATAAGTGCTTTAGCAAGCCATCTCCTGTTATTTCACAGTCTGTATAAGCATTAGTGACTAATCTTTCACATAGAATCTGTCATCAAGAGATGAAGACAAATGGGCCTTGACTGTGGAATCACTCCTCCTTCAACCACTAATAATCCAGTGGTTAGCACTGCTGCCTCACAGCGCCAGAGACCCGGGTTCAATTCCCTCCTCAGGCGACTCTCTGTATGGAGTTTGCACATTCTCCCCGTGCCTGCGTGGGTTTCCTCCGGGTGCTTCGGTTTCCTCCCAAAAATGTGCAGGTTAGATGAATTGGCCTGGCTAAATTGCTCATGGTGTTAGGTGAAGGGGTAAATGTAGGGGAATGGGTCTGGGTGGGTTACGCTTCGGCGGGTCAGTGTGGACTTGTTGAGCTGAAGGGCCTGATTCCACTCTGTAAGGAAGTAATCTAAAAAAAAGTAAAGTAATCTAATAAAAGTATCTCAGAGGGAAGAACCCAACAATCATTGATTTGTTTCCTATTCTGGCCGTGCCTCTTGTTTTCAGGCTGTCAGAGGGGTTGCAGAACTGATCCTGTGCCAACTCTTCTCTTTCTCTGTTACTGTAGTGCCTGTACTTTGCTGGTTGTCAAGTATTTTTGAACATTCTGATTAGGTCATAAAAGGTGTAACATAAATGCAAGCTCTTTCACACTCTGGACTGGGTGAAGGAGAATTAGTGATTCCTGCTGGAGACATGTTGACTGCTTGAGCTTGTCTTTTAGATGAGGTGTTGATGGCATAGGTCTACAGCATCACTCAAAAAGAGTTAGTGAGTTCACCCAGTGCACTGTCAACATTTACGTCACTATCAAAACTTCCCATTTTCACCCCCTCTCTGCCCAAATAAATGAATTATCCGGGGCGTTTAGCTTCTTATGATATATGGCATCTAACTGTCTGCAAATCGACTGCCACCTTTGTCTGGAAAACAGAACTAAATGCGAGTCGGAAGCGATTTATTGCCCACTATTGAGAGATCCAGGTCCATACAAATTTACTTCTTTGAATCAATTTTCTAAGATCACTAGATTTATGCTGTCCACATTTGTGTTTTGTAACTTGTCAGCAGACTTGCAGGAATGCTGTCCACAGATCTGGCACTGGGCTACAGAAGACAGTTCGAACAGCATTCAAGAAGGGGGAGCTCTTGAAAACTAAAATAGGCTGCTAACACACACTTTCTGGGCTGAGCCAGGGGTGGCACAGTGGCTCAGTGGTTAGCACTGCTGCCTCACAGCACCAGAGACCCGGTTTCAATTCCCGCCTCAGGCAACTGTCTGTGTGGAATTTGCACATTCTCCCCGTGTCTGCGTGGGTTTCCTCTGGGTGCTTCGGTTTCCTCCCACAGTCCAAAGATGTGCAGGTTAGGTGAATTGGCCATGCTAAATTGCCTGTAGTGTTAGGTGAAGGGGTAAATGTAGGGGAATGGGTCTGGGTGGGTTGCTTTTCGGAGGGTCGGTGTGGACTTGTTGGGCCAAAGGGCCTGTTTCCACACTGTAAGTAATCTAATCTGATCTAAATCTAATAAAAAGCCACTTGGACCTAAACACAGCGGGGTTTTCCAGGGCTGCAGAACTGCGACCCAACATAAGATCAAAGAAAATTTCCTAACTAGGCTCAGTCAGGGCTATTCAACCTGAGAGAACCCACATTCCAATGAAGGTATACAACCCTCAAGAGTTAAACCATCTGTTCTTTCTTGTACTAAACAAACTTGAAAATGGCTCAATTTATTATCCCAATTAACACAGTGACTGCATTATAATTAATGTGCCATGATGAAGATGCCCTTGAGATTTTTATTTTTCTTAAAAACTGTCTATCACTTAATTAACTACCAGCATCAAATAAATTGCGTGCTTCACGACTCAGCCAGCTCCTGTTGTCAGCACAAAGATTGTAATCTGTGAGTCACTGGAGACTCATTAACTTGGGACATTGCTTTTGCATGAATTCACTCTACAGTCTCCCTCGCCTGTATCCAGCCAGAGTGAAATCACGTTTACAGCCCATCTGCATGCTATATGAAGAAAAACTGCCATCCCACATCAATAAAACCAGCACTGTTTAGAAGTCAAGGTTTTAACAGCTGTTCGCAACTTGGTGTCACAAACCAATTATTTAACTAGTAATGCTTGCTGACTCATTAAGCAATGTATCTCTTTTTATAAAGCACTTGAAATAGAATCTCAGCGAGAGGATTGATGGATGCAGGTGGCTCTGCAAACTCCTGGATATTTTTTTCTCCCACGACTCCCCTCCATTTCTTTGGCCTCTGACCTAGTCTAAATTTGAATTCTATTTTACTGCTTAAGAGGTGAATAGGATCTTCTGGGCAATAAACTGGGTTAGCAATGAGCACTTAAATGTGTCAGCCACTTAATGCAATACTCAGTAACAATGCTGCCTGCTGATAACATGAAACCTGATGGTGACCAGCTGAATTATTCCTTATATAATAACGCTCACTAACAACATCAGAGGTTGTAAACCATCCCGAGACCATTAGACATAGGACTGGACGTAGGTAAAAACAATGACTGCAGATACTGGAAACCAGATTCTGGATCAGTGGTGCTGGAAGAGCACAGCAGTTCAGGCAGCATCCAAGGCTGTTACTGATTCCTGATGAAAGGCTTTTGCCCGAAACGTCGATTTCGCTGCCCATAGGAGTAGATGTAGACCATTCAAGCCCATTGGGTGTGCTCTGCCATTCAATGAGATCTTGGCTGATAGAATTATAGAAATGTACAGAGCGGAAACAGACCCTTCAGTCCAACTTGTCCATGCTGATCAGATATCGATTCCCATTTGCCAGCATTTGGCACGTATCCCTCCAAACCCTTCCTATTCATATACTCATCTGAATGCCTTTTAACTGCTGTCATTGTACCTGCCTCCACCACCTCTTTTGGCAGCTCATTCATACAGACACCACCCTTTGCGTGAAAAAGATGTCCCTCAGGTCCCTTTCAAATCTTTTCCCTCTCACCCTAAACCTATGTCCTCCAGAGTCATAGAGATGTACAGCACGGAAACAGACCCTTCGGTCCAACTCATCCATTCCAACCAGATATCCCAACCCAAACTAGTCCCACCTGCCAGCACCCGGCCCCTATCCCTCCAAACCCTTCCTATTCATATACTCATCCAAATGCCTTTTAAATGTTGCAATCGTACTAGCCCCCACCACTCCCTCTGGCAGCTCATTCTATACAAGTAGCACCCTCTGTGTGAAAACGTTGCCCCTTAGGTCCCTTTTATATCTTTCCCCTCTCACCCTAAACCTATGCACTCTAGTTCTGGACTCCCCCAAACCAGGGAAAAGACTTTGTTTATTTATCCTATCCATGCCCCTCATGATTTTATAAACTTCTATAAATTCACCCCCTCAGCCACGATGCTCCAGGGATAACAGCCCCAACCTGTTTGGCCTCTCCGTATAGCTCAAATTCTCCAACCCTGGCAACGTCCTTGTAAATCTTTTCTGAACCCTTTCAGGTTTCACATCATCTTTCCGATAGGAAGGAGACCAAAATTGCATGCAATATTCCAACAGGCCCATCTGATCAAGATCCCGTTGTAATCTGAGGTAACTTTCTTCGCTGTCCACTACACCTCCAATTTTGGTGTCATCAACAAACTTACAGCTCTGCCCTCATCAATCCTCTTTGTTACCTCTTCAAAAAACTCAATCCAGTTTGTGAAACCTCGCATAAAGCCACGTTGACTATCCCTAATCAGTCCTTGCCTTTCCAAATACATGTACATCCTGTCCCTCAGGATTCCCTCCAACAACTTGCCCACCACCGATGTCAGGCTCACCAGTCTATAGTTCACTGGCTTGTCCTTACTACCTTTCTTAAACAGTGGCACCACGTTAGCCAACCTCCAGTCTTCAGGTACCTCACCTGTGACTATTGATGATACAAATATCTCAGTAATAGGCACAGCAATCACTTTCCTAGCCTCCCACAGAGTTCTAGGGTACATCTGATCACGTCCTGGGGATTTACCCACATTTATGCGTTTTAAGACATCCAGCACTTCCTCTTCTTTTTCAAGATGTCACCATCTATATCCCAACATTTGTATCTTCCATATCCTTTTCCACAGTAAATACTGATGAAAAATACTCGTTTAGTATCTCCCCCATCTCTTGCGGCTCAACACACAGGCCGCTTTGCTGATCTTTGTGCGGCCCTATTCTCTCCCTAGTTACCCGTTTGGTACCCTTTAGCTTTGGACTCCCCCACCCTCAGGAAAAGACCTTGGGCAATCACCCTATTTGTGGCCTCATATTTTTATAAACCTCTATAAGATCAGCCCTCAGCCTTGCAACACTACAGGGGAAAAAAGTCCCAGCCTATTTGGCCTCTCCTTATAGCTCAAACCCTCCAGAACTGGCAACATCCTTGTAGATCTTTTCTGCACTCTATCAAGTTTAACAACATCCTTTCTATAGAAGGGCGACCAGAATTATATGCAGTATTTCAAAAGTGGCTTCACTAATGTCTTGTACAGCCGCAACATGACCTTCAACATGACCTTCAAACATTGACCTTTATTGGTCAATGCATTGACCAATAAAGGCAAGCTTACCAAATGGCTTCTTCACTATTCTGTCTACCTGCAACTCCACTTTCAAGGAACTATGAACCTGCACCTCAAGGTCTCATTGTTTGGCAACATGCCCCAGGACCCTACCATTAATTGTAAAAGCCGTGCCCCAATTTGCCTTACCGAAATGCAATACCTCATATTTATCTAAATTAAACTCCATCTGCCATTCCTCAGCCCATTGGCTCATCTGATCAAGGTCCCATTGTGGTGTGAGATAACCTCCCTCACGTCTTCATTGATCTTGATAATCTAAGAAATTCCTCCTCATCTCTGTCTTAAATGTGCAACCCCTTATTCTGAGATTGTGCCATCTTGTCCTATGCTTTGCCACAAGGGGAAACAACCTCTTCACATGCATCTTGTCAATTCTCTAAGAATCTTTTATGTTTCAATAAGGACACTTCTTATTCTTCCAAGTTCCAATTGGTACAGACGCATCTACTCAATCTCTTCTCGTAAATTATTTCCACCATACCCGGTCTCAGCCTGTTAAACCATCTCTGGATTGCCTCCATTAGCAGATTAACTTTCCTTAGATAAGGGGCCCAACACTGTTTACATTATTTCAGATTTATATTGTTTTAGCAAAGCCACCTTACTTTCATGCTCCATCGCCTTTGATTTAAAGTCGAACATTCTATTTGGCATCTCTCTTGACCATTGAACTTGGATGCTAGATTTTTGTGATCAATGCATGAGGACTCCCAAATCCTTTTGTGCTATTATTTCCTGCAGTCTTTCCTGATTTTGGTCCTCTTATTTGAGGAAAGATATAGTGGCATCGGAGGCATTTCAGAGGAGGTTCACTAGATTTATCCCAGAGATGAGAGGTTTGTTGTATTGAACAGTTGGCACTTATCCCTCCAAACCCTTCCTATTCATTTATCCATCTGGATGCCTTTTAAATGCTGTCATTGTACCAGCATCCACCACCTCCTCTAGCAGCTCATTCCATACATGCACCACCCTTTGTATAAAAAACATGCCCCTCAGATCCCTCTCACCTTAAACCAGAGAGATTGACTAGTTTAGAGCTGAAAATGTGTTGCTGGAAAAGCGCAGCAGGTCAGGCAGCATCCAAGGAGCAGGAGAATCGATGTTTCGGGCATGACTTTCGGGCATGACCTACTGCACTTTTCCAACAACACATTTTCAGCTCTGATCTCCAGCATCTGCAGTCCTCACTTTCTCGTAGAAGATTGAATAGTTTAGCCCTATACTCTCTGGAATTTAGAACAATGAGGGGATATGATAAAAGGTATGGATAAAATAGTCATGGAGCAGATGCTTCCTATTGTGGGGCATTCTAGGATGAGAGATAATTAACTTAGGATAAGGGGTAACAAATTTAAAACAGAGTTGAGGAGAAACTACTTCTCCCAAAGCATTGTGAATCCGTGGAATTCGCTACCCCAAAGTGGATGCTGGGATAGAGTAAATTTAAGGAGGAGTTAGATAGTTTTAATTGGTAATGTGTTGAAGGGATATGGAAAAAAAACAGGAAAATGGGAGTGAAGAGCTTATCAGCCATGATCGAATGGTGGAGCAGGCTCGATGGGCTGAAAGGCCTAATTTTGCCAAATTATCTTATGAACTGATGAACTATAAAACCATAAGACATAAACATAGGAGCATAAATTCAGCCCTTCGAGTCTGCTCTGCCATTCAATCATGGCTGTTAAGTTTCTCAACCCCATTCTCCCACTTTCTCCCCTTAACCCTTGATCCCCTTTACAGTCAAGAACCTATCTATCTCCATCTTAAATACATTCAATGACCTGGCCTCCACAGCCTTCTGTGGCAGTGAATTCCAGATTCATCACTCTCTGTCTGAAGAGGTTTCTCCTTATTTCTGTTATAAAAGGTCTTCCCTCCACACTAAGGCTGTGCCCTCAGCTTTTGGTCTCTCCTACCAATGGAAACATCTTCCCAACATCCACTCTGTCCAGGCCATTCATTATTCAGCTCTTTTCTTCCTGCCAAAGTGCATAACTTCACATTTTCCACATTCTGTTCCATCTGCCTAGTCTTCGTCCAGTCTCTGTATCCCTTTGCAGACTCTTTCTGTCATTCTCACTACATGCCTTTTCATCAATTTTAAGTCATCTGGAAACATGGTTACATACTGATCACCTAGGGCCCAACACAGGAGCATTATTAAACAATGTTTAAGTATTCTGCCATATGAAAGGATATTAGGGTAAGTAATCAAAAGCTTTGTCACAGGAAGTGGGAAAGAGAAGAGACTTAGGGTCTAAATATCTGAATGCTCAATTGCCAGTACAGAATGATGAAAATTGGGGGTCTGCAGGATACCAATATTGGAGGAGTACCACTAACAAAAATTAATTATGTGAAGTGGTCTGAAATATGTTGGCAAATCTTGTTCCTCGAGAGCGTTCCTTCGCTAGCCCAGAGTTCTTTTCTCTTTATTCTGTAATTTTAGCAAAGGAGTATGATTGTTGTGGTGTATCTGTTTCTGTATGTGTATTAGATTTAGCAAATGTGGGGAATTACACCCAGCCCCAGCGGAGAGCTAAAGTGTACTTGTTTAAAAACAAATTACATATTTCTCTCCATAAAATTGGCATTCCAGAGTCTCTCAAGGGCAATTAGCAAGGGGCAAGAAATGCTGGCCCAGCCAAGAACACCACATCCCACGAGTCAATAAATAAAAACTTGAGTGAGTGAAGAAATTGCACAGCAGGAGCTACTGCGCTTTTCCAGCAACACATTTTTAAGCTCTGATCTCCAGCATCTGCAGTCCTCACTTTCTCCTGAGTGAGGAAATTGCCTAGAATTTCCATTGGGATTCCGAACCCTGTCTATAATGTTAGTCCATGATCATCAGAACCCTGGAGAAATGACACAAATGCCTGTTCATAACCTTTCTCCAGAGATTGTTTTCAAGTTGTAGCCAAGATTTTGGGGAACTGCATCCCTTTTAAACCCTGGGAGATTGAGACGTGACCTTATAGGAGTTTATAAAATCATGAGTGGCATAGATAAGGTGAATAGCATAGGTCTTTTCCCTAAGGTGGGGCAGTTCAAAACTAAGGGGCACATTTTTAAGGTGAGAGGAGGAAAATTTAAAAAGGACATGGGGACAACCACTGAGACTGGTTATAGTATGGAATGAACTGCCAGAGGAAGTGGTGGATGCAGCTACAATTACAATGTTTAAAAGACATGTGCATAAACACATGAATGGGAAAGGTTTGGAGGGATATGGGCCAAACCCAGGCAGGTGGGACTAGCTTAGTTTGGGAACACAGTCAGTGTGGACTAGTTGTTTCCATGCTGTATGACTCCATGATTATATGACTCTGAAAAAGAATGTTTCCAGGATGTTAAGGGATAGTTTAACACTGTGAACTCTGTTTTGTAGAGTAGGATGGCCACTATTCATTATTTTGTTTGCTTTTAGGTCTCTAATGTCTCTTACAACATTTTGAGTCTTTGTGTAAATATATTACTGAATAGTCTTAGATAGTGAGTGCTGTAGGTTACCAAATAGTCCACGTTCAATGAGTTGCCATTTATATTTTTTTTGAAGATATAAATTTTAGAAGTAGCAAGTGGAACATGAAAAATAAGAAAAAGTCAAAAGATGTACGGTACGTAGTTCAGTCTGTCAGTTCTGAAATGTTGGAAGTGCTATTGCGTGAGTTCAGGGCCGGAATTATCATCTGCGCAGCAGGTTCCCATCCACGTTGCATCTTATGTTTGAAACACTTCCAAAAGGAATTAAAAACTTTGTTGGTGATGCTCCTCTGTAATAACACACAAACCCCAAACCTCTCCCCTTCCCATCATGACTGAATCAGGAGTACAAGAACTCTGGAAATGGAAAAGTATATCTTGTTTGGGAAAATGCACAGTGGAAAATAACAAAAACAGAAGTTGCTGGAAAAATTCAGCAGGTCTGGCAGCATCTGTGAAAAGAAATCAGAGTTAATGTTTCAGATCCAGTGACCCCTTCTCAGAACTGATGGTAACTAGGAAAATGTTGGTTTATATGCAGAAGATAGGCTGGGGGTAGGGGGTAGGGGCTAGGGAGTAAGGGCGAGGGAGTAAATGATAGGTGAGGATAGAGCCCAAAGAGAGAGAAGAACAATTGGATAGACAAAAGAGTTGATAATGATCTGGCTAGGAAGGTGAATAGCTGTTAATGGAGATTGTTGGTGGCTAACTTAGTTGGTGGCTTAATAGATTGTGTTGCTGTGGAGGTGCTGGTGTTGAACTGGGGTGGACAAAGTTAAAAATCACACAACACTAGGTTATAGTCCTGATCAAGGGCTTTAGCCCGAAATGTCAATTTTCCTACTTCTACGATGCTGCCTGACCTGCTGTGCTTTTCCAGCACCACTCTCATCTTGACTTTAATCTCCAGCATCTGCAGTATCCATCTCTGCCTACCAGGTTATAGTCCAACAAATTTATTTGGATGTACAAGCTTTTGGAACGCTGCTCCTTCATCAGGTAGCTAGTGTGACAGGATCATAGGGCAAGAAATTATAGTAAAAGATCAAAGTGTCATCGAAGTGATGTGATGTATTGAACAAACCTAGATTGCTGTTAAGTCTTTAATCACTTAGATGGGGATGCAGGTTTCGATTGATTAAAATATAAATCCCAGAACTTCTTTCAAGATGCAGACCCGAGATACCTTAAGATTTTATAAAAAAAAAGGTGACATTTCAGCTCAGAAAAGAGATAGTGTGTAATGGCAGACTGTGATAACAAGGCCTGGTGTGTGGGGTAGGGAGCTAGGACATTGGAGAGTTCAGGTCCTAAAATTATTGAACTTGATATTGAGTCTAGAGGACTGCAGGGTCCCCACACGGAAAAGGAGGTGCTGTTCTTCCAGCTTGCACTGAGCTTCGCTGGAGCACTACAGCAGGCCTGAGACAGAGATGTTGGCCATGGAATAGGATGGTGTGTTAAAGTTGGAAGGAAACTGGAAGCTCAGGGTCTTTTCTGCAGGCAGAACATTCTGTGAAGTGGTCACCCAGTCAATGCTTTGTTTTCCCAATGTAGAAAATACCACATTGTGAGCAGCGAATGAATAGACTAGATTTTGGGAACTGCAGTTAAAGTGCTGCTTCAGCTGGAAGGGGAAAAATAAGTTGGGTGAGACAAGAGAAGAGCAAAAATTAAATATGATATTGGATGTGTAGCCAGTGACCATGGGGTGAATTTTAAAATTGCTTTCTACAGCCATGAAGCTGGTGCTTCAGACTGCTTGCTCCCACAGTAAATATACCATCTTCATGTTTCAAATACGGATACGTTACGGGAACTTCACACTCGGATAGTGAGCTGAAAATATGCCCCTGCTAATGTGAAGCCAAACCATATAGTCTTGTTACACATTCAAACTCTGCCCCCCAAGTTTCTGTCTTCCCTATTGGAAATGGGAACAGCTGTAACATAGAGTATACAGCACAGCAGCTCGCCATTCACTCCTACTGGGTCTATGCCAATATCTTGATTCTCTCTCACCTTATTTTATCTCAGCAATTCATCAATATACATGAATGTGAATTTTCAAGAAAGAAATAACTTGCATTTTTATTGTATCTTCCACAATCTCAAGGTCTCCTACAGTGCTTCATGATTAGTGTATGACTGTTTGATGTATTGTAGTTAGAAACTGTAGCTGCTAATTTGTGCACACTAAATTGCCGCTAATAGCAATGTCATAATGACTAAATATTAGTGATGTTATTGGATAGATAAATATTTGCCTCCATAATTGAATTAAGAAAACAAAATTATTGCAAGTATTTAGTAACACATGATTAATTTGTTTCAGTATTTGATTCTGAAAAAGTGACAACGCACCCTTATTTTATTTTGTCTGCTTTCAGACCTGTTCCTTTTAGACATTGGCATGATATTGTTAAGTAAACATGATAGAAATAGCTTGCATTTATCCACAATTATAGAAAAAATCTGAAAGGAAGTAATTAGCTCACAGCAGACCTATATGTGAACTCCATTTTCCTGCCTTTGATTGCTGTCCTTTGATACCCTTACCTAGCAGAATTCTGTCAATCCTGTCTCCAGTTGTTCCACAACCTTTTGGGGAAAGGGATTCCAGTTTTCTGTAGCATACTACTGTATCACATCCTGAGGATATTCCAATGCTCCAAGTTTTAAAATCGATGGTGCTTTGAACAGTGAATAAACTTCTGCAAGCAATCTTTATATATAAAAGGTAAATGTTGTGTTGCTCTGTTATCAAGCTGCTGTTTGGGCACACTCTTCTGACGCTTGGGTCAACCGCAACTTCACTTGATGGGGTGAGACTTTAGGCATATTCTAGAGGGCTTGTCATCACCTGCATGGGGAGAGCTGTGGTCTTTTATCAGGGGATCCCACAGTCCTGCCTCTCTGCTTCCAAGATGTCCTACTGACACTATAAATCTGATCTGCTTTAACTCGCCTGAGCCATGCTTTCCAAGAAAGAATTCAGTGAAATCACATCATAAATCGCTGATTTCCTTTCACACTTCATTTGTTTTTTGTTCAGATTGTAAGGTATGTTGAGAAGATATTGTACGCCATTGCTTAGCAAGTGAAAGCAACACATTGTGTATGCAGAGCCTGCGAGGATGAAGAGGCTAGAGCAAAACAGGCAAAAGGTTGATTTGATTTGATTTATTATTGTCACTTGTACCGAGATACAGGGAAAAGTATCAATTTGCGTATTAACCAGACAAATCATACCTTATGTAAGTACATCAGGGTTATAGAACAGAATGCAGAATATAGTGTTATATAGCTACAGGGAAGGTACAGAGAAAGACCAACTCTAACACATTCATAAGTCTGATAATAGCAGGGAAGAACATGTTCTTAAATCTGTTGATATGTATTTTCAAACTTTTGTATCTTCTGCCCGATGGAATGTGGTGGGACGGTCTATGTTGGCTGCTTTCCCAAGACAGCAGGAAGTGTAGATGGAGTCAATGGAAGGAAGGCTGGTTTTCATGGTGGACTGGGCTGCGTTCACAATTCTCTGCAATTTCTTACGGTCTTGGGCAGAGCATTTGCCATACCAAACTGTGATGCATCCGATATAACGCTTTCTATAAAAATTGGTAAATTTATTGTGGACATGCTGAATTTCCTGAGTCTTCAAAGAAGTAGAGATACTGGTGTGCTTTCTTAACTGTAGCATTGATGTGTAAGGGTCACGATAAATTGGTGATACTTACTCCGAGGAACCTGTTGAACCACCTCCACCTCAGCACCATTGATACAGACAGGGGTGTGTCCTCTTCTCTCCTTCCTGAATCAATGACCAATTGTGGTGTCATCAACCAATTTATCAATGGAGTTTGAGCTGAATTTAGCCACACAATCTTGAGTGTGGCAACAGTGAGAGAAAGGAAAGTTGTAGAGGCTGAAGCAGTGGATAATGCCAAAATGCAAGAAGAACCAGATCTACAAATAGAAACCAAGACACTTTAAGGAAACGTTCATCTGTGATAATAATCAGAAATACCAGTCATGGAATATGATATTGGCAGTAAGTCTGAGGTATGTGGTCCAAAAAGATTGGAATAAAAAGTCACTTTCAATGTGTTATGTAAATGAGAAAGTGCAATTGCCTCCTTTAAGTGAGCTACCGGGAACGACAACAGATATTGCTTTCAACACTGATATTCAAGATTGTGAACAAACATTTTGGAAATATGCATGTATGTTAATTTTGGTTTTGAGGAATTCGCAAGCAATACTGTGGATCTCGAGAATGATTAATAGTTACCATACAGTAAAAATTGTAAATCAGGTTAGAGGTAAGTGAATCAGATGAAGGTTTTTGATTAGAATAATTTTCTGTGAACTTGGGTGTTTGTGTTTTGTATTTGTGGATCAAGATTGTTACAGTAATTAAAATAATTGTGTGAAAGGAGTTAAAGGAATGTTGAACAAAATCTGTTGGCCATTCAATTCATGTGCCTGAAGGTTGCCAGTCTCAGCTCATTGCATCATAAGCCTTTTTTTCACAAGTTATTTTAAATTTTCAATTGTTTATGTCCTGGACATAGGAAAGCTACTACATTACTACTGACCTTCAACCACTGATCTCCTACAGATAGCAGTGAAATCAATGTGAAAATTAGCATATTTCACAGCGTAGGCACATATGCAATACTAAAGGGAATAGACCATACAGCTCCTCATGTCTACTTCCCCCATTCAGTATGATCATAGCTGATTAGATTAGATTAGATTAGATTCCCTACAGTGTGGAAACAGGCCCTTCGGCCTAACTAGTCCACACCAAACCTCCGAAGAGCAACCCACCCAGACCTATTCCACTACTTTCATCCCTGACTAATGCGCCTAACACTACGGGCAAGTTAGAATGGCCAATTCATCTAACCTGCACATCTTTGGACTGTGGGAGGAAACCGGAGCACCTGGAGGAAACCCACGCAGACACGGGGAGAATGTGCAAACTCCACACGGACAGTTGCCCGAGCTGGGAATTGAATCTGGGTCTCTGGCACTGTGAAGCAGCAGTGCTAACCACTGAATCACCGTGCCGCCCATCATTGATGTAAAGACCACTTCCCTGCCCTATCCTCATAAGTCTTCATACCATTCGAGTCTAAATATCTATTGATCTCAGTCGTGAATGTACTCAAAGTAAAATATCCACAGACAGTTGGAGTGCAAACATCAAATCTTAAGCACATTATTCCAGGTGTGATCTTACTATTGCACTATTGCAGAAACATGTCCTTACAATCCATATTGTAGAAAAGGCTACTACACTATCAGCATTATAAATGCATGTCCCTTTAATGGTAAACCAACCTGGTTCCACAGTTGATTTAGAGCAAGTCATGCTCATTGGATAATGATAAAGAAGTGTGCAATAACATCTCTGAACCAGTTGTTTAGAAAATATGGTGAGGTGGTAGCCCAGGTTCAAATCCCACCTCATTTAGAGAAATGAAATAACATCTCTGATTAGAAAATGTCTGGTGCAGTGGAAGCGGGCTATCATCAGTGGTGCTGTTTAGACCCACCTTCTCAGAAGTATATAAGAACATCTCTGAACAGGTTGAGTAAAAATATAAGATTTGGGATATCCGTCTTCCACTTTATTTTAATTTAATCCCCTCCCTTATTCCCTCCCCCTTTGTTTTGTTTTTGTTGCAGTGCCCCTAGTGGGTACTGCTTATAATTGTCCCCTTAGTAACATGGCTGATTTGGTGGTGGTTTATGTATTTAAAAAAGCTAGGTTATTATTAGTTGTTTATCAAATCAATACACCTGAACTCTTAGAGCTTTTGTGGCACAGTGGTAGTGACCCTACCTCTGAGGCAGAAAGCCAAGATTGAGATCCAATCTGCTCCAGAGATGTATCATAACATGTCTGAACAAGTTGAATGTAAAAATAGACCTGTTGATGGCTACCTTCTTCATGCTCTTTGGGGTTTGTTATTCCCAATTGCTTGCCTCTCTTCTGTAGCTACATTTGTGTCCAGGTGTCTTTGGAGAGGGACCATGTGGTATCCACCAGTCCACTTGAAGTTTTCAGAAAAAGAGAGGTGGCTACTGCAGGGGCTGGTGTGCATTATCTTCCACTCTTAACACTATTTTGAATTTGTTCCCTTATTTCCCCACTTTTTGGATTTTCTTGTTATTTTCGCACTGCTCCTGTGGGTAATGTTTGTAATTTATAAGTTGTTCATTGGATGTAAAATAAAAGACAAAAAGAATGAACCGGAATTTTCCCTCGTGGTGAGTTTAGTTCTGGACAGGGCAAAAGTCTGGAAGAGAAAGATGGAGACTGGTGTTCATTAAATTATAGATTTACAATTAAGCCCTTGTAAATATCTGAAAGCCTTTGGCTGTCAAACATAACATATGGCCGTCAGCCTGCTAAGCACATACATGCCATTAGGCATTTTAATTGAATGTTCTCCAGTAAGTCCTCACTTAACATTGTAGCTTAGCTTCTGAAAAAGCAATGTTAACTGAACAATGTTAAGGAAATATGATTATCTCATTGCAAACAATGCAAAGTGAGGTTTTGCAAGCCAAAGAAAAATAAAATGTTAAACTTTGCACATTTATATTGCTAAATTACTATACTTGAATTGAAGTAACTTCCAAATAACATGAATTTAAGAAGTAAAATAAGTACAGTTTGCTGTTTCTACTTACCTCCCACTCACCACTCCTTCATGCCTCTGCTCTTCTCTGTCTCAGCCCTCTGACTTAGTGCTGCTGGTGCTCCCTGACTCTCTCTCTCTCTGCTCTCCAACCTTCCACTGGCCAGTACTCCTGCTTGCCAAACTTGATTTCCGTCAACTCTTCTGCTTGTGAATTCTCCCACTTGCCAATTCTCCTGATCACTGACCCTCTTCTTGGCCACACCTCAATCTGACCTTTCCTCTTCTGAGCACACGCCATGAATGAGGCATCGGATGATAACGGTGAGAGTCAGATGGAGAGCAGCTTTGAGTTACAGGGATCAGCTGGCGAAGTGACGAATGGAAAGGTTGAGCTGCAAGAGGGTCAGCCAAAACGAGGCAGACAGCAGAAGGGCCAGTGACTAGGAAGATCAGTCAGCAAGAGGGTTGGTCAGTGGGGTTGGAAAGTTGGTGGGAATGGAGAGATGAATGGTTCAGCAAATGGCAGAGGCCATTACAAAACAGTGCCTCGTAATGCATTCTCAGCATGAAACAACGTTGATGCAAATCTACAAAGCTAAACCACAAGTAACACTCCCATTAAAAACATGATATTAACTTGGACTACCTTAAAACAGGGTAATCTAATGCAAAAAAAACCCCAAACAACTGCTGATGCTGGAAATCAGAAACAAAAACAGAAATTATTGGAAAAACTCAGTAGGTCTGGCAGCAACTGTGGAGAGAATGAAGAGTCACTGGACCTGAAATGCTAACTCTGTTTTCTGTCCATAATGCTGCCAGACCTGCTGAGTTTTTCCAACAATTTCTGATTTCCAGCATCAGCAGTTGTTTGGGGGTTTTTTTGCATTAGATTAACCTGTTTTAAGGCATTCTAAGTTAATGTCATCTTTTTAATGGGAGTGTTATTTGCAGTTTAGCTTTGTAGATTTGCATCAACGTTGCTTCATGTTGAGAATGCATTATGCAGCACTGCCATTTGCTGAACCATTTATCACTCCACCCCCACCTCTCCCCTACTGGCCAACCCTCTTGCTGGCTGGCCCTCCTAGTCACTGACCCTTGCGCTGTCTGCCTCCTTTTGGCTGACCCTCTTACAGGTCAACCTTTTCATTTGCCACTTCTGTGGACATAAAACAGAGTTAGCATTTCAGGTCCAGTGACTTTCCTTCATTCTGTCCCATTCTGTCCACAGATGCTGCCAGATCTGCTGAAAATTTCCAGCAATTTCTGTTTTATAACCTAAAGCAAAGATTTACTGAATCTCCTTATTTGATTTGTATTTTATGTGCATGAACTCCCAAATCTTTATGAAGAACAACATTTAATAGTTTCCCACCTTTTAAAAATAATTCTGATTTTCTATTTCTCATGTGATACGCCATCTGCCACCTCTTGTCTACTCAATGTAATAATCCTTTAGCAGCTCTTATTTTTTCACTTAGCTTTTTATCATGAACAAACTCCTTTCATCTATTATAAATTGGAAACAGTTGAGATCCTAACACTGATTCTTGTGATACCCACTGTCAACCTGAAAATTATCCTTTTATTTCTACTTCATTCTGTCTTTAATCAATGTTCTGCCCATGATACTTACCATATTAGCCCCATGAGTGTTTATCTAAAAAAAAAGGCCATTTGAAATTCCAAATAAACCATATCCATGGTTTCTTCTTATCTGCCCTGTTTAGTTACGTTCTGAAAAAACTGTAGTTATTTGGTCAAACTTCATTTCCCTCTAAAAATCAGTGTTGATTCTGCCTTATATGATGATTTTCTAAGCTCCTGGCACTTCCTTGTTGATGGATTCCATCATTTTCCTAACGCTTGATGTCAGGCCAACCAACATGCAGCTTCTTATTTTTTTCGCCCTCCTGAATGATCAATACTTTCCTCGATAACTATTGCAATCATCACCAGAGACTTCCTTTGTACTTGATCCATTCCACTGGCCAATTAAAGCTCTACACAAACAGCAGCCTGATAATTGTGGATTTAAATAAAGCTCCAAGCCCCTTTCCAGTATTGATATTTTAAACAAATTACCATGCACCTCCTTGTTTTATCGTGACACCGTGACGGAATGAGCAAACATCACAAGACAATAGAATTGTACTTGACCAATGTCCAATTTGTTGCCACCAACCTTTGCATTCACGTTTTTCTCAAGGTAATTTGCTACTTTGGATAAACCAATGCTGTTCCGTAAAATAATCTGTAAGTATCAGAAATTCTTATCAATGGTTGTACAGTGTACCAGCAGATTGAATCTCTGATAAAGTACAAATAGCAAATACTTTTCACATTTCTGTAAGTTATTGCAACTGGTTTTGATTTATTTTCTAAAAACAAGTTTTTCCAATTCTTTGAGGAAGGAGACTTGCCTCAGAAAAATCATGCCCTTTAGTTGGTGAGTACTTTTGTTGTAGTCTTTGTAGTATTATAGAATTTGTAATCGTTACAAGATAAGGATTGTACTAGTCACATGGCAAATCTATTCATGAAGATTCTCACTCAAAGACAGCTCATAGAATCTTTGAAAAAGTTCACCAACTTGCTCAAAGTGATGAACACATTGAAGATGTCACAGCACAAGCTTTTAGTCTGTACTCTCTTAGATAAACCGTGCTGTTCAGGATCATGAAGTACAACATTCAACAATTAATAAAATAAATCTTCCATTTCCATATGTCTTTCTCATTTCATGCATTTTGATTATTTTCTGTTAACTGCACAATTGACGTGTTCTCAATAAAAATCTACAAAGCTGCCTCTGGAGCCCCGTTTCTGTAATTATTAATTTGCTAATTCTAACCCTATTAGTGTAAGTTTGTCTCCAGAGATGTCTAGTTGAGTGTACTGACCAAGCAGGCCTGTGTGTCTGAGGCCTCATTAGATAAAGACATTTCTCCCAAAGGACTGGAAGACAACAAAGCAGCATGCAGCATAGACATCTGTGTGTGAATTTTCTCACTGCACCTACAGTCCATCACAGTCACATTGTTATTGTTTTGCACAGTCTCTCATTCCACTTTTCAATATTAGCACCAGAAGTGACTTTTGAATGCATGGGAATTGCACAGACAAGAAAAGCGGATGAGTCAATGTGTCTCATAGAAAATATAGCAGCTAAAACAACTGAACCTTTGAAGCTGAGCAACTATGAGTTGAAAAAGCCCTCTGATCCGTAAGTGAGAAAAGCAATGACTAACTAACGGAAGAATGTATATTAAGCAAAGAAGGTTGTTGTAAAAGAACAGATCCATTCTACTGGTTTCTGACCTTACTCAGCCTTAGCTTTTTGGATGAGTCCTTTGAAGTTTACTGGAGACTGCATTTGCTTGCTTTTAATGGTGCATTTCAGTTCTCTATAGTGGTGTGCATCAATCTCCTAGAAACATAATCAAAGGACAGTGTTTGAGTTTGTGTGAGAGGTTGAGAGAAAGCAAATTTAGGGCATTGCCAATCAATATCATGGCCCCATGTACAAAGGGAAATTTGAGCTAAAAGCAAAAATTGTTGAAAATACAGACCAAGTTTATCATCACCCATAAGAGTAGAAGGGACAGGTTAATATTTCAGGAAGAACCACTTTTCAGAGGATTTCTTCCTACTGCTACATTTCATGAAATCATGAGAATGTGCTTTACAAACTAGGCTATGATTTTGCTATACTTCCCACACACAGGAAACCTGAGCTCAAATGATTTTATTTTCAGATGATGGCAAACCTGTATTTTCTTATGTCAGAAAGCTGACAGATAAGAATTGTGATGTTTGGTTGGTGCTTGTTAAGTTGCAAATCACATAATGTTTAAAGGCTTAGTTTTGCAGTAATGTGATGATGGTTATGAATTATTGTATATTTGCTGTATGATATGGACAATTTACCCCTTTCAATGATCTGTAAGAGGTTCAAATCACTAACTGGAGGAAGGTAAATGATTCAAAGGTATGACAGGGTCTAATGTTGAATATGTCCTTGAGTAGCTTCAGAATGGCACAGAATCATAATCATAATCAGATCATCTGAATAGTTTTGAAATAAACCAGAATACGTCATGGAAATTGCAAATTGAGAAGGTCTTATGGTAGAATTGCATGAATTTCAGTAATAGCTGCACAAGACTGGATGTGTGTGCTGGGAAGTAACAACATATGAAGCAGACCATTATAACAATGTTGTCAGGTTTAATGCAATAGTTACAGCAGAATTATTGGTAGAAAAACCAATGTGTGTACAGTTTCCAAGTGTAGTAAATATCCACATTCTTCTATTTGCTGTCACAGAATATCTGTAACATGAAATGTAACAAAATGCAATTTCACAAGAAACCCTGTAGTATCTTTCCCATTAAATTGTTATAGCTAATGAGTATCAACTTGTTCCTCCTAAGCCATGAATGCTATCACAATCATGCTTGATTCTGCCCTTAGTTTCCATTGTCAGCTAGAACGTGTCACATATGCACCTTACCTAGTTAGAGCAGTATTCTCCAATCTAACATGAGTCAACTCTGCTGGTTCAAATTACTGGTTCCACCAGCAGCTATATTTTCCAGTTTAGTTCGATATTGATTTCTTCTCCATTCTAATGTCCTGACTTGCTGGGTAAGGTTGCAAGAGTGCAGGAAAGCTGCTGCAATCTAATGGAAATTCCCATTCTCCATGTGTGAGCTAAAACTGTGTTCATCAATAGAATTATCTGAACATTAGAAGTGGAGGGGGACAGAATCCATGACTATCCTTAAATGATGTGGAGGTGCTGGTGTTAAACTGTGGTGGACAAAGTCAGAAGTCACACGACAGCAGGTAATCGTCAAACAGGTTTATTTGAAATCACAGGCTTTCAAACTGCTGTTCCTTTGTCAGGTGACTTTGTCACTTCATCTGATGAAGGAGCAGTGCTCTGAAAGCTTATGAATTCAAATAAACCTGCTGGGCAATAAACTGGTGTCGTGTGACTTCTAACGTTATCGTTAAATACATTAGATGTCAGCTAGAAATGGAAATCTACCCAACTGTAATGTATGTTTGAGATGAACTAACTCAGCACAAACCCATGACATTTCCTGGCTAATTTGGCTCAGTAATGCATATAGTGGCATCTTTACTGTCCTACCACTGCAAGGATTCTAACAGCCAGTCCCACATCCTCCTGCTAAATATTAACTGTCATATACAGTTCATTAGAAAGTAACAACTTTGAAGTTCCCACTACAGTTAGTTTTAAGCACCACTGTATCCTTCTTAAACATTAGACAATTTGTCTTTAATTTGAATGTATTTTACAGCATCATTCCATAAATTACAGTATTCATTACCTGTTTATCCTGACATCTGTATCCAGCTTAGAATTGATAATGTTTATTATCTGTTTGCTGTATTGTAAGACATTTAAAATTGATTTTTTTTGGACGGCTAAGATGACCAAATTCTGGGATAGTGATTTGTGCTGAGGTAGAGCATTCTGGAAGCATTATCAGAATCAAGTTGCCAGCAGACACACACTTTGCAGCAGAAGTCACAGAATATTATCAGAAATGGGACCTTGGCTACATTTTCTCCGAGTTAGATATTGGCAGTTTATGCTGCCCTTCACTAATATGTCCTACTTGAAACTGTCTAACTTACCAATGAACCACAACTACACCAGGATAACAATAAAAGCCATTTATTCATTATTTAAGCTGATATAGGAATATGATAAATAATATAGCTAACAATTTTGTAAACGCTGCTCCTTCATCAGATAGCTATACCTGATGAAGGAGCAGAGTTCCAAAAGTTAGTGCTTCCAAATAGAACTGTTGGACTCTAGCCTGGTGTTGGTGATTTTTAACTTTGTCCACCCCAGTCCAACACCAGCTCCTCCACATCAAAAGTTAACTAAAGCATTCTTTAACAAAACAAAAAGGGAACAGGATTATTCAATTATTCAGGTAAACAGTTCCTGTCCTTCACACAGAACAAAATGAAGCACAAACTCATTGGATGACCTATTACAAGACAGATATGGATGAGGAATTCCATTTACTGTTCTTAACCCATTCAGACAGAGAAATTTTAATGACTGTAGCTTCCCCTCCCCCCAAAAAAAAGACATGCGGCTTCATCCAAACAGAATTTAGCAGTATTTCTTAAATAGTTCCCTATCCTACAATATTTAGAAATTTAATCTGCAACTAAAGTTGTGGCCTCTATTTTTCTCTCACAAGGTCTGGTCCAAGCATCCTTTTTCTCTCTGTGTTGCCCACTTAAAAGTGATGGATTCTGTTTTTTTTTTGTCATGACTTTGATTTTTGTTCTTTTAAAGCTGTTGTTTTCTCAATTCCTAGCAGAGAACCTTTATTTACAAAACAGTGTATTGGGCTCAGTGTTTGCACATATCAGCCACCTGTACCAGTTTGTCCCATGGTTTCAAATTTTGGAACTTTTGTGTTTGATTTTTAAATTATAGTACTGATGCAAATTTGGGGGAAATCAACATTATCAATAATATAACAGGAAGTGTTTTCACTGTTCTGTATTTAAATGATGAAACATTGTTCAATCAGATTTAGTTTTAAATATAGAAATAGCTTAGATTTTTTTTCTTTAATATAGAAAGTATATTTAAAATGTTTCATTTTATATCATATTTTGGCACAAAGTGCACCACCTAATGAACTGGCTTTTTTTTTAAAAAAAGAATGTGCTCATTAAATTTGTAAGCATTTAATGGTTTTACACAGACACAGACAGTCGCAGGTGTAAGGTTTGATTTCTATGTATTTTCACTGTAAAACTACACAATCTTAGAATAATAAAGAGATGAAATCTTAGCCAGAAATCTAAGCCCTCTGCGCAGTGTATTAGGACATTTTAATAAGTTTCCCTTTCGGAGATTTTTAATTTATCTGTGGGCAATTTGATTTATTTTGTTTCTGAAATGCATCTGAGCAGTTGTGTGTCACTTTCTTAACCAGTCCCGACGCCGACTGTGTGTCGAGGTTTAGAGGGCGGTATCCGAGTGTAGCTCGATTTTAATAGCTTGTCTAGCCGATGTTTGGAAGGTATTTTGTTGCATTACTGTGACTGTGGCTGCATGACACCCGAGAGCGGTTCATAATCATGTGTAATATCAACGGCCCACAATTTACAATCTCGCCGCTCGGAGATTGTAAAGTACCTGGTCCCGGCGCTTTGTTTTTTGTCCTAAACCCCAGGTGAATCGGGCTGGTTTCTGCTCGTTCGATCAGAAACAAATCAAACCTCGCTCTTCGGAGTGAAAGAAAAACGAGAACGATAGTTACAGCGAGAACATTGATGCCAATTCGGAGAGTATTTTAAACAGCTGATTAACCATGATCCGAATCATTTCGAAAGGACCTACCCACACGATCATTCTAAGACTAAACAGCGCTTGTATAAAACACACTCAACATAAAGCAGTGGAGGCAGCCGGTCTCACTGGTAGCTTTGATCATATATATTTATGTTAACACGTTCATTAAGTTGTGTTTCAGAACTTCACCCTCGCGGTGACGATCATAAACTCATAATCCGTGCTCTCTAGTTTAAGGTGAGGGTGGGGAATCGCCGCTGAGATCACGGGTAAGTTTTTTTTTCCCGGCGCTGATGTGTGACCCTCAGCTCTGGGAAGTGGGTGATGGCACTCGGGGGGGGGGGTGGGTTTGAGGCCGGGGAATGAGACAGACGCGAGGAATGAGCCCGCTAAAGAAATGCCACTGCTCCAAAACCGAAACGAAAATTCCACATTACCATGAGCTCCTTTAGGGATACCAGATGGTTTATGTTCTCCGTCTCTAACGAACATCATTCTCAGGGTCAGGTTATTTGCTGTTTTTGAAAGTTGTTTCGAAGAGAGTTTATTCGGGGGGGGTCTCTTGTTTCTCCTTTCCTGATTAATCTTCCCCGCTCCCCCCCCCCCCCTTTGTCTTTCTCTTGTGACCCTCTGTTTTGTTCTCCCACCCACCCACCTACCCCCAGCTAACTGAACTGTGTCGCTCGGTGAAGGAAGATGCTTTGACCGTGCTCTCAGCTTTCAACATCCCCAGCGCCACCATCCACGCTCCGATCGCCGGCATCGCCAACCCCCGGGCCACTTGGGCATTTTACACTCAACCTCAGGCCAAAGCAACGCTCTCCGCCCGGGCCAAACTGTAAAGGACCGCACTGTGCCAAGCCCACCTTTTTCTACACAGAGGATCCCTCACCCACCTCACCATCAGTGTTCATTAAAATAAACTGTAATATGTTCATGTTATTAACGATCAAGATGCCATGAAATCGGTTGATTCCACCTCCGCAACCCCTTATTTTCCAGAAACCATTCTTATTGGAATTGTATTTTTGTGATATAATGGGAAACAAAAATAAATGCTAAAATAAACACGTTTTCATTCCAAAGTGCCTGTGTATGTTTTTTTTATGTGGAGGAGAGTGGGGTAGACAAAGTTAGAAATCACTCAACTTTGTTTAAGAAAACCTGTTGGACTCTAACTTGGGGTTGTGTGATTTCTAACTCTGTGTTTTGTTGTTCTCGAGCCCCTGGCACGGAGCCTCTGTTATCGTGCGGGTTTTGACTTTGCTGGTTCGTGTGGGTGGACATTTGTTACTTTCACACTTGATTACTATCTCTTTCAGACCGAAATTGTCCTTCTTCACCATCAGTCCCTGAGCACGGCTCGCGCGGAACCGAGGTACAATTGAAGGGAAAGTCTGTGTGTGTGTGTGTTTGGAGGGTGGGAGAGTAATCGGAGCGCTGCAAATTGATTTATTTAAAATAATCTCTAATTTGAAAATGAAACTTGCGGTTTTTATTCACTTATCGTTCAGGGGTGTATATAATCTAAAGACATGCGGGTACACACTTTCCAACTCTGTTCTTGGTTGTTGTCGAATTAGACCCATACTGCTAACTCTTGATTCGGGTTTTGCCGCTGTTTGTACAATATTGTCCTAAGCGCTTTAAATCCCCAGTTAATGCCGAACGACAAATAAATTTCACGTTTATTTCATCTGCAAATTCTTCCTTACAATAACCAAAGCAATGTGGTTGTTGAATAATGCTTCCAGCCCGTGTAAGGACAGACTCCAAATGTGCTCTACAATTTTAATAAATCGAACCGAATTCGTCTGCCACACCATGTATTGACATGGACGTACTAATAACCCTCCCGAAAACGTTGCTTTTTAATAAGTTCAGATGTGACAAATCGCGCTTTCATCATTGCTAACTGCACCGCAGTAAACTTGCAATTCATTTAGCAAGTTTTTTTTTCTTGGGGTTTTTGTTTTGCATTGAGGTTTTAGTTTGTTGGATTACTGAGATTTCTGTCCCTGCCAGTGTTTTCACATCGGTGTCTCCAGCCGCCGGCGCGCAAGTAGAAGAAAAAATAGCGCATTATTTGCAGAAAAACTGAGCAGGCGGGTATTCCGGCCGCCACCGACCCCGGTATCATCAGAGAATCGATTCGTTTGTCGCTTGAAATTTTGATCGCGCACACCGACATCCGAGAAACGAAGTGCCGCTGATGACAGTAATCTTATTTTAATCATTAAATTTGATCCCCCTCCCACACCCCCGGACTTCGCTTAGGGGTACTCATATTCCTAGCCCATCCCTCTCAATTTGTAATGCTGGCAATTAAATGTTGAAAGCAGCTCCCCCCTCGGACAGTTGGGACAATAGCTGCTTAATCAGATACAAACATCTAATGTTTCATTCTCAACTGGCCGGAGTGATGTTGAGCGGTCATATTTATTTGGAAGCGCTTATTTTCCCCGCGCAATGACTTAAATGATGTCCCCTTGCAGCCCTTTCCAAAACTGCCTATTTGCTGCCGAGTGCGACTTGTTGCATGTCCCAGTGTCATATTATACCTTCCACCTATTTGTATATAAAGTTATTTGCCTTTATGTGTTGACCTCCCTTTCCATACGCCACCCCGCCCCCTCCCCAAACAAATCAAGCCCTTTATTTTCTATCTCCTCTGACCCTTCCGCACCAGCATTAGAGCGGACTCCACCGTACCCCTTTGCTCGGTTCTTGACGATTACTTTGTGGGTTCACATCGGGATTATCGTTTCCCAGCGCCAAATGTATATTGAACTGTATTCCCTGCATAGTTCTCCTTCCCCAATGACCCCAAGCGAACTCAGCGTTGACAAGCTGTCCACTTGTCCAGAAATTCCTTTGCAGAGGGGTTTTAAAGTTATACGTCCCAGAAGGTTGTTTCAAAACTCCCTCAGTTTCGGCTACCGTGGAACCTCTTGAAATAATCCCTCTACGCCACCTCCCTGCGCACTGAAACCCGTTGTCTCACTGTGTTTTTTAATGTTATACAATGTTTAGAACTCATCATCCTTGAAATCAAAACAAAACTTCTCTGTTAAAAAAAAACATAATTACATATGCATCAATCGTTTCCTGGATTTGCCTGTGTAGGCGGGGCGGGTGTTTATATTTCTCAATTGTTTACCCCAGCCGGCTCTTTCACCTCCCCCCCTTCCCCAAAGTCTCCATCTACTTGCCCTGACTTGCCCCCTACAGGACCAAGCTGGGTTCTATATATATGTATCCACACACGTACTGTATGTGTGTGTGTGGTGAGTGCGTGTGTTTATGGGTGCCTCATTGGGCGGAGATCTGGGGGAGTGAGGGGTGGGGGGGTCAGAGAGAGAGAGAGAGAGATCGGGAGGGAGGGAGGAGGAGAGTCGGCTCATTGGAGCATTGCTGAGTACCGGGGCCATCAGTGGCACAGTCGCGCACACACTCTCCGCACCCACTGGAAACTGATCTCAAGAATCTGCGAGGGTTCCGCCACCTTCAAAACAAAGGCGAGCGACTAAAGTCGAGAGAGCGCAGCAGCCGCCCGTCCAGGTGAGCCACTTGCAGTAGACAGCAGCCCGGAGCCCTTTTATTTTCAAGAGGTCCCCCTCACTATTTACTTCAGATCGGTGGAGGAGAAACAAACGCCTTTTTCTATTGTTCGACTTGCGTGTATGTACTTGTCAATTTTTAAAAAAAATACACCACACGGGCGGGCTTGGACCGAGTAAGCCGGCAACAGAATGCGTGACAGAGGTCTGAACCCTGGACCCGGTCTGAACCCCCCCCCCACCCCTCACCCTCTCTAGTCGCGGTGTGCGGAACTTTTGTTTTCTTTGAGAAGTAGGGTTGCAATATTTTGACTGGCGTGGAGTGCGGCTTTTGGAGGAAGGGGAGGCGGTCTTCTGTCTATTTATTGTCCGGCGGCTGCAAAATTCCCTCCGCGGCAGCAATAACAAAACCACATGTGCCGTGGTTTACGTAGGCGATCGACCGAAAGTTGGGGAGTTTAGGACTGTTATTTGGCATACAGACAGACACGGCCCTTGTCTGTGTCCATTCGGTCATGTACCATCCTTACAAATCAGGTACAACCATCGTATAAAGCAACTTCTGGTTCAACGTTGTTTTTGTTGTCCCCCCCCACCCTCGGAGCAACCAGGCGCTCAACATTTGGACTTCGGCGTAGACTTTCATAACTTGTTTCTTCCAAAAAAAAAGCCCCTATATCTTATGCCTGCAATCGGATGAAGCATTGTCACTTCTCAATGGATTGTTTCACGAATCATCCGTTTTAAATTCCGACCAACTAATGAAAAGTCTGGATTTAAATAGGCATATGCACGGGCATCTTTATGATCGGATCAGAAGAAGCGAAAGGGGAACTTTTAAAAATATGCATCTGAACATTTTTAAAAGTTAGGAAAGACTACTTTAGGGACAGTGTTTTATTTACGACTCTTGTGGAAGATGAGGGGTTAGTAATGTGTGAATAGGTGGTGGGCTATGACTTTTGGGCGTTGTCGCGGCTGTTTGAGAAGTTCTAGTGAGGCTGCAGCCTCTAGTAGAGTGAAAGTTTTAGTCTCTCTCTCTCTCTCTGTCTATACAGCCCGTGGCCGTGTTGCTGCTGCGAGCCGCCTCGCGCTCTGCCCATGTGACACGACGCCGCACTGTAAACAAAACAATACAAGGACGCCGACGTCACCGGGCGCATTATCCAATCGTCGCCAGCCTCTGAGACGCGACCGCGGCTGATTGGTTGGCGCCGAGCCTTGCCGGCTCGGGCTGCATTCCATAGCCCGTCCTTCAAACCCCTCGCTCGGGTGGGGAGGGGAAAGCTGCTGCAGCGTGCGCTGTCAAACCGTGCGCGTAATACTCCTAAACTATGTGTGTATGCACCTTAATACATGGAAACTTTGCGCCTGTTCACTGTCAGACCGTGTGTCCTTTAACACTCAGATCCCTGGCGGGTCTGAAGGCACTTGCATTGTCAAATCCTTTGTGTGTGCACTGTATTTAATACTCTCAGATTGTGTGCGTGCGCGCGGGCACTGTGTATTTAAGGGACAACAATGAAGGTTCACAAGGATAACACTTGGACTTCTGAGATAAATTTGTTTAATCAGGCCTGTTTTCTCTAGAATTTAGATGGTCAAGGAATGGGCTAATTCCATCTTCAAGATATTAACAGGAAAAGACAAAGTAGATAAGGATAAATATTGCTACTGATTGGGGATTCAAGAACTACCAGGTATCGTCCGAGAATTAGGGCTAGACTATTCAGGAGAGTTGTTACAAGCACTTCCACACACAAAGGATGGTAAATGTTTAGAACTCTTGCACAAATGGCAGTGGATGCTAGATCAATTATTAACTTCAACTGAGATACATTTTTTTAAGTATTGGTATTAAGGGGTGAGTCAAAGGCTCAGTTATGGAGTTAGGCCTAGGTTTGAGGAACTGAATGGTCTAGTCTTCTGCTCATAATACTCTTAAACTGTGTGTATGTGACTGTGCACCTAATATTCTTAAACCCCCTAACTGGTGGCTGCATCAGCATGCTCTTTCAAACCGCGCATTTAATACTCAAGCTATGTCTCTGTGCTCCAATGTTCTTTGAAACTGTATGTGTGCACTGTGTATTTAATACTCAAAATACTGTCTATTCTAATGCCATTTCAAACTATGCGTACTTGTCTATAATACACATATATATATATAATCTGCTGTTCTTTTAAACTATGCTGCATATGTCATGCTCTTCTGAACTGTATACTGTACGTTTAACGTAATTAAAATAGTATGCCGTATATTTGGGGCTCATATAGAAATGTTTACTGTATGTTTAGTTCTGTCTGAAACAATGTACACGTGTGGAGAGTGTTTAGTGTTCTCTCAGGAGGGCATCTGTAAACTGCAGTCAAGACGAAGGGGAGAAGTGTGACATGAACTTAATTGTGGGAGTTGTAGTCTTTCGTACTGCTCTGTCGCCCCCTCCTCCCACCCACACCTGACAGCAGCCCATGATTCCATGCAGTACTCTACTAGGAATGGGGCGATCGATGCAGCGTCGTGGCAAACGGTTCAGATTTGTTACTCTTGACAGTCAAAAAAGGAATGTTTAGGAAAGGCGACGTTGTTTTTATTTACAAGCAGCGGCTTGAATCGGAAGCATTAAGATTTTTCACCGACGGGGGAGAAGAGCTGAGGTGAGGCGTTATCTTGTCAGGACAAGGTGCAGAAGTTTGGGAGTAGAGATAGAGAGCGGTGCTGTGACGATAAAGTGCAGGGGTTTGGGAGCAGGAACAGTGCGGTGGTGTGAGGACTCGGTGCTGGGGATTGGAGCAGAGACAGAGCGGTGCTGCTCAGTGACTGTGAGGACTCGGTGCTGGGGATTGGAGCAGGAACAGTGCGGTGCTGTGAGGACTCGGTGCTGGGGATTGGAGCAGAGACAGAGCGGTGCTGCTCAGTGACTGTGAGGACATGGAGATGCTGGGGAATGGTGCGCACACAGAGCGGTGCTGTGAGGACTCGGTGCTGGGGATTGGAGCACACAGAGCGGGGCAGTGAGGACTCGGTGCTGGGGATTGGGGTAGTGAGGACTCTGTGCTGGGGAATGGTGCGCACACAGAGCGGTGCTGTGAGGACTCGGTGCTGGGGATTGGGGTAGTGAGGACTCGGTGCTGGGGATTGGAGCACACATAGAGCGGGGCAGTGAGGACTCGGTGCTGGGGATTGGGGTAGTGAGGACTCGGTGCTGGGGATTGGAGCACACATAGAGCGGGGCAGTGAGGACTCGGTGCTGGGGCTTGGAGCACAGAACGGGGCAGTGAGGACTCGGTGCTGGGGATTGGAGCAGAGACAGAGCGGTGTTGCCCAGTGACTGTGAGGACATGGTGCTGGGGATTGGAGCGGGGACAGAGCGGGGCGGCCCAGTGACTGAGGACATGGTGCTGGGGATTGGAGCAGGGACAGAGCGGTGCTGTGCGGACTCGGTGCTGTGAGGACTCGGTGCTGTGAGGACTAGGTGCTGGGGATTGGAGCAGGGACACAGCGGTGCTGCCCAGTGACTATGAGGACTAGGTGCTGGGGATTGGAGCACAGACAGAGCGGTGCTGCCCAGTGACTGTGAGGACTCGGTGCTGCGGATTGGAGCACAGACAGAGCGGTGCTGCCCAGTGACTGTGAGGACTCGGTGCTGGGGATTGGAGCAGGAATAGAGCGGTGCTGGTGATTGCAGCAAAGACAGAGTGGTGCTGGGGATTGGAGCACAGACAGAGCAGAGCGGTGCTGCCCAGTGACTGTAGGGGCCGCATTGTTGACACTGGGGAAGTTGTGACGCAGACGGAGCTGCTGCCAGTTGTGAAAAGGCTGCGCTCAGCACTTTCCACAGAACAATGGAACTGTAGTAGGAAACACGCCAGATGAACGTCTCGTGTTCCTCACATCTCTTACTACCAGATTTCATCAGCACAAAAACATATTTCTCTCGGGAGCAGAGACTCCAGTTCATGGTTTAATCATGGATTTGAAGAAGGAAAGCTCCTTCTGCAGTTTACATGGGAGCCAGAAACGTGTTCTGCAGCTTTGATCGAAGTCTAAACTGAATTAACTAATTAGGTGATATATTATTAAATTTGGAAAATAACGGAAGTTGCTCAATACTACAGTGCTCAGACAACAGCTGAACTATCCCAAATATCTGGGAGGATATTACATTTGCTTGCTTCTGACTTAACATTTTTCACATCATTATTTGTTTGCCAAGACAGTTCACTTAAGATTCAGATTTACAAGTGAGGCATGAGAACCAAGGAACTGGACAAATCTTTGAAGAATGATCTGTATCAAACATGTCTCTCACATGAAGAAATATGTGTACCTTAAACATGGACCATCATATTGAAACATATCATTTTTAATATTGATTAGTTAATTATCCAATTTCTTGAAGAACATCCAAAAGCAATTGATAACTTTCTTTGCTACTAGTTGCAAAAAAAGACATGTAAAACATTGGGTGAACAGCAGGTAGAATGCTATGATACATGGAAGAGCAGGCTTTCCTGATGAAGGGCTTTTGCCTGAAACGTCGATTTTGCCTGTCCTCGGATGCTGCCTGAATTGCTGTGCTCTTCCAGCACCACTAATCCAGAATCTGTATAATCTTGGCCAAGAGATTTTTAGGATGAAATTCCCCCTTTGTTCTTCTGCCAACTAGGTTTGGCGCATGAATGTGGTCAATAAACAGTAACATGTCATTTGACTGACGGGCATCTCAAATCCATTGCACCCAGAGCAGACTCCCCCCCCAGGCAGTGAGACATTGTAGGTATTTTCATTACTTTTCAACCGATTAAACTCAGGCCCCTTGGTTTGCATCAATGAGTCACACTGAGTAAAAACAAATAGATCTTGGAGTGCAGGTTCACAGTTCCTTCAAAGTGGGAGTCGCAGGCAGGTAAATAGGCATTTGGTATGCTAGCCTTTATTGGTCAGTGCATTGAGTATAGGAGTTGGAGGTCATATTGTGGACAGGATGTTAGTTTGACCACTTTGGAGTAGAACATGCAATTCTGGTCTCTTTCCTATAGCAAAGATGTTGTAAGTCTTGAAAGGGTTGATAAAAAATTTACGATGATGTTGCCAGGATTGGAGGGTTTCCATGGTAGGGAGAGGCTAAATAGGCTGAGGCAGTTTGCCCTGAAGCATCAGAGGCTGAGGGGTGATGTTATAGAGATCTATAAAATCATGAGGGGCATGGATAGAGTAAACAGGGAAGATCTTCTCCCCAGGGTGGGAGAGTCCAAAACTAGAGGGCATAAGTTTAAGGTGAGAGGGGAAAGATTTAAAAGGGACCTAAGGGGCAACTTCTTCACACACAGGGTGGTGCATGTATGGAATGAGCTGCCAGAGGAAGTGGTGGAGGCTGGGACAATTACAATATTTAAAAGACATCTGGATGAGTATATGAATAGGAAGGGTTTAGAGGGATGTGGGCCAAATGCTGGCAAATGGGACTAGAATTATATAGAATATCTGGTCAGCTTGGACGAGTTGGACCGAAGGATTGGTTTCTGTGCTGTATATCTCTATGACTATCTATGTTTGGAGTTACCTGGGGTGAGGTACTTAATGAATATTTATCAGAGCCCATTCTGAATATGCTTTTCTGTCTTGGTGATAAAATCCAAACTTTTCATTCTCGATCACATCTACCTCGAAGTGCTAGTTGACATTGTAAAGTTTTCAAATATTTGTGTATCCATTAAAGTAATCAGCATTGAACCATAAACATGTTTAACAATAACAAAATAACCATCAAACTTGTTAAGAATAAATATAAATAATAGACAGTTTAAAATGATGCAGGTTGAGAATAAATGAAGATTACAAGGTTTGTAAAGGTCGAAGTATCAATAACCAGATTTGGGGGCGGCACGGTGGCACAGTGGTTAGCACTGCTGCCTCACAGCTCCAGAGACCCGGGTTCAATTCCCACCTCAGGCGACTGACTGTGTGGAGTTTGCACATTCTCCCCGTGTCTGCGTGGGTTTCCTCCGGGTGCTCCGGTTTCCTCCCACAGTCCAAAGATGTGCAGGTCAGGTGAATTGGCCATGCTAAATTGCCCGTAGTGTTAGGTAAGGGGTAAATGTAGGGGTATTGGTGGGTTACGCTTCGGCGGGTCTGTGTGGACTTGTTGGGCCGAAGGGCCTGTTTCCACACTGTAATGTAATCTAAAAAAAAAACACTGACTGATAGTATGATGGATACAGACTAATTAGTAGGGAGTTGGATAAATACATGAAGGAGGAAATATTACACTGATAAGTGGACCAACTGAATGGTCTTTTGGAAGAGCTGACACTAAAATAGTGCAGGAGAAAGTGAGGACTGCAGATGCTGGAGATCAGAGCTGAAAATGTGTTGCTGGAAAAGCGCAGGAGGTCACACCTTAGGGCTTCCCTTAATCCTACCCACTAAAGATTTATTATGCTCCCTTCTAGCTCTCCTGAGTTCATTCCTCAGTTCCTTCCTCACTCCCTTGTAAACCTCTAAAAGTCCTGAATGATCCTTGCCTCCTCAATCTTAAGTAAGCACCCTTCTTCCTCTTGACTAGATGCCCCACATCCCTTGTCACCCAAGGTTCTTTCAACCTCCCATCTTTTCCTCGCCTCAGTGAGATAAACCTGCCCAGCACTATCAGTAGGTGCTTCCTAAACAACCTCCACATTTCTGTTGCGCATTTCCTCCGAGAACATCTGTTCTCAATTTCGGCATGTCCTTGGTGGAGTGGGAGGGGGAGTTGAAGTGTTGATCCACAGGTTGGTTGGGTTAGTTGGTCCGGGTGTCCCAGAGGTGTTCTCTGAAACGTTCCGCAAGTAGGCGGCCTGTCTTCCCAATATAGAGGAGGCCACATCGTGTGCAGTAAATGATGTGTGTGGAGGTACAGGTGAATCTGTGGCAGATATGGAAGGATCCCATGGGGCCTTGGAGGGAAGTAAGGGGGGAGGTATGGGTGCAAATTTTGCATTTCTTGCTGTTGCAGGGGAAGGTGCCGCGAGGGAGTCACGGAGGGAGTGGTCTTTTCGGAACACTGATAGGGGAGGGGAGGGAAATATATCCCTGGTGGTGGGGTCCGTTTGGAGGTGGCGGAAATGACGACGGATGATACGATGCGCCATATCTATCTTTCAAATCAGCATGTAACCATTGAAGTGCTTAGCAGGTGTAACAGGCACATTTTATTTTCAGAACAAAGCCAGATTGTGTAGTCTGATTCAATTCATGCAACTTTCTTTTGGAAGCTTCTGACAGCAATGATATGGAAAAGGAAAAGCAATTTAATAGCAGTATCTTAAAAGCTAGTTTAAATTTGACAATCCTGACCTAAGGGATTCACTGGAAGCAGTTAACTTGATCAGTGTGTACAATTGACTTTATGCCAGGATCAACTGTAGTGCTGGAGCAATTTGGATTACCTTCTCTTCGGCACTTGACAATCCTGGTGCACAGCTTGCTATTTTAATCCCCACAAAAACTGAGAATAGGAAATGTAATTTTTTAAACTTAGAAAGTATCTATTGAGAGTCAATTGAAAATGTTGGACTTGCTTACCCGACAGAATCTTATCTTTAACCAAAGTGGCTACCTTCATGAGTAACTGTATAACCTAGGCAACAAAAGCCATTCAGCATTTGCACATACATAATGTACAATGCTTTTAAAACAAAACTTTGAAAATGGCAGCAAAATTAACAGGGCTGAAAAATTAGGATACTTGAATTATGACTTGCTATTGTTCAGTATTTTGTTTCTATGTATTTGTGACTAGGCAATAAAAAGGAATGCAACATAAAAAAAAATCATTGGTTGACAAATCTAAAAACTTTAATAATACTTTTTATGACTTGAGAACTTTTTTTCTTTTCTTGTTAGGAAAAAAATGCAACCACTTTGTGTTCCAAAGGATTGAAAGCAGACCTGGCTGGGAACAAACATCATCCACAAGGATGTCAAGAGGTGAGCTTTATGAGCAATCTTCTCCTAGCTCAAGGTTATCCTGTGGATACTATTCTCTTCACACAGACAGTGGACAGATGACTAAACCCACAAGCTGCGACAAGTCTACACAGACTCCAAGCCCAACTTGCCAAGCCATCTACCATACACAGCACGCCTTGGCACAAGTACAGCTTTTACAGAATCGTGGTAAGAGCCTACTTCTTTCGTGTCACACAGAAAGGCAGCTAGAAATTCTGCTACAAAAGAAAGGAATTGCTACAGCAACCCTGCAGGTTGAGCAGCATCCGTGGAGAGAAAACAGATTCAATGTTTTGCGTCCGCTGACCCTTCATCCAAACTGATGTCACTGGACCCAAAACATTGATTCTCTTTCTGCAGATGCTGCCAGACCTGCTGAGTTTCCCTAGCAATTTCTGTTTTGTTTTAAACTTCCAGCATCTGCAATTCTTGTTTCTTTTTTAAATAAACATTTTGCTGGTTGAATTCAAAAAGTTAAATCATGTTGCTTTTGTTTTTGTCACTTAGATTTATACTGATACCATGGAGATGAAAATAATTCACAGCAACAAGTCTCTAAATTAGATGACTCTTTTATTTAATTAGAGCTGTCTGCATGGTGTGCACTTAAAAGACTGATGAAAGTTATTGATTATTTGGAAGTTATAATGCCTTTTCTGTGTATCTAAAAGAAGTTACAATGCTCACTCAACAGTGTTTCTCTTTGAAAAATGTCTAGAAGCTTTACAACTATTTATGAAAGTTTACATTTAGCATTTCAAGTAACAAATGCAAATGGCTAAAGTTTCACGTTTACACTGATGCTGAAAGAACCATGGAAATGAGCTTAATAAATCAGATGAATGATACAGAGGACACATTATTTTCAAGACAAAATCAGCTGGAATCTTGGTCACCATATATTTGTGATAACAGTAAAATAAAAGGTTCATCCAAAAAAATGTCCCATATTCTGGATCAATGATAGAATTCTGGTCAAAAGATGACTTTGCTTTGTGTTTAAATCCAATAATGTACAACACTTAAGTTCCACTTGTTGCAAAGATGATCTCTAATGCAAATCTCCCAAGCTTGGTACGTGTTTGAATTTGTAATCAAAACAACATCCTTGAAATGATCCAGGTGGAGAAGGCATGATAAAAAAAACACATAAACAGAACAGATTGTGAACTGGAGTCCTTTGAATGATCGCAGTACTTGCTGACAGTAAGGTATTTTTTCATCAGTGAAGGGACCGAGGAAAAGGTTGTGATGGAGTCAAAATATGGGTGTGACTGTGCAAGGTAGACAAGGCCACCATCTCGTCCATCTGCCGTGTCTCAACATTAAGCTGCTTTTGTTGGCCGTTTGTGTTGTGTTGTAGATGGTTAGATTTGATTTGTTAATTCACATTCATAACTTTTCAACTACAACTATGCATAGAATGAAGAATGCAATTATTTTCTTTAGACTAATTAGTTTGCAATTGTATTACAACTGTATATAAAAACAGTTGGTGGAAGGAAAACAAGGGTTTAATACATTTGGTGGTAGTGAAAAGAAAGATTGGCTGATTGTCTGCTTCTCGTAATACAACACAATCCAGAATGATGGCGTTGAAGAGAGTGCTGCCTACATTTTAATAAATGAGCTTCTTCTCAAGATCTGTCCTTGTTGTTTTTAAATCATTCTCCCTGGGCATTCCAGTGTATCTTGATATCAGCAAAAGTTGTTTTTGGCCTGACAGGCATGGTTAGTTAAAGTACTCTTTGACACCCACAACATCTCCAAATTAAGATGATGGGGCCTGAAGGAGAAATTTGGATGAATCCTTGGGCCATTCTATTCGGATCATATCCAATCTTGCCAGTAATGAATCTTATCACAAGCAGAGCATGGAAATATACAAATCTATTTTGCAGCAGATCAAATGATCAATATTAAGTACTGGAAAACTTTGCTTTGAGTTACAAACTGGAAGATTGTCGAACTCAGTATCGCATCAGGTTCATTCTTCACTGTATTTCTAAAGGAAGCACAACACTGAAATGTTGCATTTCTTGTTCAGTGCAAGCATTTATATTTCATATGATTATTTAAAAGCCTTTGCAGTTGTGTTGGATTTTTCTTTGCCCAGATGAAGAGAAACCCAGGAATAGTCTCCAGCTCTAACTATCCTAGTAGATCTTGAAGTTTGCTATTTGATAATTGGGGTAAGGGTCAATGCTATCTGAGTGGTCTTATACTCTGCAAGTGTACAACATTTATAGTATGAGTGCATTTGCTTTGCAACTATTGAAGTTGTATGGTTTGGATTATTACCTGTTATTAGTCACTTTTGACTTAAAATTTGTTTTGTTTTACTCAAATGGTTATTTTGAATGAAACTAAATGAAAAAGATGCATTCTTTCTTAATTACTGTTCAGGACCCCTACATTTTTTAGACCTTATGGTTCATATAGTTTGCCTGCTAAAATTTACCAATAACATATTATGAAGGGATCATTATCACCCATTTAAACTTCACCTTCAATGATAGCACTTTTTTGAACCTTGGGAATTCTGTTACAGAGATCAAGTTTTACGCAAGTTTTGACCTTAAAATAATATATTTTAAAATCAATAATTCTAGTTACTATGACAACTAATAATAATGATAGATAATCAGTGTTAATTCAAAATGTACTTGCGATAAACCTACATTGAAAAGCAATGTTCCAATCTGGCATGGGCAAATAATGCCATTCAACCAGGTTTTTTTTATTAGAAGGTTTTACTAAATATACTAATCCCTTTTTTAACTTCAAACCTGGGGTGAAGGCAGCTCTGGCTAGGCCAGCATTTATTGCCCATCCTGAATTGCCCAGAGGCCTGTTAAGAGTCATTCACATTGCTGCGGGTCTGAGTTCACATGTCGGCCAGACCAGGTAAGGATGGCAGACTCCTTCCCTAAAGGACATTAGTGAACCAGATAGGTTTTCCCAACAATATTAATTAGACTCTTAATTCTAGATTATTTTTATTGAAATCAAATTCCTCCAGCTTCTGTGACGATATTCAAAGCCGGGTGCCCAGAATATTAACTGAGTCTTTGGATTAACAGTTGAACAGTAATACCACCAGGCCGTCATTTTCCTGTTAAACGATCATTAAGCAAAGGGACCTTTTAAAACCATCACTTAGACTAGAGAAGCAAAACATTTGGTTATCTTTTTAAAAAGCTGCTTTATTCTGTGACACTGTCAGATAGATTGAAGAATACCAATTACTGTGGCTTAAAGTACAGAAACGATGGCTTACTTGATGATTCATTTTGCAGGCGATCCCTCCCTCCATTTGACAGTTGTGCATTTAAAAATGATGCAATTTTAAAAAATCATTTTATGAGCGTATTATACCTCATCCTCTCTCCTCACATCTGGAGCTGATGAATGTAAGTCTGTGCAAAACAGCATAACACCACATATTAAATGATGCATGTACTTTTTTTCTCACTCATTCAGTTAGCTATTTTCAGGCAAGAAAAAAAAGTTTATCTACTTCTTGCCCTTTCTGAAAGCCCCACTTTAATTTCACTATTAACCACTTAACCACAGTATTAATTTTCTGCATTACTTTATGTTACAAAGTCAGCATGGATGGGAAAACTGTTAACATCTGAAGTACATGGATCAAGTGATAAATTTTAACTCTTGTTTTGCTGATTGTGCACCCAGGTTCAGCCAAAGCCTGTGTTACCCAAATTAATTCTGTTCTAATTTGATTGCCTTAGGGCTAACAGTAACCAGTTCGTTTGTTTTTGCTCAGGTGAATTTGAACCTGTGTGCAGCACTCACATTTAAAGCAGTTTTCTTGCACAGGTCTATCCGAAATTACAGTACTCAAAAAACTTCTTTCGTATGAAAATGAAATTTTAAACCAAGAGCAGACTTCTGGTAGATTGACTAAAAAGATAATTTTCCTTTGCTTGCTGTGGCTGTTTGTACTTCCACACATCTGTACTGATTCAACATCCTCATGAGCAAACATTTTCAGTCACAGACGATCACCACAGAGCAATTGGAGTGCACAATGCAACAATGAGAGCAATCTTACTTAATAGTATTGTCTGCAAAATCACAAACTGCCAGAATTGTTAACCATTTATGTTTTTTACTTTCTCATCACTTCTATCCAGTTTAAAGTTTCACCTTCTAATTTTATATGCTGCAGTCTGCGGCTGACTGTTCCATGCAGCGGAGCTAAAACACCATTGTTGATACTTAGTTCAGTAATATAGAGAGTAGATTTTCTTGAATGAAATCTTTATCTGTTACAAAGAATCTTGTAACTGTGCAGTAGAAAGCTTCTGCATGTTCTGAAAGCTACAAAGCAGTCCAGTAACCAACACATTAACCTACTGTACCTGTGGAAGGATTTTGCATTTTTTTAAATGAGTGTGTACCTAATTAAAGTGTGCATTTATTTGTTCAAGTTTAACTTTCTTTTTAGTAATAATAAACTAATGTTAAGGACTAAAAGCCTTCCAACCACTATTATACTAGAGTAATTAATATCAAACAGTGCTCATCTCTACATGATGCCTTTTTTTCTAAATAATCAGAATTGCTGCTTATTCCCTTTTGCCACTCAACGGTGTTCTGTTTGCAATGACACTGACTGCATGTTGGAATAATAGCAAAACACATACTGTGTTGTTAATTTGGGAATTTGTTAATAATTGTTAACTGTCATGTTTGCAACACTTATATATTTCAGTTGTTAGACTACAGTGCTACCTTATTAGTAAAGTGGAGCATATTTTGAATCCTTTAAAAACTTGTATTTATGTTACTTTCTTAAATGCAATGAAACATTTCAAAGCAATTCACTGGAACATAATCAAACAAAAGTTCGCACAGACCCAAAGAAAGAAATCAGGACAGGTGTCCTTGGTCAAAGTGACAGCATTTTAAAGACAACTTCACAGGCAATAGAGACAGAAAGGCAAAGGAAGAATTTGCAGGGCTTCAGGACTAGACAGCTAAAGTCAAAGCCATCACTGGTGGAGTGAGAGAAGTAGAGAATGCACAAAAGGCCAACACTGCAGGGCGGTCATCCGGTTGGAGGAGATTATGGAGATGGGGAGTTGATGAGGCCATGGAGGGAATTGAGTAGAAAGGGGGGAATTTCAAGCTCAAAGCATTGGCAAACTGGAATGCAACATAGAACTAGCATGGAGGGGACTTGATACAGGATGGGATTTGGGCAATAAGAGTTTTTCACATGTCGGACAGGCTGATCAACCTAACTTGACAATATATTATAGCCTTAAGTCAGTTTACTGCCAGACAGATTACAATAGTTATGGTCTACCCAGCAAATATACAGGAATCTGCAGTGAAACACTTTGCACCTTCCATTGAGTACCAAATTGGATAAGTTGAGGGCTTGACTTCAATGCATCAGGAATTATTGATCTGGGCCAGTGTGCTGGGAACTGGAAAAATGGTGGGTTTAGAGGGCATAACTTTAAGGTACGAGGAGAAAGGTTTAAAAGGAACCTTAAGGGCAATGTTTTCACACAGAGGGTAGTTTGTATGTGGAATGAACTGCCAGAAGAAGTGGTAGCTACAGATACGGTTGCAACATTTAAAAGACATTTAGATAGGTACATGAATAGGAAACATTTTGAAGGATATGGGCAAACCAGAAGCAAAAGGACTAGTTTAATTTCAGAAACTTGGTCAGTATGGATGAGTTGGACTGAAGGGTTTGTTTCAGTGCTATTTGAATCTAACACTCTATAATAAATTTATTATGCCAAACAAGAGCAGAGGGAGTGTGTGTCATAATTGATGAGTGCAAGGCGGTTCATTCTCGGTTATTGAAATCCTATTCCCAAATATAAGTAGAAATGTCAAAGCAAATAAAAAGCACATTTCTTGGATTATAAGTCGTTGTATAATTCACATAATTTATGGTGCCTGATATATATATTCTCTTCTATTTGGATGGCATAAAAGCATTTCAGAAATTGCAACGTTTACGAAATAATTTTGTAGTTCCGTGGCATGGGACTGTTAACAATAAGGTCAGATTTTGATGCTCATTTCTAATTGCCCTTGAACTAAGTGGCTTCCTTTGCCATTTCAGGGGTTAAGAGTCAATCATGTTGCTGTGGGTCAACAGTCACATGTAAGTCACTGAGATTTCCTTCCCTAATCCAGATGGGTTTTTACATCAGCAAGTTTCATGGTCATCATTACTAAGACTAGTTTTCAATTCCAGAATTGAAATTCAAGAATTAATTGAATTCAGGTTGCACTAGGTGCCATCTGTCCTGGGACATTAGTCTGGGTCTCTGGATCACTATTCCAGTGACAGGACCTCACCAGAACTACAGGACCTAAAAAAAAAGTAAAAATCTTACTTTTTGTTGAACACTTACATGTAAGCCTCTGGCAGTATTGTTTGTGAACAAGGTTTTAGCTCAAGTAGTTTGATATGTTTTACATTTAGCTATAGGTTCATACATGAAAGGGAATTCAGTGCATATTTGGCTGCTAGATCATTATTTTCCCATATCTGTGAGCCCTGAATTTTTAAATTATTAATTTTGCAGGCACAGAAGGGATACACCAATCTGGAATACAGGAAGACTCTTCATCTGTGCCTATGGATGTTCAACCCGAAGTATGGATCGGACGAGAACTGCGAAGGATTGGCGATGAGTATGAAACACAAAGGGTAATTAGTAAATCTTTAGATTCTTTTTGAAAATGTGTATTTGTGTCCTGTTAACAGTCATCGTCTGCAGTATACTGACCATGTGCGATCTTTAAGGTAAAGCAACAATCTGAATAGAAACTGAGGGTGATGGAGATACCAATTTCAAAACTGCTATATGGGCCTGATCTTCAGACATGATATTTACTGCCCTCGATCTTACCCAATGCTAGTTCCTGTTCTAGAGCAGAACTGTCCTCTCCTGAATCATATTGGGAGTGCTGTTGCATAGTTAACAGTGGCAGCATTCTTGTACCACTCTCATGGAGTTATTCTTCATTCATAAACCTCTGTGGCAACTGGCTGTTGAACCACGTAAAACATCATAACCCATTCTAATCCTTGTTCTTACCTGACATTCCACACAAATGTACGTTCACCCAAAAGTGCTGGATAGTCAACAGTAATGGGAAACATGCCCACTTCTGTTCCTCCTTTCCCAGGGGCATTTCCAAGGAATCTTAAAAAAGGGATACTGTGGGGCTGAGAGGCTTTGTTCTTTGGAGAAAGTCCTTTTGAAATTTCAGAGAATACAGCAATATAGCAAGAGTCAAGTCAAAAAAGGCTATTTCAAAACTAAGAATAAACTTTACTCTGGAATACCAATAACACAACCAGAGTATTCTGAGTGGAGGCTATTACAATTACAACAGTTCACCACCAGAAATGTAACCAAATCTGCTATTCCTGGCAATGTCTAATGCTGGCCTGTGATGTAATTACCTTATCAAAAGCATCTGACATACTTGGCAAGCACTCTGACCTAACCATGACACTAAACCAGTATGTTAATGCCTTTCTTTGTTTAACCAAAACCACAATAATCATAACTGGTCCTCACCATAGCAGCAAGACAGAGGAGATAATTTAGCATTTCATAGTACATTTGCAACTTTTTGGTCTCATTGTAAAATGAATATAACATGATGTTAATGGGCTTTATTCAGTTGACTTGTCATTATACGATTTTAATAATTTATTGTGTCCTTCATTAGGATATTTACTGTAAAATAAGCGAATGTTTGCAACTGCCTTAATATCGCTATGTAAAGGGGTAGATTTCTCCCTCCCTCTCTTATTCCTGCTAACACCAGATTTTTCTCACCTAAGTCTGGCTTCCTAATAGTGAGAGACAGTTCTGTGGGTGCTAACAGTGCTCCTATATGTTGTGAAAGGCAAGGTGAGACTGTTCAACCATAGAGCTATCATGAACAAACCAGAGGCTATTATCCCTTGCTGCTTACAAAGGTACAGTTTTCAGCAGGGTTCATGAGAAAGTAATCAGGATTCTGAACAATATCCAACTTTTCCTGCCTGCTCTTTAGGAGACACTGACATTTTACATTGGTTTAATATGACTGATCAAGAAATGAAACCCTTGAACATTCCAGTCTGTGTGACTTAGCATCATGATAATTCATGGTACCTTGAACTATCAGGAGCTCTTTGAAGTAACTTTTAAATGGGTTATTCTAGTAATTTATTGATCTAAAAGTAAGTTTGTATAAGTATATAATTTCATTAAACTAGGAGAGGTGAATTGATAACAAAGGAGCTGATGTAGATCATTTGCAGTTCATAAATACAGCTCAAGATTTCTGTGGCAGTCTGCTTATTCTCCTGCAGATAGTGGGCACCAGAATTAACTTGAAATAAGTCATGTTTTCATGGCCACTTTTTGTAATTTTGTTTTCTTATTATAGGAAAAGGCTCTCAGTTTTTCAGCTAGTTCTAACAGCAATTACTCGAATCTTAGAAAACCTGGAAGGTTCAAGGGTCAAATCCTCAGCTGGTCTAGTCTTTGAGTACAGTGGCCACAATTGGATGCCGTGGGTTTGAGACAGTATTTCAACATGGACGCCTGCTTCTGATCACTATCTTAGCAACTGTTACTGGAAGCATGTGTGGATGTCAGTTGAAGTTTGCCTAGTATAGCCTTCCTGTCCCAGTGCAGTCAAAATATCTGCAAAAGCCCTCTCAGCTCAATGAGAACAGGTTTTGGGGAAAGTCTCAATTGAACCTAATTCAGAAATAAGTGTTTTCAGGAGGATAAGGAAACAGTGGTGGAACTGTTAATACACCTGCTGATAACAACCAGCTTATAAATATTAGTGAAATGTAAAATATACATTACAAAAATCAAACACTGAACTGAAGCTATGAATATATGTCGCTTTTCCTGAATTAAATCAACTTTTTTCAAATCCAATGTTTTGGCAGTTATGTACCAGATTCATGAGTTAGCATGAAATAATTATTCCATATGATCATAATTCTGGAAGTTCCCATTTTATTCTTAAATAATGGGTTCATTATGGATCATATGCATTTCTGTGAAGTGATGTGCTTTCCCAGTATAAGTATATATTGGTTAACCACACGGGTTGTCCAGCTGTTGTCATTTTGCAGTTTGTTTGGAATGTTCCTGCAGATTGCAACTCGTTGTATTTGGTACTATCTTTGCTGGCTGGCTTCGGGATCCTTGAAACAGGGACAGCAGCTCTGTGAAAATCAGGGCATCTGATCAGACGGTTCAGATTTGCATAGCCAATTGTATGGCTGGATATTTTCATTCACAAAGGGAAATATTGTGGTGTTAACATAAGATGTCATGTGGTGTAATAGCCTTGCATATGTCAGTTCCAAGGGAGATAGAGAGCCTGTATTACGTTGGAAGAGGTAAAGAATTGAAAGAGAAGCAGAGGTATAAATGAAACGGTAAGGTGAAAAATGTAGTCAAACAACAAGTGAATTTTAAACAATTAACAGTGCACACAAAAGCAATTTCTTGAAGTTTTATTCTTTTCTGTTGCTCTACCCATTAAAAATCTACATTCAGCCAGTTATTATGTGTGCCACTGCATTCACATGGACAGTCATCATCAATGATCTATGAATGGAACTACTTTATGTTCCTATAACTCTTGCCTGGCACAGAGCAGGTCAATACAGGCTACAAAGATAGGCACACCTCTTGTACAGCTACATGGTGTGGTTGCATTTAGCAAAGGAGTAAGGAAACTTGTACTGACTCTCCTATCTGAATTTGCAACATTAATGGCAGATAAAGTAGTCTAGGGAGATAAATAAATTATGCACAATTTATTGGTTGAAATAAAATACTAGGGGAGAAAATTAGATTCCAGGAAGCAAACAAAAATTCAGACATCACAGACATCTCATGAGTGCACCTCATCATTTGCATTTGTCTTATGTTGAAATCTCTGAAAGTGCTTTGCACAATGATTTAGTATTGAAGTGACTATTTTGCAAAATATTGGGGTGCACGGTTGTTCTCAAATATCAGTTGCTAATTTTGAATCTAAGGTAGACAATTTTTTAATAAGGAAATAACGTTATTACATTAAGGTAACATTTTCCCAACAGCAGGGATTCAGGCCAAAGGCAGGTATATGGAGTTTGGCCAAAGATCAGCCATAATCTCATTGAACAGCAGAACAGGCTTGAGGGGTTAAATGGCCTAGTTAAGTTGCATTTTCCCTAATGTAGTCTTCTTTTAGTAGTGCCAGCAGAATGAAAATGCTATCCAGGAGGAGAACATTAAAAGCTCATTGTTTGACATTTGAACAGATCAATCAGGAGCAGGCGTGGACCATTCAACCTTTCCAGCCAGCTGTGCCATTCAATAAGATCTGATTTTATTCTCAAATACAAATTCCCACCTACACTGTTACTTATCAAAAATCTATTTACACCTGCTCTAAGATTCTGCTTCTACTGCCTTTTCAGGAAGAGAGTTCCAAAAACTTTCAACTTCCCACAAGAAATATTTTACCTCATTGCTATTTTAAATGGGCAATGCCTAATTTTTAAACAGTGATCTCTATTTCTAGATTTTTCCATAAGAGGAAACATCCTCTCCACATTGACTCTATCAAGATCACTCAGGATTTCATTTGTTTCAGACAATCCACCTGTTCCAGATTAGCCTCAAACTGTTTCAGAACTGTCTCCAATGTATTTACATATTTTTATAAGTACAGTGACTAATATCGTACATGGTATTCCAGGAGGAACACTAATGCTCCGTGCAACTGAAGCGTAACTTCTCTTTGCCTGTATTCAATTTCCCTCATAATCAATAATACCATTCTACTAGCTTTCCTAATTACTTAGTAAACCTGCATACTAACCTTATGAGATTCATGTGCGAGGCCACCCCAGGTCTTTCTGCATCTCCACGCTCTGCAATCTCTCACCATTTAGATAATACGCCTTTTTATTCTTCCTGCCAAAACAGACAAATTCACATTTTCCCACATTTTGCACCATCTGCCATTCACCTCTCAGTATCTTTTTGTAACCTCTTTGTGTCCTCTTCACAATTTATTTTCCTACCTAGGGGTGGCACAGTGGCTAGCGCTGCTGCCTCACAGCACCAGAGTCCCAGGTTCAATTCCAACCTCAGATGACTGTGTGGAGTTTGCACATTCTCCCTGTGTGTGGGTTTCCTCCGAGTGCTCTGGTTTCCTCCCACAGTCCAAAGATGTGCAGGCCAGGTGAATTGGCCATGCTAAATGCCCGTAGTGTTAGGTGCATTAGTCAGAGGGAAATGGGTCTGGGTGGGTTACTCTTCGTAGGGTTGGTGTGGACTTGTTGGGCCGAAGGGCGCGTTTCCACACTGTAGGGAATCTAATCTAATCTATTGTTGTGTCATTAGCAATTTGGCAACCATATCTTCTGAGTCTTCATCTAAATAATTTCTATAAATTTTAAATAATTAAGGTCTGTGTGATGCACTAATTGTTACATCTCACTAGCTTTAAAATGACGCTTTGCACTCACTTTCTGCTCAATATTAGCCAGTCAATCTTCTATCTGTGCCAATATGCCATCCCCTATTCCATAAGGTTTTATTTTCTATGATAATCTTTGGTATGCACATGAACAAATCCCTTCCGGAAATCTCACTACATGTATTGTTGATACACCATCTTTTACCATGTTGTCTAAAGGACCGTGCTTCCAACAGCGCAACATTTCTTTAGTTCTTCATCGGATCACTAGTCTAGACTATGTGCTGAAGCCAAAGCCCTCTAACCTATTGCAAGGAGCACTAGTGATCTGACACTGTGAAACAAGTTGTTTGTTGATTAATACTCTTCTCCAACAATGGCTGGCTAGCAATCAATAGAATTGGCCAGCTCCTTAAAGCCAAACCTCAGGAAAATTAAGAAAATATGTTGCTGTAGGGAGAAAATTGTATTTTTACTGACGTTTTGACTCCAATTTGCCATCCAAGAGGGTGGAGCTCTTTGGGAGGGAAAAAAAACTATAAACAGATTGCTCCTATTTAATACATATGAGATCAGTTTCTATTTAGCACACTACACCACAAGCACAAAAGAAAATTATGAAGATTTTACTTCAGTCTGATTTTGTTTAACATCTGTGGGACAGCTGCAGTGCTACCGGATTTCCAATTAAAACTTAAACCCGTTTAGGATTTATTTTTTCTATGCAACTTATAAAGGAGAAGAAAGATAAATATTCGTATATGTTTCATATTACAGACCTATTTACATAGGGTCAGTAATTTACAGTGACGGGATAAGTGAAACATGTACTTGGAAACTTAGATTTTTACATTGCATTTCCATCTGCAGTATGTGTAAAGAAGCTGCTATTACCTTTAATAAGAGACAAGTTAGGGCAACCATGTCAGCCAAGTTCTGTTTACATTACATGTATTTGAGTATCTTGTTACATATATTTTCATAAATCATTAAGAAATTTAGACCAGAGGCTTTGACCAAATGAATCATTTTTGTAAATGTCAACTATATTCTCCCTCCCTCAGAAATTACAGTACCACATTTCAGCCACTTCACCACAAAACTATAGATCCCAGTGAAGTGTAAAATTACTATTAACTTCTCAATCAATAACTTTTCAAAAATAATTATGGACTAGTTAACAACTCCTTTGGCTTCAACCATTATCACCTTGGTTGTAAAGGTAAAACTGCCATAGTCCTACCAGAACATAGGGCTGCAGTCTCATTAGAGAGAGAGACAGACAGACAGAGATACTAAGCTGGTCACGGTTTAACCTGAGGGTCACCATTGCCTCAAGTGAGGGGAGAGATTGTATCTTTCATAGTAGCTCAGCCAATGCAAGAATTGAACCCACGCTGTTGGCATCACTCTGTATTGCACACCAGCCATCCAGTCAACTGAGCTAACACCTATTGGTTCCCCTTGGTCTATCTTGCTTGTTAATTCCACAAAGAATTCTAATACATTTGTCAGGCACGATATCCCCTTCATGAAGCCATGCTGATTTTGATTATATAATGTTCTGCTATTACAGCCTTTATCATAGGCTAACATATATTAAATAACATGAAGATAACATTTTCCCAGTAATGTATGTTAAGCTCACTGGCTTACAGTTACCGGTTTATAGCTTTACTCCCTTTTCTAATAAAAATGTTACATTGGCTGTTTTCCAATCCTCTGGGACTTTTCTAGAGTCTAAGGAAGATTGCTACCAATGCATCCACTATCAATGAAGTTGCTTCCTTTAATATCCTAAGATGCATCCTATCAGGTCGAGCAGATTTATCGGTCTTTAGTCCGCATTAATTTCCCTAGCACTTTTTCTTTAGTGACTATTCAGTGGCTAATTGGAAAATGTGTTCTCAACAAATTAAATTAATGACAGAACCAGACTGGTCTTCCCTCTGCTGTTAAATTGCTGATGAACACCTATTTAATTTAACATGCCCATTTGGAATCCAGTGAGACTGGATTTGCACCCTCTCCATTGAGACAGTGGGAGAAGTGTAAAACTGGCTTTCCATTGAGCTCACCAGATTCCCACCTGATGATATAGGGTCAAATGACTTGATGGGTGCCTTGGCTTACATAAGGAGAATCAACATGGATGTGATACCAGAAAAATTTTGTTACACCTAACGATTCATAGTTTGGAAAAGGAGGAGTGTAAATTGATGGTGGTTGAGAGTCCGGAACGGAAATCTGGATTAGAATAATATTAGTCTGCCAACTTTAGTAAACTTTAACATACATTTTTAAATTCATTCATGGGATGTTGGCATCACTGGCTGGGCCAGGACTTATTGTCCATCTCCAAATGCCTTTGAGAAGGTTGTGGTGAGCTGCCTTGTTGAACCACTGCAGCCCATTTGGTGTTGGTGCACCCACACTACTGTTAGGGAAGGAATTCCAGGATTTTGACCCAGCAACAGTGAAAGAATGATATATTTGCCAGGATGGTGAGTGGCTTGGAGAGGAACTTGCAGGTGGTGGTGTTCCCATATACCTGCAGCCCTTGTCCTCCTACATGGAAGTGGTCATAGGTTTAAAGGGTGCTGTCTAAGCAGCGTTGGTGAATTTCATGATTTCAAGTCTGAGACTGTGATGCCTTTGAGGTGAAGTTTATTTCTAAGGTCAGTGTGGTGGCCCAGCATATTTGTGTGGCAATGTTTGTGCCACAGGGATGCAGTGTGTGGGCTCTCAAACATGATTGCAGAAATAACATAGGTTTGGTGTAATTTCTAATGTAACAGACAGCACTCACTAAGACCAAGCATAGATAGACAATAAAAAGTTACTCACCACCAATAGCACCATCTTTAATTTGCTTTTATTCAACTTATTTTTAATGAAGCTTACCTACCGTATATACTTGAGTAATAGTCAAATTTTTTTTGACTACTTTTTAAGGTTAAATTTATGGTGTTGATTAACACGTCAATGATACTTTTGAGGGGCTGAAATTCATGCCTCTCAAAATTCACACCATATCATTAGCAGAAGCCCAAGTGACAAACAACTTATGGGGTAATTCTGAAAACCCGGAGTGGAACACAACAGCCAGCGGGCTGGAAGACCGGCAGCAGAGCAAAATAACCAGCAGACTGGAAACTGGAGCGGGACATGACGGCTGGCACACTGACTCATAAATATTGACCTGTTTTCTGTGAAGAGCTGGGAATGACCTTTATGCAAGATACAGAGGAACCTCGATTATCTGGCATTCAATTATCCGAATATTGGATTATCCGGCAAGATCCCAATGCTTGGCTAAACTATGTTATCCTGCATTCGATTATCTGGAATTCGATTAACCGAACAAAGTACTCTCTGCCCCTGTCCTTCGGATAATCGAGGTTCTTCTGTACATTGGAAAATTCCAGTTTTTTTGGCCATAAATTGGGAGTCGACATTTACATGAGATCGATTATTACTTAAGTACATACGGTAACTTATTGTGAGAGGGCAGGGAGCAAGTCATTTGGCCACATGTTTAGCTATGGAATGGTGAGAAAACATACTGTTTAAGAAAAGGAGCCAAAAATAACAGCCAATTCAGATTGGATACAGCTAGCGACATGAGCAGACAAGTGCACTGATGTATTGTGCCGCTGAATGGATACATTTAGGCTCTCCAAAGGATTCCTCCATGTTGAGCTGTTTAAGTTAATGGGGAATTCCTTCCTCATAAATCATAAAGGGTGTTTGGAGAGTGTGACTGCAGGTTCAATAGGCTGAAGTTTGGGAACAGTTTGCCTGTCAAGACTCAAGGTTAGGGAACGGTTATTTAGAGAGAATAAGTTTTTAAAATGATAAATGAATGAGGAAAACTTTTTTTAAATTGAGAGAGCGAGCAATCCAGATCTAACCACATCTTAAATTACATATCTGAACTCAAGTACTTGTTAATGCCTTTGGCATAAAGATAAGATTTCTTTGAAAGTTTAGATTTGAGGGGGGGGGAAGGGAATAACTGCATTACCACAATAATTTCAGCCATTAATCAGTTTTACTCGAGTAGCCCATTCGATAGCCTAAAAGTGGGTGAGCCTCAAAACAGACCGAGAGAGGCAAAGCTTAGAGTGGGGAAGGCACAGAGTCTTCATCTTAGACTTGGAATACCCTTAACATAACTTTTTAAAGTCCAGGCTGGTTAAACTATACTCATCTTCCTTCCCGCGTACATTTAAAAGTGGAATTGCAGAGTGTTTCATAACAATTTTGAAAAGTTCAACTAAAATAAATGAACCGTCCCTGTTTTAATTTGTGGTGCATACGCGCACGCTAGTTTAGATTTCTAAATGTTATTAAAAAGCATTTGACAATTTGTTTCACTGATGGATTATGGTATGTTCATTGCCAAACACGTCAACAAGCACTGCCCTCAGCTTTTCAAATAAAGTTCCTTTTAATTTAATGTGCATAACCCCATCAAAGGTACATCATCATTTAGGTTATACTGCAGCATTTCATGTACCCCGTAGTATTTCAATTGCTCAGTACTCCAAAAACTGGGCCTCCTGGTAAAGAGTTTCAAAAGGGGGTGCAAAATATATCTTTATGGACAGATATCGAATCAGAATATATGTATGTAGCAATATATTCAGATATATGAGGCTTTACAGATAGGGTGTTTTAAAAATAAATTCTGGTGTGGTGCATTGTTTCTTTCTCCTTAACTTTTTGTGTGTATTTTGCTCAACTTCTGGGCAACAGCTCAACATAAAATTTTACAATATTGGTTTCCCCACGGAGCCCTTGATTTGCACTGGTTTGATGATACCAGAAGCATTGAGTGAGGACAGCATTAAAAAATGAGGGGAAGATTGCAGACATATAAATGAGAGCTGGAAAAGATCAAAGCCAGCCAACAGTAGTGCAAAATTGTTGGCAATGTAAGAGGCTAGAAGGTGAATATATGAAAAGTTAATACACAGTGCCATCTCAAAGTCAGATTCATGGTCCCCTGCTGCTTATTCCAATCTCGTTATTAAACACAGTGCCAAAGCACCTCTGGCAGCAGCAGTAAAATGTGCATTCAGTTTGATTAAGTGCCTTCAGACCGCTATATGGCAATGTACAGCAGAGGTCAACGCTTCCAGAAGGATGGACTTACTCTTACAAACTTCCAGTGATCATCTCGATGCAGCGGAGGATGAAGATGATGTGGTTGTTTCAAGTTGGTAGTGAAACATGTTAGTTGTCGGGAAACATTAGGGGGAAAACACCTTTAAAACTGAGTGTTATCCTTAATGAAGAGATTTCTTTTTCATTTTAAAAGTGAAATTCAGGGTTGTCACAGTTCATTAGTCAGTACAATTTATGAAAACTATAGATGTTCTGCTATGATGCTCATGGTAAACTAGATCGTTTAGAAATATCAGCAGCATCAAACTATACAGTGTGTAATGTATCAATCTGCTGTTAGGGAGGCAATACGTTTGTGTTGTGTCCACTTTAAGTCCAACTGCCATAAGGAAACAGAGGATGAAGCTACTGTATGTATTCAAGTATCAATGTATCTCATAAAAGTTGACTCCCTGACTCCCAGCCAAAAGAAAGTCAAAGCTATTTCCTACTTACAGCCACTCACTGTCAAATTCCAACTTTCCCTAAAGCAACCCTACTTAACTGAATAGTGCATCCTTGGACATGGTTGTTCAACTCCTTGTGTCTGTGCACATCAGTGTGTGCTGTCAAGGTCACCATTTCGCTGCTACGCACAAAGTTCCTGCCAATCCCACCCTCTAATATGACAACACGTCATCAAAAAGGAACAGTGGATCCATAGGAGAAAGTGAGGACTGCAGATGCTGGAGATCAGAGCTAAAAATGTGTTGCTGGAAAAGTGCAGCAGGTCAGGCAGCGTCCAAGGAACAGGAGAATCGACGTTTCGGGCATAAGCCCTTCTTCAGGAATGAGGAAAGTGTGTCCAGCAGGCTAAGATAAAAGGTAGGGAGGTTCCTACCTTTTATCTTAGCCTGCTGGACACACGTTCCTCATTCCTGAAGAAGGGCTTATGCCCGAAACGTCGATTCTCCTGCTCCTTGGATGCTGCCTGACCTGCTGCGCTTTTCCAGCAACACATTTTCAACAGTGGATCCATAGCCCAGTTCAAATTTGAAGTTTGAGATTGGAAAGCAGACAAATGATTGTGCAGGAGGTGGAAAATTCAAGGTATCAGAGAAGAATGTTCGAGATTGGTGGGTGCTTTTTCTTTCTGTCAGTTTAGGATGAAACTCTAGCATATGGCAAAGACAAGTTGCTAAATAAATGAGTGAAAATTGCTAGAGTGCACTCAATAGTTTCTAGCACCTTTCCAAGTCTGTCCTGAATTTCCAAGCCACCTCTGGATGGTCTGCTGGGTTTACAATGAAAAATAATTCTGTACTACAACAGAAAACCAAGATTCACATTGTTTTAAATCAAAATCCAACGATAGAAATAATTTCATGGCTTATTTTGAGCTACTTTTGGAGGTTGGCGGAAACAATCTGTGATCTGGCAACTGTGCAGTACTGAGACAAGGAGAAAGTGACTTTTAAACCCCTCCACAAAGTGGCTGGTGTCAAAATTGACCCTCTACTTTTTGACAAAAGATTTAATCTTAGAAACATGACTTTCATGCAAACATAAACCATAACTGTTAGAAATGTAATGCTATTTGGTATTGAAAGTTGCAGGTTAGAATGTATTTGTAAAGCTGTGGTGGTCAGAAAAATCAAATGAACTAACCATCTTTTCTTTGATACTGCTTGAATTGAATCACAAAATCAGGCAATTGGGCGCATCATAACTGTGGTGGCGCTTTGAAAGAGCTATCCATTTTGTCTGAATGCCCTGGAAATTTTACCTTCCCAACCACTTTCCTTTTCAAAATAGGTCTCCACCCTTCTGTTTTGGCAGTGCATTCCAGATTATACCATTTGTGATGAATGTTTCAAAACATCAATTTGGATACTTTGAAGTTTTTGAGATTCTCAGGTGATTTATAGAATAAGCAAAATGTAACCACAGTGGGTAAAATGCTGTACTTAAGGTTGAAAAACTGCATTTTTCTACATTATAAGACCATAAGACAAAGGAGCAGAAGTAGGCCATTCAGCCCATCGAGCCTGTTCTGCCATTCAATGAGATCATGTCTGAATTGATAATCCTCAACTCCACTTTCCTGCTTTTTCCTCATAAATATCCTTCACTGAACAAAGATTTGTCTATATCAGCTTTGAATATCCTAGCCTGGACAGTCCTCTGTGCAAAGTATTCTACAGGTTCACTGGGTGGCAGGGTGAAATGTGATGAGGATGTTAGGAGATTACAGGATGACCTGGATAAGTTGAGTGAGTGGGCAGATGCATGGCAGATGCAGTTTAATGTGGATAAATGTGTGGTTATCCACTTTAGTGGCAAGAACAGGAAGGCAGACTACTACCTCAATGGAATCAATTTATGTAAAGGGGCAGTACAGAGAGATCTGGGTGTTCTTGTACACCAGTCAATGAAGGCAAGCATGCAGGTACAGCAGATAGTGAAGAAGGCTAATAGCATGCTGGCATTCATAACAAAAGGGATTGAGTATAGAAGCAAAGAGGTGCTTCTGCAGCTGTACAGGGGATTGAGACATGTAAGATTATGAAAGGATTGGACACTTTGGCAGTAGGAAACATATTTTCACTGATGGGTGAGTGCCGAACCAGAGGACACAGCTTAAAAATACTGGGTAGACCATTTAGGACAGAGCTCAGGAGAGACTTCTTCGCCCAGAGAGTGGTGGCTGTGTGGAATGCTCTGCCACAGGGGGCAGTGGAGGCCCACTCTCTGGATTCATTTAAGAAGGAGTTGGATAGAGCTCTCAAAGATAGTGGAATCAAGGGTTATGGAGATAAGGCAGGAACAGGATACTGATTAGGAATGATCAGCCATGATTATATTGAATGGCAGTGCAGGCTCGAAGGGCTGAATGGCCTACTCCTGCACCTATTGTCTATTGTCTATTAACGCTGAACATAATCTCCATCAGTTAAAACTTTACCGTCCCTTCTGAAAAGCTTGCTTGTCCTCCAGTACTTGCCTTTCCAATTCACGTTTGAGCCCGACCAGTGAATGTTAGTTGGGATTTTACCACACAGGATATCCGAGCTGAGCCTAAAATACACGTATGTGCAAGCACACTGATACAATCCTAGCCTGTTTTCCACTCCCTGATGCCTGTATAGCTACTTCTAGTTAAACCATCACAGACAGATGATAAAAACCTTGAACTTCAGCTGTTAAATGGAGTTTCTACTAAACTTACAAAACACTTTTCCTCACCTGTTCAATGAAGTGGGAATTTACATGCTCAATTCTATGAGGAGTGAATGTAATTTACTCTGCTCCTACAATGCTACATGAAGACACAACAGAGGACTCTGTTCTGAATACCATCTTTCTAATCAATTAATCATAATCAAACTGTCTCTCAAATTTGTCTTGTCAAGTTAATTTTGCACAACACTGCTGGCAGCTTCAAGTTGTACAATATCTGCTGATGTATGGCAATTATGGCCAGCATATTTTTGGCATTAGATAAAACAAAGTAGAGAAACAGATGCTGTTGCGATCAACAGTGATTCGTAAACGTTTTGAGGGGAATTACAAAGATGAAAATGACTCGACTCATTCATAACATCCCAAACCACAAGATACGTAGGCCTCAGTTAGTCGATGGTAACATAGAGATTCTGTAGTTTATACTGTTGTCTTCTCTAGATGTTTTTTTTAAAACAGTTGATAGATAGATGTTTCTGACATGATGAGATTTTAGAAATTTGCAAAACAGGTGGAGGCCATCTGGCCCATCCTTTTCAGAGCAAACCCACTGCTCCAAGTATTCCTCAACGCCTGGCATTTTCCTCCCTTGCAGTTTGCAATCTTCTCTGCCTCAGTCCCTTCTTCCGCAAAGCATTCTGTGCCGCAGGTAACGAAACATTTATAAAGATACTTACCTGCTTTACTCCGTGGTAACACCTCAGCCAATCAAAACTAACTACTGACCAATCAGCACCATGGTGTCCTGTAATATACATATTTTGAAATCTGGTGTTCTTAGCTTTGTCCGGATGAGGACAAGATAAATAGCTTCCGGATGAGGACAAGATAAATTTCTCTCTTCAGCAAGACTCACGTCCTGTACTACCAAGCAACCTTTGTAACTGTTTCTCCTAATTACTCTTGCCAGTCTTTCACTGACAGTTCAGACTCATTATTTTTCACTGCTGACCCCCAACTAGAGAAAACAGTCTTTCTCTAATTACCCTATCAAAAACTGTCAGCATTTCAAACTCCATTAAACCCTCAAATAAAAGCAAAGTATTATGGGTGATCAGAGATCTGAAGTGAAAACAATGTGCTGCAGAAACTTCAGCCGGGCTGCTATACAGAGGAACAAAGTTAATGTTTAGGGTCCAGCATGAGTCTGAAAGCTTTTTATTCTTAATCCATTAAACCTCGCAAACTTCTTTTTCCATGTAATGTCACTCCTCACTAACTATGAATTCCCACACCTGGTACACCAAACAATGTGCTCTCTATGGCTTTATCGTCTTCTTAATAATGGACACCCAAACAGATATCCTATGACCCAATAATGCATTCTAAGTATTTCTCAAACCAATGTCCTGTACCACCTGGAGGCACAAGGGAAGCAGATACAATGGTAACACCACCACCTGCTGGATCCCCTCCAAAGCCCACCTCATCCTGACTATCACCCTTCCTTCACTGTCATGGGGTCTGAATCCTGGAACTCCCTTCAAAACAGCATCTTGGGTATACCTACTCCACAATGACTGAAGCAGTTCAAAAAGACAGCTCACCACCAGCTTCTCAAGTACAAAGAGAGATGGAAGTAAATGCCTGTCTAGCCAGCAGTGTGCGTATCTCTAAAAGAAATATAAAAGGCCATTTTTTTGTTAATCCGCTCACCAAGAGTTATATAAATTATGACTAAATATCCTGATTTGTTCCATTATGGGTCTCACCATATTTTGGGTTTCCTTCCATAACACATTCTTTTGTCTGCCCATTCCACAGTGCTCCTGAAGTCTTTTACAGACTGTTTGCTAAATCTTTTACTATCATTTCAGCACCAGGTCTGTTCCCTACAAAGAAGCCCCAATCCATACATATACTAAGACGCAGTTATTTACCCTACAGGTTGACGAATAGAAATTTTGACACGTACAAGTCAGAACTGAATTGGAAGAGAGACCTAAGAAACTTAAACTCATTCCATAGCGCCACTTAGTGACTCGGGCCAACAACTAACCTGTGACAGTTGACAATGTGCAATTACAGAGAAATGCTGGGTGAAAATTGTGATCAGAAATTCAAGTTTTGTGGTTGGGAAATGTGTGCCCTACTTAAGATTTTTTTAGTCATCAGTCAAGTTAGTTATTGATTATTGATAATATTCAGATATTCATTGAAACGTGCTTTAAAAATCACATGCTAAGTTTCACAAGGAAAGTTTGTATTTTTGAAATATACAACGTGAGGAAACAATAATGAGATTTGCACCTTCCACTTAAAGGGGAATGCCGTTCGAGTAGGAGGTGCAAGAGTTTTCAGTATGAAGTACACATTCAGATAGGCTTGGATCACACCTACGTGCAAACAGTTTATACTTTTTATTCATTTATCAAATCCGGATATTACTGGCTAGGCCAGCATTTATTACTTAGCCTGAATTGCAAAGGGGGCAGCTAAGAATCAAGCAAATTATTGCAATCACATGCAGGCCAGACCAGTAACGACAGCGGTGTCCTTCCCTAAAGGACATTAGTCATCCAGATGGGTTTTTGCCAACAGTCAACACCAGTTGCATGGTCATAGAGTCATAGAGCTTTACAGCATGGGAACAGACCCTTCGGTCCAACTCATCCATGCCAGCACTTGGCTCATATCCCTCTAAACCCTTCCCATTCATAAACCCATCCAGATGCCTTGTAAATATTGTAATCCTACCATCCTCCACCACGTCCTCTGGCAGGTTATTCCATACATGCACTACGTTCTGTGTGGAAAAAGTTGCCCATTAGCTCCCTTTTAAATCTTTCCTCTCTCACTTAAACCTATACCCTCGAGTTTTGGACTCCCCCACTCCAGGGAAAAGACCATGTCTATTTATCCTATCCATGCCCCACATGATTTTATAAACAGATATAATGTTTCAGCCTTCAACCCTCCAGGGAAAACATCCCCAACCTATTAAGCCTCTCCCTATAGCACAAAACCTACAATCCTGGGAATGTCCTTGTAAATCTTTTCTGAACTCTTTCAAGTTTCACAACATCCTTCCTATAGCAGGGAGATCGTAATTGCACGCAGTATTCCAACAGTGGTCTAACCAATGTCCTGTACAGCCACAACATGACCTTCAACTCCTATACTCAGTACTCTGACCAATAAAGGCAAGCATACCAAATGCCTTCTTCACTATCCTATCTAGCTGCGACTCCACTTTCAAAGAGCTATGAACCTTCACTCCAAGGTCTTTTTGTTCAGCAACACTCCCTAGGACCTTACCATTAAGTGTATAAGTCCTGATAAGATTTGCTTTCCCAAAACGCAGCACCTCGTGTTTATCTGAATTAAACTCCATCTGCCACTCTCCCACCCCAGTGAAAAGACTTTGTCTATTTACCCTATCCGTGCCTCGCATAAATTTGCAAACCTCTATAAGGTCACCCCTTAGCCTCCGACGCTCCAGGTAAAACAGCCCCAGCCTGTTCAGCCTCTCCCTATGGTTCAAATTCTCCCAACCCTGGCAACATCCTTGTAAATCTTTTCTGAACCCTTTCAAGTTTCACAACACCTTTCCAATAGGAAGGAGACCAGAATTGCACACAATATTCCAACAGTGGCCTAACCAATGTCCTGTACAGCCGCAACATGACCTCCCAACTCCTGTACTCAATACTCTGACCAATAAAGGAAAGCATACTAAACGCCTTCTTCACAATCCTATCTACCTGCGACTCCACTTTCAAGGAGCTATGAACCTGCACTCCACGTTCTCTTTGTTCAGTAACACTCATTAGACTCTTAATTGCAGCTTTTTATTGATTTTAAATCTACCGTTGCAGAATTTGAACCTGGAGCCCAGAGTATTACCTGGGTCTCTTGGATTATTAGTCAAGCAATAGTACCACTCGGTCCTCACCTCCTCACTTTAGTGCAACTGTGAGAGCAGTCTCCTGAGGTCCGGTTCTAACAAGCCAGAAATAAAACTGAATTTTGGTGTTAAGAATGTCTACTTCAGTTGGCCGTCAGTGACATAATTGAGAACAATGTACTTGACTTGGCCTCGGTGCTGCTCAAAACTAAGTGAAGTTGCTGCCGAGAGCATAGAGTTCCTGACCAAGACCACATTGAGTTGGAAAAACGAGATATGTGAACCTTACTCTTTTAAGTCTTTGGAGAGGGGCAGAGTGTGTGTGGATTTGCTGTGACATATTTTGATCACTATCCCTTATGCCACCTCCTGTGCTACACATAATCTGCTGCATGAAACAATTCTAATTAGTAATAAACACCAATGGATCTTAGCAATATTTAGCTGGTTAGGTAACCATCTGTGGTGGATGTGATGAACCTGCTGAGTGTTTTCCGTCATTCTCTGTGACAGTGCCAGATTTTCACATTTGCACTATTTTGCTTTTTAATTGTCATGGGCAGTTGAGCTTTTCTGTGAATTTGGATGTTACTTGCACATTACTTCCTGCTTTGATATCTGAAGCCTGCAGCATAAGGAAGCTTCAGAGGATGCCTGTGTTTTCTAAACAGAGTTAGAAGTTTTTTAATGTGGTTTTGGGGTTTTTTTCTCTCCCCACCCGCTTGGAGTCAGAATGACAATATGACTGATGTTTGTTGATTGTTCCTTATATTTCAATTCCCATTTTTTTGTTGATGTGCGTAGTTGCGATTTATTGTTAGTCATATTATTTTGTAGTAAAGTATCAGACGACCTGTGTACCTGAAAGTCTGTTCCAACATCCCATCCCAGCAATTTGAGGGCTTGAATTCAGTTGAAAGTTTTTGGAATGGCAGATTTACGCCACTGAAACTGATCCTGAAGATGCCTGTTATCGTTTTAAAAGAAACACAATGGGTTTATAATGTTCTTTTTGGAAAGTAATCTCCTGTTACTGCCTGGTCAGGCCAAATGTGATTTTAGTCCCATGATGGTGCGGCTGACTCTTGACTGCCTGCTGAAGTAGCCGAACAAACCACTCAGTTGCATTAATCACTATCAGTCATTAAACACAAAGCTTCTGAGGACATCTAGGGATGGACAATGGAAGCTGACATTTTCAGAAATGCCTGCATCCCAAAAATATCATTTTTTAAAAAGCCCTCTTGCATCAATTAATATTATTGGCTGTACAATATGCATTTAGAGTCAGAGATGTACAGCACGGAAACAGACCCTTCGGTCCAACTCGTCCATGCCGATCAGATATCCCAACCCAATCTAGTCCCACCTGCCAGCACCTAGCCCATATCCCTCCAAATCTTCCTAATCATATACCCACCCAGATGCCTTTTAAATGTTGCAATTGTATCAGCCTCTACCACTTCCTCTGGCAGCACATTCCATACACGCACCACCCTCTATGTGAAAAAGTTGCCTCTTAGGTTTCTTTCATATCTTTCCCCTCTCACCCTAAATCTATTCCCTCTAGTTCTGGACTCTCCCACTCCAGGGAAAAGACCTTGTCTATTTTTCCTATCCATGCTCCTCATGATTTTATAAGCCTCTATAAGGTCACCCCTCAGTCTCCGACGCTCCAGGGAAAACAGCCCCAGCCTGTTTAACCTCTCCCTATAGCTCAATCCACCAATCCTGGCAACATCCTTTCTTTGCTTAAGAAAAATAGATGCACAATCTCTCAATAGATTCCAGTGATTAGGCCACTTCTATTTCTCACGAAATTGGTTTGTAAACTCTCAGTCAGCAGCAAATCCATGTACCCCTCTCCAAATGATTAGTTTAGATGGTATATCAAACGTGTTAAAAAAAAAAGCTGAAGAAATTTGCAGTCAACAGTGACCATGCACTTTGGCTACTGTCAGAGAAAAAATTTGAATTTAGGTTCATTGTAAGAGCCAAACACTAGATTGCAGAAGTTAATCTTAATCATGGTGCTGCTGATTTAGTATGCTTTCATCAATTTCTGCTCTATCCATCACATTTCTTTTTAAAAACGCGCAAGTCTGTGCACTTGTTAATTGCAATAATCGTGGTTGTTTAATTCTGAATCTGTCAGTTATAACCCTCTGAAAACAGTGCCCTTGAATCAATGTTAGTGGAGGTATCAAGTGGTGGGGGGGGGGGGGGGGGAGAAGGGAGGCCACGGGGACTTTTCTCCCTATTTCTCCAACTTGCTCAGTATAACTTGAGTGGAGTTTCTGCTGAAGCAGGACATCTTGTGAGTTTAACGGTGATGAGTCAGGAGGAGCCTTGAGGAAATTCACCCCCCCTTCCCTTCCCGTGGTGGTTGTATTGCACAAGCCGTAGCTTCAGTTCTTATGTCACTGACAATACTGTGCGAAAGGAAGTACTGCCTTTTTCTTCGAAGCCTACTGGTTAATGGGGATGCTGTACTTCCCACCTCCCCAAGGAACTTTGGAGCACATGGCTTTTAGGTTTCATTCATATAGCAACAGGTATCACTGCCACCTGTGTTTCAAACAGCAGATTGCTAATGCTGTTTGTTTATATGCAAAAGACGAGACATTCCAGGCCCAGTCACAGCTGCACTGCCGAAGGGATGGATGTGGGGGGGGAAGGGGGAGAAGAGTGGTGAGGGAGAAGTCGGTCTTAAACCGATTCAAACCAGGAAAGCACTCCCATTTGTTTCTGGGTGGTCGTCCACATGAAAACAAGAGACTCCACGAGCAGGTGCTCTAATGCCATCTCCAAAATGGCAGGCGAGCCCCAGGTGGACAGAGGAAGTGCGTCAGTGATGCCCTCAAAGCCTCACTGACCAAGTGCAGCATTCCCACAGGCACCTGGGATTCTCCGGCCCAAGGCTGTCCAAAGTGGAGGAGGACGTAGAGCACACTGAGACATGCTGTCCGGTGGGGGGGGGGGGGGGAGTGGAAACCAGGTGATAACAGTGTAAGGAGCACACTGCCACGCCCATCACTTCCCACTATCCCCTTCTGCTCCAAGTGTAACAGAGCCTGTGGAAGCTGCATCAGTCTATACAGCCACTCTCAGACTGACCTTGAACGAGGAAAAGAATCATCCTCATCTGCAAGGGACTGCCAAAGATGATGATGATGGTTCTAACTCTCTATATGATGACACATCTGATGCAATGATATATAACAAAGGGAAAAAGTGAGGTCTGCAGATGCTGGAGATCAAAGTTGAAACTTTATTGCTGGAACAGCACAGCAGGTCAGGCAGCATCCAGGGAACAGGAGAAAGTTCCTGAAGAAGGGCCTGTGCCCGAAACGTTGAATCTCCTGTTCCCTGGATGCTGCCTGACCTGCTGTGCTGTTCCAGCAATAAAGTTTCAACTATATAACAAAGGACCTGTCAGGTTTTGACAGTGAAGCAGTGAGGCATCATTTTAAATGCCTCAATGAATAAGGCATCTTCTTGATGCTTTCAAAAGAAAAAGGCTTAAAAGCATCAAATTAATTACTTGGATGCATAATGACTCTTCTGTAAGCAAATGTAGGGGATAGTGTGCAGTTAGCAAGCTCCCACATACAACTACAGGACAAAGGACCAGTTGCCCTGTGCAGAGAAAGCAGTGTCTGCATTTCAGGTCCAGTGACCCTTCTTCAGAACCAGGATTCTGAAGGAGGGTCACTGGACCTGAAACTTTAACTGTGTTTTCTCTCCACAGATGCTGCCAGACCTGCTGAGTTTTTCCAGCAATTTCAGTTTTTGTTTCTGTTTTCCAGCATCCACAGTCTTTGTTTTTTTTTTACCATTTGACCTGTTCTTTAGTGATATTAGCTTAGAAAGTAATATTGCTCTAGGCATGGAAATACTCCATCACTCTGGGTTCACTTGTTAAGAGCAGAGCTTTAAGTCTGACAATGTAACACAGCTTGTGTTTCGGACTGGAATGTTAACAGATCCAACCCTTTTAACAGGACAAGGATTTCCTCTGGTCTAACATTAACATCATCAGGTTAAATATTAAATGGGTCCAGCATTGATCCAGACAATAGATACTGGCATTAATGACTTCAATTTTGAAACTGTCATCAATAATGTTGCATTTGAAATCAGTAATTTTATTTCCATAGATTTATTCCATATTAACTAATAATACATTGTGGAGGGTTATAATTACAGATACACACAGAGCCACAAAAAAGACAAAGAGTGAACTTAGTTGATTGTAAATGTAAACGGCTGAACGGTGTAACCTTCATGGACTGGAACAATGGGTGGCATCTATTTTAATTACATGTATGTTAAAGTGGATCTGGGAAAACACTGTCTCCCCAGATTTGTGTCAACACGTTACCAATGATGAAAGATAAATGAAAGAAGTTTGTGCTCCTTTTTAAAGGAAAACTAAAGTTCCTCCTCTTGATACTCAGCAGAAATCTGTAGCTATTACCCGATGTGCCTGCTGGGAGAGTCTGTTTTATCCATAAATTGCTCTGGTTTAAGAACCACTTTGATTTAATAGGATCCACCCTGACATAAACATTTATAACCAGTATCTTGGAACTGGTGTTCTATGAATGAGTCACTTAGATTCCCCATCTCAGGCCCTCAGGGCATTGTCTGTACTGAGACTAGTTATTCTGATCTGTATTGTACAAGATGTATGTTAACAGTAGCTGCATGGCTGAAGGCTATATTAATTTTATTAAGATTAATTTTAAACTTGAGCCAAACTCTAACTTGTTCAATCCTGATTTGCAACAAGCTGCCAGTATCCTTGGTGTTTGTGTCCCATCAGAATATGCATTTTGTTGTAAGTTAATATGTGCTCAAAGTCTCTTGCTGCATCTGTAGTACCCAACCCATTTAAAAGTCCTTTGTCTGTCTTTCACACAACGTCATCCGTGATAAAGCATTGTCAAACAGTACAGTCCAGGAACTGCAAGTTAGCTGACTAGTATAATCAGCTGAGTCAGATTAATAATAGCTATGTTGTCTGACTCTTCTCTGCAGTTCCAGATTAGTTATAGGAGGTGGATGGGGTGGGCGAAAAGCCAATGTTTTTGATCCTGCTCCCTGTCCAATGAGTCCTGGTGAAAACATGCAGGTGTATGAATATCAGGTGAGAACAGGTTTGGCTCCTGCTACATTTTATGGCCATTATTTACTCTCTGGGCTAACAATACCTACTCAGCTCGTAAATTCAGCAGAGATGCTTTGCACTGATTTGGTTGGGAAGGGAGACATTTAGCTCTGAAACTTCTCTTGGAATATAAAGAGCATGAATGGGGTTCTTGTGCTGCAGTGGTTGTGCCCCTGTCTCTGGGCAAGGAGGCTTGGGTTCAAGTCCCACCTGCTCCAGAGCTATGTCATGACATGCCTGAATAGGTTGATTAATAAATACCTGTAAAGAGCACAGGGATTTATAGCAGCAGGCAAAAGGTCATAATAAGACCATAAAGTGTAGAAGGAGAATTAGGCCATTCAGGCTTTTGAATCTGTTCCAACATTCAATCATGGCTGAGATGTTTCTCAACCCCATTCTCCCCAGAACCCTTGATCTCCTTACCAATCAAGAATCTATCTCTTTCTTAAAGACACTCAATGACTTGGCCTCCACAGCCCTCTGTGGCAATGAGTTCCACAAATTCACTACCTGCTGGATGAAGAAACTCCTCATCTCAGTTGTAAAGGGTCTGCGCCCTCGGCCTAGTCAAAGTTTTCTCCACATTCACTCTATCCAGGCCTCTCAGTATTCTGTAAGTTTCAGTAAGATCCCACTCATCCTTCTAAACTCCATTGAGTACAGACCCAGTGTTCTCATCCGCTCCACATATAATAAGCCTTCATCCCTGGGTTCATTTTTGTAAACCTCCTGTAGACACACTGCAATGTCAGTACAGAACTGCACACCATATTCAAAATGTGGTCTGCCCAGAGCCTTACACAGGCTCAACAATGCATCTCTGCTGTCATGTTCCAGTCCTCTTGAAATAAATGCTAACATTGTATTTGCCAAATGAAGCTGCATGTTAACCAGAGAATCCTGAACTAGGACCCCGAAGTCTCGTTGTGCTTCAAATTTCTGAATTCACTCCCCATTCAGAAAATAGTCTACGCACCCATTCTTCCAACCAAAATGCATAACCTCACATTTTCCCATCTTGTATTCCATCTCTCACTTCTTTACCCACTCTCCCAGCCTTTCGAAGTCCTTCTGCAGTCTTCCCACTTCCTCAACACTACCTGTCCCATCTTTATGTTATTTGCAAACTTAGCAACAATGCCCTCAGTTCCTTAATCCAGATTGTTAATGTATAACATGAATAATTGTGGTCACACCAGGGATCCCTGCAGAACTCCACTAGTCTCAGGCTGCCATCGTGAAAAAAACCTATCTATTCCCATTCTCTGCCTTCTGCCAGTCAGACAATCCTCTATCCATGCCAGTACCTCACCCCTAACACCTAGGCGTCCTATTTAATTTAGCAGCATTCTGTGTGGTACCTTGTCAAAGGCCATCTGGAAATCCAAATAAATCATATCTCTAAGTCTCCTTTGTCTAACCTACTCATTACCTTCTGAAAGAATGCTAACAGATTTGTTAGGCATGACCTCCTTTTCACAAAGTTGTGTGGACTTAGCCCTGTTTTGCCATCCACTTCCAAGTACTCCACAATCTCATCCTTAATAATGGAATCTAAAACCTCATGAACAACAGGGGCCAAGCTAACTGGCCTATAGTTTCCTGTCTTCTTCCACCCTCCCTTCTTAAACAGGGGTGTTGTTAACCCTTTTCTATTCCTCTGCGACACTCCTCAGTATAGGCCTGCATTTGACCATGATTCAAATTATATCTGCATGGCTTTTTAAGAAAAAAGCAATTTATTGAGTGCCAATTATCTATGATTTATTAAAACTTTTATTACAACAAAATTATTGCACTGACAGCTATCAACATGCATAAGCTAAATTATATGTGCATAATGATTGTTTAGTTTTGATTATTTAGTTTTTTTTAATCCAAGGAACAGCCACTTATTTGCAGGAGTCCTGGATTTTTTTGTTTGTTTTCAATGGTGTATTGTCTCGGCATACATTATTCAACTGGGACGAATGTACTTCAGCCTCAGACTGTGAGACATATCCGTGAACATAAACAAACAGCAGTTTGGCTGAGTCCCAGAAACCCTCGTACAGCCACCTCATTCCCCGTTCCTGAAATGGAGCATATTACTCATCTATTTGTAAACAAAATCCATAACAGTGGCTGAAGCAGATAAAACAAGTTTATTATCCAGTAAGTGGCACATTTGAAGGGTAGGTCAGTTCATTTTCTGCTTGGTATTGTTATCATTCTTTGAATATCTTCTTTTCCATGACTTATTCTACTTTACCTGGGTGGAGGAGACAACCTTTTCCATTGCAGCAGTCGGTGCTGACAGAGTTGTACATAGCAGGATGAGAATTAAGCTACGGAACAGTAATCTTTCCCAGATTCTCTACTGTCTTCCCTCCTTTTTGGAGTAAGACAGCCTTTTCCTACAGCAAGGCATCACGGAGAGTAGTTAAGTTGAAATGATGACTTCCATCTTTCTGAAAAGTTCCAGTAAAATGATAGTAAAGGCTTTGACTTACTGTGATCACATCCTCCCTCAGGCCCCTGGTGCATGGCTTCAGGTTTCAGTTGGAACATTATGGTGAGCATTTGGTGTGCTCCAGTCGTGATAAAATGAAGTTGTAATTCCATAATTATGGTGATGTAGGCTTATAATTTATATCTGGCCTTGTCAGTCCTCTGCATGCATTTCACTGGCTATCCGTCACCTTGTCATCATTTTTATTCCTGGGAAAGTGAATAAATCTGTAACCAAAATATCTATTCTCAAAACTGAACCATTGGCCCAGAAAGCAGAATTTCTGGGACCTTAAGAAGAGACTCAAATTAATATATGAATGAAAAGTGATGCAAATGTATTTTAAAGATACAAATGGAATTTTACAAATTTAAAAACATAAGCTAAAGCATCACTTTGGCTGATTACAGTCAAGGGAGATGCCATTATGTAATACCATTTAACTGAGAAATACAGATGTTTGGTTGAAATTTAGGAGAAGATTTAGAATTACTTGTAATTTGTGAACCACAAGCGGTGTATAACATAATACAGGGTATAGGTATGGTGGTTGGGACGGCACAGTTTACGTTCATAGAAGAGTCAAAAGCCAGATTTAAGGTTAGAGGAGAGTTGATGAGAAATATGTTCACCCAGGGGATGATGGGATTTTGGAATACACTGCTTGAAAGAGTGAGTTGAGCAAGAAACTCTCACAATATTAAAGCAGTATTTAAATATTCACCTGCGTTGCTAAAGCGTCCAAGGCTACGGGCCAAATCCTAGAAAATGGGATTAGTGTGATCAGATCTTTGTGGACTGGCACAGACAGGATGGGCTGAATGGCCTATTTCTGTGCTGTGAATGTCTGACAATCTTGTGAAATCATATTCACAGAAATCTCCTGGATTACAAACTCTTGTGATTTTATTTGTAGATTGTTAATTGCAGTAGTAATTGTTTCCCTATTGGGTTGGGCTAATGGATAGTAGTTAGCTCTACCACTATAGCACATGGATTTGTGTCAAATGTCATTAGTCTGAATAATAAATCACTACTGGGAGTAGGAGTTCAGGGTCAAGGATACACACACTTCCTAAATACTGATTTCCCAGGATCAACTGAGCACTTCCAACAATACATTACTTTGCTTCTGTCACTTTGCCATCAGTCTTTTGTTAAACGTAGATAAGAATGAAACATCCAAGAGCTGGAACTTTTACTTTACTATGAATGAGAATTTATTTGTTGTTCCACTCATTTCCTGTTTGTCCCATTCACCATTATAACATGAGTTTATTTTCACAAATACCAAGTTAGACTCAGATAGACAACAAAATGGAAAATCACTGCCAACCTAAGTCTGGGGTTGCCCTCCCTCATCACTACAAACAGGTCACCAGATTGTGAGCCAGTCCGATGAAGGGCTTTTGCCCGAAACGTCGATTTTGCCTGTCTTCGGATGCTGCCTGAATTGCTGTGCTCTTCCAGCACCACTGATCCAGAATCTGGTTTCCAGCATCTGCAGTCATTGTTTTTACCAGCTTGTTAACAGCTGGCCTGTGAGCTTCTCAGCCTATCACAGTGACATTGCCCCTTGCCAGAAGCTGCCAGCCAATCAGGAACCGGCAATCTCTGGGTCCTTAAAGAACATTGTCGAATCTAATCTTCAGGGCTTCCAGTGGCGGTTAGGTAAGTATTGACTTTTCCTTCTTGTGGGTGGAGTCACAGAAAGACAGGCATGGGTTTCAGGGGCAAACCCTTTCCCTGCTGGGAGGGCAAGAAAGTCAGCACAGTGTGATTCAAGTGACCATTAATTGATCACATAAGGGTCTTACATGGTGGCAAATCAGCTGTGTAGTACTGTGCTAGTGTCTCTATCTCTGAGCGAGGAAACCTGGGTTCAAGTCTCACCTACTCCTAAGGTGTATAATAACATCTCTGAACAGGTTAATTAGAAAATACCTTAAAGTCCCCAATAGATCCTTGCACCTAGCATTTAGTTGTCCAATTATTTCCCCTTCTCACCACCTCAGGGAGGGGCAAATTCACCAAGTAGCTTTCTCAAAGCAGCTTAACTGCACAGAGTACCTACTGATCAAAGTAGGTATTAGGACAAGGTTTTAAATTATAACTGAAACAGCAGCAACAAAACTGAAGCATTGTTGTTCAATATTTTGCCTATTATTGACGTCTTCAATTCTCAAGGTAGGTTTGTGTGTGTGTGTGTGGTTAAAAACCAGTTTAATTGCATCTGAGTCATACCCCTGCTGAAGTCGATACAGTGTCCCTGCAGTTGTTCAGCTGGATACTTTGCAGCTTGTGTTTATGAAGAACCAAGTCAATTGATTCACACATAAACATGCCTCTTAATTTTGTCCATGCTTATTTGATTATCAGGTGATACTTTGAAAACTGAACTGAAAATAGAAAGTAACAAAGCAGGACTTTTGCTCTTGCAGAGAGAGGCAGCACAGGGACAGTGGGCCGAATGGTTTCCTGAGCTGCACCTGCTTGATGATTTGATTCTGTTCTTTAAGTTTGACCTGACGTTTTCAGATGTGCATGGAAGTTCTGAAGAGAATTAGACAGGCAAGAAAACATCTGAAGTTGGGTTTGTTGGGACGGGGAGACCATGGAGATTTTTAAGATTTTACTTTCATTTATACAGTCCAAAGATTTGCAGGTCAGGTGAATTGGCCGTGCTAAATTGCCTGTAGTGTTAGGTAAGGGGTAAATGTAGGGGTATGGGTGGGTTGCGCTTCGGCGGGGCGGTGTGGACTTGTTGGGCCGAAGGGCCTGTTTCCACACTAAGTTATCTAATCTAATCTAATCTATCTACTAGAAGGATACAAGGGATAAGGACATTTGGTTATGTGGTGGGACGAGAGGCTGGGGCTATACTCCTTGGAGTATAAATTAACAGAGTATTTCACAGAGGTGTTGAAAATGATGAAGGGTTTTGATGAGTAGATCTGTTGCCGTAGGGCAGTAGAGGTAGCAACTAAAGTATACAGATTTAAGGTCATTGCCAAAACGATCGTATTTTGCAAGGATATGTGGATAGAAGTTGGACACCAGGAGAGGATTGTTTGACTCAATCTGTTGCTATAATTTGGAATGCACTAGGAAATAAAAACAAGGCAGATGCAGACTCAATATTAACTTTAAAAAGAAAAAAAAAAGCAGGGTTATGAACAAAGAACTGGAGAGTGGAATTCACTGATGGTCTCAGTGTGCTGGCACAGTCACAATGGGCTGAATAGTCTGTACCTCTATCTAAAAGAAAAACCCGTTCATATGAACTGCTCGAAGTCTATTTTTTAGACGTGCCACAATATAAAACAGTATGTCTACTGCAAATATGATTTGAAGATATTTCGAGAACAATGCCAGACCTTTTAAACATTAAAGTATTATTTGAAGAGATAAAAATCTGCCATTGTGGTTGCACATAGCTGCTTTTACAGGAATCACGTATACAGAATACGTTTCCCCTCAGCTTCTACAGGGGAAAAGCCCAGTTGTTATCGCAATTCCTCTGTGCCAAACAATTTCACTTGAAGCCAACATCAGAGCCGCAAACACCAGCTGCTGCAACTGCTGCACTTGAGAGAGTCAAGCCTATACCCAGAGCTTTTTTTCACCTTGCCTCCTCTACAGTGACTGCTGAGTTGGCTTTGTAAGATGTAATCACATGAAAAAGTATGGTATAATTATAAACGTGCTAAATATATATAATGATACTGTGTGTATTTTTGGAGATTTTTCTAACCTTCAGTAGCGTATAACTAGACAGTGAGGATACAGGAATGCTTTTTTTTTGGGGGGGGGTGGTGGTTTGAATCTCAACTTAATTTCACACAAAAAAAAAGACCTACCCAGGTTTTCATGATAGTTCAGATTTCCTTCTCTGATCTGTGGATTGTATTATACATTTTGTATCATTCTTCCCTGTATCCACCCCACAAATAAGTGGCTTTCAGATTTTTTTAAAGTATGCAGGAGAAAGTACTCTTTCTTTCAAGTGTCAGATTATATTTTGCAAGGATAAAACAGATGACCACCAAAACACCGATGATGAGAACCTCAGAATATCATGTATTAGAAAGAAGTTTGACTCGCTCACTGTGTTCTCACAGCAGAGACTGAATTCCCGGAACACCAGCAGGAATCCCTGTGATAAGCAAAATACTGCAGGGCCTGGAAGTCTGAAATATGAACAGAAAACGCGAGAGAAAATTCAGCATTTGTAACTGAAAAGTCTATTGGTCTGGAAACTCTGTTTCTGTCCACAAAAACTGCCAGATCTGCTGAGTTTCTTCAGTGTTTACTGTTTTTATTTATCATAGTCAGAATCCAGATCAAGAACTTGCCTTTAACGTCAGGAAATGTCCCAGAGTGCTGCCTTGGCAACCAAATAATGGCTGGGGACATAAACAAATGAGGAGGAGTGACAGGTGTCTTGGTTAAAGAGGTAGGTTTAAAAGAGGGTCTTACAGAAGGAGAGATGTCTACATGTTTAATTTAAGAAGGGAGTTTTGGAATATAGGGATCGGGGGTATGACTGGCATTGGTCAGCCAAAGAGGGGAGTTGTGCAGAAGGAGATTGCACAGGTGGGATGGATTGTGGCTTTGAGCAAGTTGAAACATGAGGATAAGAGTTTTAAATCAAAAGGATGGGACATTGTAGAGTGTCAGATCTATGTGCGGTGTTAGTATTGCATCGATGTTAGCCTTAAATAGGAGGTAGCTAACATTTCCAGTCAGTGGAAATGTTCCACCTTTGAGAGGATTTCTCTGTTGATCTGGGGATATTCCAGAACTTGCCCTGTGATAGATTGGTAAAGGATTTGAGTCTTGAGGCTGAGACTAGTCCTTCGGCAAAGGTGTAAGCGAGGCTTGAAGATTCTCTTCTGAAAGAGCAGAGATCATATCATCATCCACACACTGAAGTTCCTCAGGCCAGGTCTGTGTCACTTTCTTCTTAGATTTCAACCGGTTAGGGTTGAGAAGTTTTCTCTCCATGTCCATGGTATACGGCAGGGAGGACCAGGAGTTTATGTGGTGTAAGAGGTGAATACAGGCAGCAGTGTTTTGGGTGTGTGGGTTTACAGAGGATCAAAGGCAGGAGGGTTGCCCAGCTTGGCATTAAAAATGTCGAATTTGCAGGTTGCAAATGTCTAGATTAGGAAATGGAATTTGACTTTCCAAACATAGACGAATGTGCATCATTACAATTGTCCAATTCACCCTCGGACTCCAGGTTTCCTGGGACGATAGCCAGCATGTGAGCATGCTGTGAACTTCGAAATAGCATCAGATTCAGTTGTGTTGCCCTCCACGATCAGATAATTTGTGAGCATCTGCTGACAGTATGGTGTTAAGCAATGGCGCCAAGAATGACATTTGCTGCTTTTAGAAAAGGGAAAGGAAAACTTGTTTTATCTCAGTAAATGATTTTTAAGTTAGTTATGAAAGGGACATGTAATCAGTGTTGAACTAGTCAGTGTCAGTTACACAACTATTTATCAAGTTCCACATGAAGAGGTTGGGTCCATGCTCTAAATAGGTCTGCCACTGCTACATCGTCAAGTGAACTGTTCTTTTAATTGAGATGTTAAACTGAGCTTCCATCTGCTAGAGTGACATCAAATTCTCCTTTTATCCTTCAGTCAAAACTATATATCCTAAACACAAAGTAACTTATCTTAGTCTGCTGAGCACAAAATTGCAGCTACATAACACTTAATAATTTTTGTGGCTCTTCAGTCAATTTGAATTAGTGTTTTGAGGGCTGACTGGCCTTTTTAGATTCTGGATCAGTGGTGCTGGAAGAGCACAGCAATTCAGGCAGCATCCGAGGACAGGCAAAATCGACGTTTCGGGCAAAAGCCCTTCATCAGGAATATTCCTGATGAATGGCTTTTGCCCGAAACGTCGATTTTGCCTGTCCTCGGATGCTGCCTGAATTGCTGTGCTCTTCCAGCACCACTGATCCAGAATCTGGTTTCCAGCATCTGCAGTCATTGTTTTTACCTGGCCTTTTTAGATCACAGTTCACATAGTGAACTGTAATTCCACTATCCAGCAGAGTGGTTAGCACACATTTGTATTTAGCACTCGATTTTGTGAACTTTAATATCCAAACAGTATGAAACTCCTCTTCCCAGGGACAAGTCAGGCTCTAACACTGGGATTACATTTCCAGAATCAGGTGAAGGTGGAAGCTTGACACTGAAGTGTAATTCCTGTTCCCTGGATGCTGCCTGACCTGCTGTGCTGTTCCAGCAATAAAGTTTCAACACTGAAGTGTAAACACAACCTTTCTATATACACAAACAATTTTTTTTCAGAAAGCGAGAAACATACCAACAGGTTTATAGTTTCCCTTCTTGCATCTCCTAGCGTTTAATTCTGATTGAAGCTGTGACTACTTCAATGTTTGAAATTTCTGTTTTAAAAATTTTAACCATTCACTATTAAATTGAACATGAAGTCTCAACTGTTCACTTGTTTCCTAGTTTTGGTGTGTCAAATGTGTGTTGGAAGATCTTGTTCAGATCTTCCAGTCAGAGTGTTACTGGACCGAGAGTACTGGAATTAAATATTTTGAAACTCTGTACTTATAAACCAACTTTTATATAGCTCGGCAATAAGAAGTATGATTTTAAGGCCATCCATTTAATGAAAAAGCCACGAACACAGTTCTTAGTCACCGATTTATAGCCTAATGTTGGTGTGGAGGTTGTTGTGGTTTATGGCAAGGAAATTCTGTCAGAATCTAGATGGTGCAACAGAAAAATGGTTTGATTGGAATTTTGAAGTGAAGAGATGAAAATAGTTATATTCTTGAGATGAGTATGGAGAGGGCAAGACATTGTGCGAGTTGATGGAGTGAGATGGAAGGACAACATGATGCTGAAGCTCATCCAATATGATCTTAACTTGCTTCACATAAAAATATGATTGCTGTATGAAAAGCAGTGAAGCAAAATGATTTTCAAACAAAACTTGTGTGCTACATGTACATTCTGCAGCATTCCTTTAAAATGTGCTTTTGTGTTCAATGTTAATTAGCATTTCCACACAAAATATGACTGTTAAAACCTTTAATCCCATACACTTGAAGTCAACTTAGGTCGGTAGGAAGCACTGTCCCATGTCGTCTTCATGAAGTGATGATATCATACTCACTTCAGGATGCCTATTTGTATTTGCTGAACTATCAGCTCAAGTGGAGACTTATTGTGGATAATGTTTAAATCAAGCTCCTGTTCATCTTTTGAGATGGACAAGAAAGGTACAATGATGTTATTTGAAGAATAGGGAGTACTCTTCCAATGCTTTCCCTTATGTCTAACCCTTAATTGATGTCATTCATAAAAAAATGTATTTTATTTGTTATTTGTTGTGCATAAGCTGCCAACCACAGATGCATAATAGCAGGCCTGTATTACACTCCCCTCCCCCTCACCTCATCCCAGATCCAGCCCTCCAACTTGGCACCGCCCTCTGGAACTGTTCCACCTGTCCATCTTCTTTCCCATCTATCTGCTCCACCCTCCACTCCAACCTATTATCACTCCCCACCTGCATCTACATATCGCCTTCCAAGCTACCTTCCCTCCAGCCCCAGCACCCCTCCTATTTATTTCCCCAGCTCCCCCCGTCCCCTCACCATTTATCTCTGAGCCCCCTTCTCTCTTTCCTCATGAAGAGCTTATGCCTGAAACATCGACCTACTTCCTCCTTGGATGCTGTCTGACCTGTTGTGTTTTTCCAGCGCCACACTTTTTGACTCTGATCTCCAGCATCTGCAGTCCTCACTTTCTCCTCCGGCACTATATTACACATCAACTGATTGCCCCAAAAGGCTTCACAGTTATTCTGAAACTGCAGAAGGCTCCACACGATTGCAAATTAAATCAGTCTGTTTGAATTTTGAGCTAACACCAAGATGCTGGATTTTTGTTTAAATCCATAGGTTCAGAGTTGTTACGACACATTATTGCAAAACCTCAAATACTGAAGCAGTCCATATCCAAATGCAACAAGACCCGGAAAATATCCAGGCTTGAGCTGAAAAGTGGCAAGTAACAGTTGCACCACACAAATGCCAGGCAATGACTATCTCCAATAAGGGACAATCTAACCATTGCCCCTTGACATTCAGTGGTGCTGCCATCACTGAATTCCCCCCACTATCAATATCGTAGAGGTTACCATTGACCAGAAACTCAACTGAATTCACCAGAAATAGTGGCTACAAGGGACGTTTAGAGACAAGTAATAATGCACTGAATAACCCACCTCCTGACTCCCCAAAGCCTGTCCAAAATCTACAGGGCCCAAGTCAGGAATCTGATGGAATACTCCAGATTTGCCTGGATGGGTGCAGCTCCAACACTAGAGAACACCATTCAGGAAAAAGCAGCCCGTTTGATCAGCACCATATCCACTAACACCCACTCCTCCACCAACCACTGCTTAGTAGGAGCAGTGTGTTTTACCTACAAGATGCATTTTGGAAAATTTCCAAGGATCCTCAGGCAGCATCTTCCAAATCTACCTGGAAGGATAAGGACAGCAGATACATGGGAAATTGCCATCCTGACTTGGAAACATATCGCCATTCCTTCACTGACACTGCGTCGAAATCCTGGAATTCTGTAACGGCATTTGGACCGCAGCAGTTCAAGAAGGCGGTTCACCACCATCTTCTCAATGACAATTAGGGATGGGGAATAAATGTTGGCCCAGCAAGTGATACCCATGTCTCATGTGTGAATAAGATTCTTTACATAACACCTCTGAGACTTGAATCTGGGTCTCTTGTATCAACATTAGGGACATTATACTGTCCACAACAATTATTAAGATGCTGGATATTCTCACAATTATAAATATGCTTCAGGTGGTAAGTGCAAATTGAAGTGTTGAAAGATATTCTAGACCATTAAAGTGCCTTGGACTAAACTTTAAAAGTGTTCGTGTAAGTGCAGCAGTAGGTACTAACATGCTAAGTAAGCTTCGCAACGACAGCATTCAACATGCTCACTTTGTATAATATTGAATATTTTTGAGTGTTTCTGGATTTTTTGTTTTCAGAATCTTGCATTTCTAAAACAGAATCTTTATTTCCCTCTCTTTGCAGGCAAGAAATCTCAGACCACCAAATAACCAGAATGGAAATTTTGTTCAGCACTTGTTGAACATACTGTGCAGGAGAAGGATCAACGGTGTGTGATCAACTCACTCTTCAGTTTTACTACTGAAAGGAAACCCAGCAAAAAAAAAAGTAGCTATGCCATTTTAAACCAGACTAGATGGCTGAAGTTTTCAGCAGTTTTAGCTTCAGACAGAAATCAGCTTTTCTTGGACTTGTCTGAACATTTTGGAGTATGATGGAATGGACATCAATGTATGATGGAATGGACATCAACTCAGAGGCTGAACTGTCGCTAGAGCCCATCACTTTGCTGAAGTTCCCTGGGAGATGGCAATAGGTGTGGGTCTCCCGTCAGGTAAAAACCGGCCGGACAGTTCAGCAGTGGATTAATTTTGAACCCTTTCATTGTGCTCCACAAGCGTTTTTGCAATTATTGGAACCTGAGCCAGAAAATATCAAGAGCTGCCTTACGTTTCCCCCAAAACAATCAAATACAATCTGAATTGTTTTCATAACAGACCCTTTTATTATATAACAGAAATGATGTTCAACCCCTGCAGCCCTGAGAAGTGTACATGTGTAAGTTATTTTGAACTGTGTATTTATTAGATGTAGAGCAACTTGTGGTTTGTTTTCTCCTCTCTTCTCCTTTTGCTCTGTAAATCATTGACAAACTGAAGCATAACACACCTCGCAACGTTTTTTGTTACTGTGCTGTTAATTTCTGCTTTAAGTTATCTAATTTCACTTCGCTTCTTGCAGTGTTATCACACTGAAAAGGACCCAGTATATATGTAGCAAATGTTAATTAATTCCCCACCCCTTGTCACATCCCATCTGTACCTTCCCACTCCTACTGACCCTGGTTCTCTTCTTCCTCCATTTTAATTTGATTTTACTTCTTTGCACTGATGTCTGAAGGGGAATTGACAATTTTTTAAATTGTGCAATACTGCTGTACATAGCTACAGGGCTTTATGTACAAAAATATTTTGTTTTGAAACTTGTGTAATTTTGAAGTACAGATCTTTTCTTACAATAAATGTGCTTAAAAATCAAACCAAAGATCCTTTACCATTTCAGTTTGGTTTTAAGTTTATCTGTAGTTTATTAGCCTGCTGACTCTGGTTAACACAGACAATTACAGGAGGGCGAGGTGAGAGGGAGCATATGGCACCAATGGAACAGAGTGTCTGTCCAAACCACCGTAAGGTGGGAAGGTACTGTAATGCTTATTTCATAGAGATGTACAGCACGGAAACAGACCCTTTGGTCCAACCCGTCCATGCCGACCAAATATCCCAACCCAATCTCGTCCTGCCTGCCAGCACCTGGCCCATATCCCTCCAAACCCTTACTATTCATATACCCATCCAAATACCTTTTAAATGCTGCAATTGTACCAGCCTCCAACCACTTCGTCTGGCAGCTCATTACATACACATACCACCCTCTGTGTGGAGAAGTTGCCCCTTAGCTCTCTTATTTATCTTTCCCTTCTTACCCTAAACCTATACCCTCTAGTTCTGAACTTCCCCACCCCAGGGAAAAGACTTTGCCTATTTATCCTATCCATGCCTCTCATGATTTTATAAACATCTATAATGTTACCCTTCAGCCTCCGACGCTCCAGGGATAACAGCCCCAACCTGTTTAGCCTCTCTCTATAGCTCAAATCCTCCAACCCTAGCAACATCCTTGTAAATCTTTTCTGAACCCTTTCAAGTTTCACAACATCTTTCCGATAGGAAAGAGACCAGAATTGCACGCAATATTCCAACAGTGCCCTAACCAATGTCCTGTACAGCCGCAACATGACCTCCCAACTCCTTTACTCAATACTCTGACCGATAAAGGAAAGCATAACAAACACCTTCTTCACTATCCTATCTACCTGTGACCCTACTTTCAAGGAGCTATGAACCTGCACTCCAAGGTCTCTTTGTTCAGCAACACTCCCTAGGACCTTACCATTAAGTGTATAAGTCCTGCTAAGATTTGCTTTCCAAAAATACAACACCGCATATTTATCTAAATTAAACTCCATCTGCCACTCCTCAGCCCATTGGCTCATCTGATCAAGATCCCGTTGTAATCTGAGGTAACCCTCTTTGCTGTCCACTACACCTCCAATTTTGGTGTCATCTGCAAACTTACTAACTATACCTCTTATGCTGACATCCAAATCATTTATATCAATGATGAAAAGCAGTGGACCCTGCAACGATCCTTGTGGTCACCGGTCTACAGTCTGAAAGACAACCCTCCACCACCACCCTCTGTCTTCTATCTTTGAGCCAGTTCTGTATCCAAATTAGATTAGATTAGATTACATTACAGTGTGGAAACAGGCCCTTCGGCCCAACAAGTCCACACCGACCCGCCGAAGCATAACCCACCCATACCCCTAACATTTACCCCTTACCTAACACTACGGGCAATTTAGCACGGCCAATTCACCTAACCTGCACATCTTTTGGACTGTGGGAGGAAACCGGAGCACCTGGAGGAAACCCACGCAGACACAGGGAGAACATGCAGACTCCACACAGTCAGTCGCCTGAGGCGGGAATTGAACCCGGATCTCTGGCGCTGTGAGGCAGCAGTGCTAACCACTGTGCCGCCCACAAATGCCTAGTTCTCTCTGTATTCTATGAGATCTAACCTTGCTAACCTGTCTCACGCGGGGAATCCTGTCCATATAGATCATGTCTACCACCCTGCCCTCATCAATCCTCTTGATTGAGTTTTTTGAAGAAGTAATAAAGTTTGTGAGACATGATTTCCCACGCACAAAGCAATGTTGACTATCCCGAATCAGTCCTTGCCTTTCCAAATACATGTACATCCTGTCCCTCAGGATTCCCTCCAACAACTTGCTCACCACTAACGTCAGACTCACTTGTCTATAGTTCCCTGGCTTGTCCTTACCACCCTTCTTAAACAGTGGCACCATGTTAGCCAACCTCCACCTCTCTGACACCTCACCTGTGACTATCAATGATGCAAATATCTCAGTAATAGGCCCAACAATCACTTCTCTAGTTTGCCACAATGTTCTAGGATGCACCTGATCAGGTCCTGGGGATCTATACACTTTTATGTGTTTCAAGACATCCAGCACTTCCTCCTCACAGATGAAGTGTTTCTGTTTCGGATTCCACATTCCCATCTGTCTCCCTGAAGATCTAATGATTGCCTGCCTAACAAGAATCTACCTACCTCCACCTAAAAAAAAATTCATTGACTCTACTGCCCTCTGAGGCAGAGAGTTCTAAAGTTGCACAAGACTCCCAAGAGGGAAAAAAAAGTATTTTTGTCTCTGTCCTGAAAGGATGACCCCTAATTTTAAAACCAAGCCTCCTAGTTCTGAACTGACCCTTCAGAGAAAACATCCTTGTCTTGTTCCCTTAGTTATAAGACCATGATGCCTTAAGAAACAGGAAGCAGAATAGGACATTTGGCCCCTCAAGTCTGCCAAAGGCCATTTAGGATCTTCAATCAAGTACCCCCTCACTCTTCTGAATTCCAGTGGAAACAAGCTCAGTTTGTTCAACATTCTCATTAGTTTAAAATAAAAGTAACGTAAATAAGCAATTAAAGTGTTATAGATGTTTTAATCAGAGTGGTGCTGGAAAAGCACAGCAGGTCAGGCAGCATCCAAGGAGCAGTAAAAAGAGTACAATGGGTGAATGGGGGTGGGGATGGAGGTGATAGGTCAGAGGGGAGGGTGGAGCGGGTAGGTGGGAAGGGAGATTGGCAGGTAGGACAGGTCATGAGGACAGTGCTGAGCTGGTTTTAATCGCAGAACCTCTCAGTTTGGAATTTTGTGCTGCATTAGTTGACACATTTACAACTGGTCAGACTTTACATAGCAATGTTATGGGTGCCTTGTCTCCCTTAGGAAACCTTCCATGATATTCATGGAACTGTTCATAAATTTTCACTTGTCCCAGTGCCATTATTTTTGCCATTTATCCATAGTAAGTTCATTTAACAGAGTGATATTTTATTTCCTATTCATCCCAAAGGTACTGAGAGATTATATGTTGTAATTCTGTTGAGTGATTGTCTAGCCATGTCCTTAACAAATGTGCCACCGTTGAAACATGATATTTTATTAACCTGACTATAAAAACCAGATTGCTTTCTCCACGTTTGCTCCTATTGAAGCATAGTGATTTGTTAAAAAATAAAGAGGATAACTTGAAGCAATTGTGAGGAGATACATTTTAATAGTAAAACCTTTGGTTCCTACTGAATATTGTGTGTGCAAACTTTGAAGGGATAACCCTGGAATGTGAATTGGAAATAGTGCACACACATCACATTTTAACTACAGCCCCTTTTCCCAGGATGTTAAAACTGATCCACATTCAACAGCATTATTGTTTAAAATAGAATGGCTGATTGAGGGTCAGGGAAAAGAGCACAGTAAATGAATGGAAAGTTGAATCTAATTCATGGATTCAAGTAGCAGAGTGCATCATCTTCCCTCTTCAGGTTACAGGGTGAATTCCTACCATGTTTAAAAGAAAACACTTTTACATTATGAAAAACCAGCCCTGATTCCAAAACCTCCAGGATGACGCTGGTGAAAAATCAGGAATGAATGCATCCTGGAAAACCTGCTATGTGAATGGACACCTTGCACCACAAAGACATTTGAATCATCAGAATACTCCTGATGACCGTGTTTCTGCAGTGGTGCTGGGTCAGAGCCATTGTGACACAGAAGGAGGCCACTTTCAGCCTGTAAAGTCCAGACTGACTTTGTGGAGCAACCAAATCAGTCCCATTCCATAGCTGTATTCCAATAACCCCGGCATATTTAGATTGATATCATTTTATCGATCAAATCTGCATTAAAGGTAAGTTTAAGACAACACCCTATTGTAATAAATTCATTGACTGAGTATTTGAAACGAATAGATACTGAGTTATTTAATAAAACCACAACGAAATGGATTCAAAAATGGTGATTTGGAACTGAAAGCACTTTCCACCCACACAGCATTGCAGTTTCAAGCAGCGGTATTTTTGATTTGTTTTGTCTTTTAAAATTGTTTCTGAGTAAGCAATCTGTACTTACAAAAGGTTATGTGCCTTGAAATATTGAGAAAATAAATGCACATGATTCCTGCAACAAAAACTATACTGAGTCACAAGCTTTGCCTGATGATCACCCAGTTGCCAACTTAAAACTGAAATTATGAATAGTCATAGTTAAAAATGGATAATACGTTTGCTTAAAAAGATGCAGCAACCCACTTTCAAGAAAGTAATGCAAGAACAGATGACTATTTCCAAATATACAACGTGATTTGGAAACTAGTTTTACTGAGAGAGGTTTCCGAAATCCCTAACACACCTCTTGACATCAGTTGGAATGTAAACATGCTCCAAGGTGATCACTGATATATTAGCCTTACCATTGAAAATGTTTATAAATACACATGATCTTACGGGTCCCTTCTCTCTGGTCTGCTTTACTGATGATTGAAAGTGGAGAGTGAAAACTAGCCCATTAAACAGTATGTCAGACCAGAATATCAAAAATATATTTAGACATGTACCATATCTACACGTGTCTGGGGCATTATTACTTGAATTTAAATTTATAGAGTCTTACAGTCATACAGCGTAGAAACAAACCCTTCTGTCCAATTGGGCTGCACTGACCAGACATTCCAATCTGACTATTCCTATTTGGCCTATATCCCTCTCAACTCTTCTTATTCATATACCCGTCCAGATGCCTTTTAAGTGTTGAAATTGTACCCACCTTCATCACTTCCTTTGGCTGTTCATTCTATGCATGTATCATCCTCTGCATGAAAACATTACCTCTCAGGGGTTTTTAATTTTTTTCCCCTCTCACCTTAAACCTATGCCCTCTAGCTTTGGGCTCCCCTTAGGAAGCCTGTATGAACTTCTAGAAGATGTTTGCTAACATTGCACAGAAAACTTTATTAGCAAAAATGCACTTGCATGGAGTTCACAATAGCCTCACAGCTTGGTTTGGAAAGTTGTTAAGGGGCAGAAAACCAAGTGCAGTTGGAGTAGATACTCCGGAAGAAAATGACAAGTGGGAGCTCTTCAGACTTCTGCATGGGAACCTCAGTTTTTCACTGTTTATTAATGATGTGTGAAAGAATATCCAAATTTGTAGCTAGCACTAAGCTAGGAAGCATTGTCCCTTCCTACTCCCATCTCCCTTACATACAATGAAACAGAAGACAGGTTACATGAGTAGATGCAGCGACAGCAAATTGGACTGAGGTAAGCTTGAGGTCAACCACTTTTAGATCCAAGAAAGCTAGCACTTTCTATGCTGTAAGACACTAAGAAGTGTAGGAACAAAGGGACTTGGCAGTTTAAGGACAAAATTCAGCAAAAGCCAATAGATTATATTTCAAAGGATGGGGCAGATGAGGGATAAGTGAAATATAATCGGCCGGAAATTAGTTGAAGAGAACCCTGGGGGTTCTTGAATAAACTTCTAAACTGTTACCTTTTGGGGGCATAATCACTGTAGTTCATACCTGTAGAAATTGTGTTTTTCTTATTCTGTCCATTTTCACTTAGAATTTGTTCATTTTTGGGCAGTGTATTCAGACAGGACATAATTGCCTTGGAAATGGCACCCTTAGTCCTTCAGGCACAATGAGTAAATGATGAGGGCATATTGTATGAGAAGGAGTTATAATTCGTTAAGTATAGCAGATTGCAAAGTGATCCAAACATGGCATTTAAAATGATTTAATTGGGTAAATCTAGAAAAAAAAACTTTATTTTGATTGGGGTATAAAGATTAAAGCAGCATAATCTTAACACTACAGCTAAACATCTCCCAAGGGTTGGGCAATAAATACTGGCCTAGCCACAGGCGCCCCATGTCCCACAAGAGAAAATATTTGGGCCACGGGTGGAAAAAGTGAGAGGTGACGTTCAAATCATTGAATCCCTACGGTGCGGAATCAGGTCATTTAGCGCATGAGGTCCACACCAATCCACCGAAGAGACTCCTCCCCCATCCCCCACCCCATGTTGAGGGGTGATGTTATAGCGGTTTATAAAATCATGAGGGGCATGGATAGGGTCAAATGACAAAGTCTTTTCCCTGGAATGGGGGACTCTAGGAACTAGAGGCATCGATTTAGGGCGAGGGGTAAAGATAGAAAAGAGACCTAAGGGAATGAGCTGCCAGAGGAAGTGGTAGAGACGAGTACAATTGTCTAAATTAGAATGTCTAATTCTAATTTGTATGCATATTTGCACGCATGTTCCAAAACTCAGCTCCAGCAATTCCTAATGCAGACACTCATGGTTATCTTTTAGAATTATATGGCAGTACTGAGGTATATTAGAAATGAGAAAGAAGTGGTTTTCTTTAACAGCCTGTACTCTGTGACCCTATCAGAAGTGACCCTATCTGTAACCCTAACACCAGATTACCTCACCTGATGAAGGAGCAGCACTAAGAAAGCTTGTGATTTCAAATAAGCCTGTTGGACTATAACCTGGTGTTGTATGACTTCTGACTTTGCCCACCCTGGTCCAACACTGGCACCTACACATCATGGCTTTATGACCGTGGAAAGAAGTGAACATGGTTTGTAAATGTAGCAATCCAGCCTCCAGCACCCTTATACCCCAGTGATCTCTGAGAACAGAGGAACACAAATAAATAGGAGAAAAGCCATTTACTCCATCTTCACTGATCAGTTCAGGAACACTGTCCTTAACAAAACTTTCAATGAATCAATTAATATTGTCCTGTCCTCCACTTTTATCCTGTTGGTTGTTTCAATCACATTCACTATAGTAGTTCCGTTCTGTCAAATAGGTCATCCATAGATCCATTTATGCAAAATAAATCAATGGGCACCCTTGAGGGGTGGAATAGTCTTTCACTGCATTTTTGTTTTATAAAGTTAATTTATTGGCTGTGTGTGTCACTGGCAAGAAAAGTATTTATTACACATCCCTAATTAACAATATAAAAATAAACATGTCAAAGTTTTCAAAAGTCTCAAGAATGATATCAAAGATTTTGACCTCTTACATGAAGTAACATTAATTGTGCCTGCATTCCTGTATGGTACACTGACCTTAATTTTTCAAATCCAATTGGTAGCATTTATAAACCTTTAATATATTCAACAAAATTATACAACCAACTTTCCATCAAAACCTGGCTACAGAGTGAAAGCTTATTATTTTTTGATCTGGGCTGTGGTTCTTGAACCTCAAGAACCATTCTCTTCTCACACCAACTTCTGACTAAACCAATCTCAGAGCCACCCCTTCAGTCCAACTCCAGCAACATGTCCTCCTGTGCCTGCAGTCTCACTGCTTTGCAGCACATCTCCCATGGAAGTGCCACAATAAAAGACATTTCTGACTTCATATTTACACTGGAGCATTTTAGAATAGTTTGTTCACAAATGTGGAAAAATACATTATGTAACTCAGAATCCAACTCAATGACTGGGATCTACTGAAAAGATTTTGGGATAAACAATTAGTAACGAAGTGCTGCACTGCCTGTAGTGAAGCTTGTGTTCTCCAACATGTTCTTCTGAGAAAGCAACAACTCTGATTCAAAATTGGTTGGCTTCTCGTTAATGCAGATTGCCATTTGTGAATAGAGTGGAGGAGGGGCAGGAGGACGCCACCTCGTGCTCCCGCGAGGAGGTTGAGCAATTCATCAACTTCACCAACACATTCCACCCTGACCTTAAATTTACCTGGACCATCTCTGACACCTCCCTCCCCTTCCTGGACCTCTCCATCTCCATCAGTGACGACCGACTTGACACTGACATTTTTTACAAACCCACCAACTCCCACAGCTACCTGGATTACACACCTCTTCCCACCCTACCTCTTGCAAAAATGCCAGTCCGTATTCCCAATTCCTCCGCCTCCACCGTATCTGCTCCCAGGAGGACCAGTCCCACCACAGAACACACCAGATGGCCTCCCTATTTAGAGACCACAATTCCCCTTCCCACGTGGTTAAAGATGCCCTCCAACACATCTCGTCTACATCCCGCACCTCCGCCCTCAGACCCAACCCCTCCAACCGCAACAAGGACAGAACGCCCCTGGTGCCCACCTTCCACCCTACCAACCTTCGCATAAACCAAATCATCCGCCAACATTTCC
>NC_057712.1:117663879-117668373 GCF_004010195.1 Chiloscyllium plagiosum
GTACTCTATGCCACTCTCTCCCCACCCCTACCCTCCTCTAGCTTATCTCTCCATGCTTCAGGCTCTCTGCCTTTATTCCTGATGAAGGGCTTTTGCCCGAAACGTCGATTTTGCCTGTCCTCGGATGCTGCCTGAATTGCTGTGCTCTTCCAGCACCACTAATCCAGGACATATGTTACAGTCAATTGCAATTGCAATCTTTGTTCTCAGCAAAGATACAGACTTCATATTTCAAGGATCACATCTCAAATATTCACAATCGTTAACAGCTTAAGCATCAAAGCTGGTCTCTCTTTAACCACCCAAACCAATCGTGTCAAGTCCTTCTGAATTTAGCAATGATATAGCCATACTCTGTCATAAGCAAAATATCAATGTTCAGAGGGGATGTCCACTTAAAGCCAAACATAACTTCATAATGCACCACCAGACAAACACTGATCACCATCTCAAGCACTGTCTTGCACATTGACCTTAATTTCCGCACTCAGTAAAAACTGCAGAGACATGGAAATCCCTCACACATTTGGTTATTTTCACAGGAAACACCTCCACTTTCCTTCATCTTTTTCAAGTCTACCCCACATTACAGAAAAAAAACAGAGCTCCTAATAAAATCTACCTACAAAGAACACACATAAGGGAGAAGTGATGTTTCCGACTAGCTCGCATTTGGTGCACTTTTGTAATATACAGGATCGGCGAGTTTCACTAAATTTACTAACAAGATCCACAACCTAATAAGGTGTTGACTGTCAAGCTAATAACTCCACAGGCATCAATATGTTGTCCAAGTAGCCACTATTTTGCTTGTAAACCTTGAAAATGTGTGCCAATAAGCTAGTGAGACATAAGAGATGTGACTGTGTGTGTTTCAGTGGGCAGGACAGCAGAGGAGGAACAGAGGAAGAAGGGGGATGGTTGTGTCCCATTACACGACAAGTGCCATATACATATACCTTCAGTAGGGTTCAACTGAATACCAGTGAGTAGACACTTTTTAATTAATCTCTCCAGATGAGTTATAACACACCCCTGAAGCAGATGGGACTTGAACAGAGGCATCCTGGGCCAAAATTAGGGACAGCTGCCCTACAACTTATCTAAGATACAACAGTGTCTAGCATGAGGTCTAAAAGTATGACCCTGAGATTAAAAGTCTCTACTCAACTGAGCTAGCTGGGCACCAATGGAGAGTAGGAATTCTGAGCCATGTTCCTGGTTTAAATGAGGAAAGTTCAATTGTCCAACTGTTGCTTGAACCTTAGTCAAATCAATACGAATGCTGAACCCTTAATGTGCTGGAAAAACAACGTAGCAGGGAACAAATCTCATTAACAACATGAAACACAAACCAACACTGAACGACAGAATCAGACTCTGACTTTCCACTGAGAAAATTTCAATGCAATCCACTAGTTCCTTAGTACAGTATCGAAATCAAACATTGAGAGTTGAGAAGTGATTCAGGCACATTACTGAATGTGAGGATCACGGATCGTGACCTATGCAGATCTCTTGTTCTAGATCGGCCCCTAAGAGGAAACATCCCCTCTACATCTCATTGATCAATGTCTTTAGCATTCCATCAACCTCAATTTGATCTCTTTTCATTCTTCTAAACATGAGGGAGTATAGGCCTAAACTGATCAAATCTCTCTTCATAAGACAAACCCCATCAATCTAGTGAATCTCCTTTGAACTGCCTCCAATGCAACTGCATTCCTTTGAAGTAAGGTGATCAAAATTAAACACAACACTCCAGGTGCTGTCTCACTAATTTCTTGTGACAGCGGGTGATTTGGACTATAATGAGATTTTCCCTGAATGATACAATCGTCATACTTCAAGGTCCAACCATAAAACAGAAGTACTTAGGCACCAATTGTCAACATCCAAACCATGCTGGGGCTAGTGTTCTTGGGAACCACATAACTAGGGAGGTACAAAAGGTTTTAAACTAACTAACAGAAGCAAAAGATCAAACTTGGATAGATGTGGCATATCAAACAATAGAGAAAAAAATCTCAAGAGAAGAAAATATTATGGGAAATTAGTGTCAGAGAACGGCAGGAAGGGACACAGAGAAAAACTCCTATGAATAAACAGACAATCAAGAATAGATCTTACAAAGATAACAAAAAGGCAAAAGTAAAAGGTTGAGAGGTAGCACTGTTAATCAAGGAAGGCTTTTGAGCAATAGTTAGAGATGACCTTGATTCAGGAAATCAAGACATAGAATTGGTTTTGGGGAGATGTGGATTGGAAAAGGGAAAGATGTCACTAGTGGGAATAGTCTACTGGCCCCTAACAGTAACCACAATATAGGCCAAAGTATACAGAAGAAATACTGGGTGCATTTGATAAAGACATGGCAATAATTATAGGTGACTTTCGGCACAGTTTGTAAGTTTGCAGATGACACCAAAATTGGAGGTGTAGTGGACAGCGAAGAGGATTACCTCAGATTACAACAGGATCTTGACCAGATGGGCCAATGGGCTGAGAAGTGGCAGATGGAGTTGCATTTTGGGACAGCAAATCTTAGCAGGACTTATACACTTAATGGTAAGGTCCTAGGGATTGTTGCTGAACAAAGGAAAAGATTTACAAGGATGTTGCCAGGGTTGGAGGGTTTTCGCGATAGGAAGAGGCTGAACAGGCTGGTGCTGTTTTCCCTGGAGAATTGGAGGCTGAGGAGTGACCTTATAGAGGTTTATAAAATCAGGAGGGGCATGGATAGGGTAAATAGACAAGGTCTTTTCCTTGGGCTGGAGAGTCCAGAACTAGAGGGCATAGGTTTAAGGTGAGAGGGGAAAGATTTAAAATGGATCTAAGGGGCAACGTTTTCATGCAGAGGGTGGTGCGCATATGGAATGAGCTGACAGAAGAAGTGGTGGTGGCTGGTACCATTACAACATTTAAAAGGCATCTGGATGGGTATATGAATAGGAAGGGTTTAAAAGGGATAGGGGCCGGTGCCAGCAGGTGGGACTAGATTAGGTTGGGATATCTAGTCGGCATGCATGAGTTGGACCGAAGGGTCTGTTTCCATGCTGTGCATCTCTATGACTCTAATTGAATTTTACATCCAGTCTGAAAGGGAGATAATTGCTTCTAGGACTAGTATTATAAACGTAAATAAGGGCAACTATGTTGGCATGAAAGCGGAGCGAACAGAAGTGAACTGGGCCAGCAGGCTGACAGAAAGACCAAGTGAGAGACAGTTTCAAACATTAAAAAGGGACATTTCAGAATACTCTAAGTGTATTCCTTCTATAGGAAAATCCTACAGGGAGGACCCATCATCCATGGTTCACCAAAGTAGTGTAGGAATAGCATGACATCTTAGAAATAAACCATATGACTACGCAAAGGCAAGTGGCACATCAGATGATTGGTCACATTATAAAGAATGGCAGAGAATAATTAGAGGATTAATCAGGAGAAGAAATGATATGAGAAGACGTGACTTAGAGTGAGAAATAGTTTCTACAGGTATTTAAAAAGGAAAGAAATGAGGAGGTAAAGTGAGTGTCAGTCCTCTGGAGAGTGATGGGAAGGCTAATCGTAGATAAAGTGTTGGCAAATGGGACTAGGTCAGATTGGGATGTCTGCTTGGCGTGGATGAGTTGGACCTAGGGGTCTGTTACCATGCTATATGACTCGATAAGGAAATGGCTGATGAAATGAATAAATATTTGCTTCTCTCTTTACTTCTGGAGATTGAAATATGTATCACGGTGTAATCTGGCCCTGGTCTTTCTCAACACCATGGGATGCAGTGGCCTAGTGATAGTATCATTGGACAAGTAATTCAGACCACCCAGGAACATGAGATTAAATCCCACCACAGTAATGTTGAATTTTGAAGCCAATTCATAAATGTGGAATTCATGAGGAAAGAAATTGGTTATCTTGTCTCTCCTACATGTGATTCCAGACCCATAGCAATGTGGTTGATTCTAAATTGCCCTCTGGGTAATTATGGATAGGCAACAAATGCTGGCTTTGCCTGCAGAACCTACATCTCATGAAACAACAAAGAAAACAATGGAAACCATTACTTTTTCTTACCTCAGGCTTCAGATGTAAATGCCATCTTTTCCCCCTTTGTTCAACTGTCTCAATAGTCTGGCAACGTAACACTTGAATGGTGCTTTTCTTGAGAATACTCCCTTTGTCACTTCTACCTTAAAGCATGCTTGCTGCATTTTGTTCATTGAGAATGTGTGCTGATACCATTTTACAGAGAAACAAATGAATTGGCAGTCTTTGCATAGATAGAATATCTAATAATGAAGCTGAAAATGTGTTGCTGGAAAAGCGCAGCAGGTCAGGCAGCATCCAAGGAACAGGAGAATCGACGTTTCGGGCATAAGCCCTTCTTCAGGAATGAGGAAAGTGTGCCCAGCAGGCCAAGATAAAAGGTAGGGAGGAGGGACTTGGGGGAGGGGCGTTGGAATTGCGATAGGTGGAGGGAGGTCAAGGTGA
>NC_057712.1:117668937-117727098 GCF_004010195.1 Chiloscyllium plagiosum
GCATCGTCGATCACGTCTGGGGGGAAATTGCGGTCTTTGAAGAAGGAGACCATCTGGGTTGTACGGTTTTGGAACTGGTCCTCCTGGGAGCAGATGCGGCGGAGACAAAGGAATTGGGAATATGGGATGGCGTTTTTACAGGGGGCAGGGTGGGAGGAGGTGTAGTCTAGGTAGCTGTGGGAGTCGGTTGGTTTATAGTAAATGTGCGTGTCGATTCGGTCACCCGAGATAGAAATGGAAAGGTCTAGGAAGGGGAGGGAGGAGTCTGAGACGGTCCAGGTGAATTTGAGGTCGGGATGGAAGGTGTTGGTAAAGTGGATGAACTGTAATCTAATAATGAAGACAGCTATATAAACATTAGTGTGGGCTACCCAGGGTAAACACTATACTTGTGCTATAGCAGGGTATTTGCACAAAATTTGCGTCAAAGGATGATAAGCCATTGAATCATAGTCCAATTCTCCTCATTTTATTAAGATGCAACAACATTGGTGGCTGAGCTATGGGCACAATCGCTTCAGTCCTTCATCTACACAGTAGATCCAAAGCAGTGAATAAAGGAAGAATTCACATTTACACATCGTCTTTCTGACCTTCAGAGGGTCCCCAAGCACCACAGAGTGAGCCAACTCGCTCTTTCATAGGCAATTGTGAGTGGCCAATTGTGAGTGCAGCAAGTTCCAACACAGCTAGGAGACAATCAGCAAGAATAACTGGTTTATTTGCTTAAAACAAGGGATAAAGTTTGGGTCAGGAGACTAAGACAATTCCATTGCTTTGCATTTAATTGTATCATGTATTCTTTGACATTCACCCGGTCAGGGAAAAAAGAGCCTTTGGCTTCATGTGAAAAATAGCACCCATGATATTAGCTGTGTCTCTCCAGCCATATTAAAACCATGCCTTTGTGGAGCACACAAGGAGGCCATTCTGTCCGTCAAACCAGGTTTCTCATGTCTACTAAAAGAGCTAATTAGTTCCACTTTCCTCATTTTCCCCACTACATCAAAACTATTCCCTTTCTACTGCATATTCCCTTTTGTACATTGCTATAGAAGTTGCTTCCAGTGCAAATCATAACAAGTTGCTGTATAAACAATACTTTTCCTTAGCTTTTGACAATTCCATGACAACGTTCCACTTCTGAGGCAAATGCAATACCAAAGAGGCAAAGCTTGATACTCGTGACTTAACTCGTTTTACTGTGGGGTGAAATGGCCAGGCCATGCTAATGTTCATCTTAAGATCGACAGCGTTGAAGATCGATGGGGTATGAATAGGTATAAATCCAAATGAGAAGGATTGAAAAGAAACCAGAGTCTCTTTTTTTGTACAGGTTGTTGTAAATGAGACCTTTTTTGCAATCCACCTGACTCATGGCAGTCCCAAGAACTGCGATAAGGGTGTCACAGAAACAAACTACAGGTTGTACTATTGACAACGTTAATTACAGTAATACCTACCAACCACACCCTGGATAAAATGAGTTCATGATGTGTTAGTCACCATACCAGTATTACCAGTTGTCCCAAGATCATGAGTAAATACATATCCAGTAAACATTGTGCAAGTCTCAAATATTCATTGCAATAAAAGATAAGTGGTCCGTTAACACTATTCACAAGATAACAGTCTAGACAGTACATTCAGTTGAGTTCATTGTTTACCTTCTGCACCTGTAATTCTGGCCAATAGGCATGAGGTTAAATAGACCATTGTCAAATAAGGTATCTACAATAACATGCATTAAATATGCCTTTATTCCATTTTGTTCAGAAAACAAGTACAATGCAGCAGTAACAATCAATAAACTTAAACCATTTCAACTTTCTATCTCACCACTTGCATCACAACTTCACGTGGTTCCGTGCTATAAAGAACAGCTGGATACTAAACAATCTGATCGTTACTTTGGACAACTCAAACTGCACCAATAATAGCAAAAGACCAGTTATAGCACAAATGTCCTTTTTTCTGTGATTAAAGTTGTTTTTGTCAGAGACACTTGCAAAAAGAAAATGTTTCATTCATTTCAACAACTTTGTAATCACCATTAAATCTATCTGGCAACCCCCGAACCTGGTAAACGTTGAAAACAAAACACCACTAAGATCAGTTCTGGAAAGTAGAAATCTGATTTATGTGAGGTTTATGCAGGCAAATTTCCAGATCAAATAGAACCCTGTTCTAGGAGTTTTCAAATTGAAGAAGTACAACCACTTCCTAGCCACAGACATCGTGCTCAGACCTAATTCTACAAAATATATTTCAAGTGCACTCTCCCAGTTGTGAATTGTCAATGATTAGAGCAATTGTCAAGCCACACTTGCATCAGAAATTAACCACATGCCTGACGAAAATGATTTTCTATCTTACAACATCTTTAAAATTTACCATTTTTGAGAAAATGAATTTATGGAGTAAATCGAATTTTAAAAAAAATCTCTCAACATTCTTCACTTGCACTCTAAGTGGGTGTGTAACAATGCCATTCCTTCACTTGTTTGAGTATGCACAGGCCTTAAAAGTCCTGAATCCGCTGCAACAATTTGAGAAGTTTTCCAGCAAACTTACTGACCATTCGTCTTACCTGCATGTCTCAATCCATCTCATATCGTTCTTTACCCTCTTGTTTCATCTTTGGCAAACCTGTAAGAGTGGTTTGGAAGTGAGTGTCAGTCTGGAAAACTTCAGAGACCAATATTAATTGTTCCTTCACATTAAATTGGCAATTACCTTTAATTATCCGAGATAGACAAATATTCTGGCAATAGAGAGACATAGAGGACAAGAGTGAAATTCTAATAACATTACAATCACTGCAAATTTCGAAGTGATTTATTTTCTCATCAACAAATGTAGAGAGGGTGGAAACAAAGGCATATTTTTATGAGAGGGATGTATTTTGGAATTATTGAGGTCAGAAATCATCATTGCTGAGCAGTGCATTAAGTCCTCTACTTTAAGCATCCACTTGACATAATTCAAGAACGTCAGATATTGTTGTATAATCTCTTCAATCCAATATACTCCCTTTGGATATTACATGGGTTAGATCAACCCAGTTTTGTATCCAATATTGGCACAAAACAATGATGATGATTGCAGCCCAAATATCATAAAAGCTCAACTCAGTCATGAATGCCCCTGAGGGAAAGGAACCTGGTCCCTGTACTCATTCTTGCTTGTTGATGACTCCCATCTTACACTTTGTGGTTGACGTTTAATGCCTTCTGATATGATCTTGCAAGCCATTGACTGTAAAAAACAATATATATTTCTGGAAGTACAGAATCAGCTTTTCACTGCTTCAGGGCAATGGGGGATGAGCAATAAATGCCAGCCTTGTCACCAGGAAAAGGTACTATTTTGAGGATAATTTATACTTGCATTGTTAAAAGCTTATGACCAAGGATTACTGTATATTGGGAAAAAGAGTTTTCCAAAAAGCAGATCATATGACACAAACAAGACGCTTGATGTTTGGAACATGACTGGTGATCTACATTTCCTCTGCTACTCCTTTCCTGTTTTGAACTCCAGCAGAAACGTCTGACATTTTGAAGGTTAATACAAATCATACTGGAAGTTTTTTTTTATTTTTGACAATGAGATGTCATCAATTACTACAATAAACATGGAACGCTATACATACATTAAGTACCAGACGTTTAAGTTGTGAAGTATTGAACAATTGATTGACTCATTTGTGCAGCAACACCATGCATTTCTATTCTACCCTTAATTACTTAAAATGTCCCAAGGTGTTTCACAGGAACTTTATCAAGTAAATCTTTGACAGCAAGCTAGATAAGGTGAGACAGTATTAGGACAGATGGATAATAGCTTGATCAAATTATTAGCAAACTTTTTTGATTTGATTTGTTATTGTCACATGTAACTAGAGACGGGTGTGGAAAATTGGTGAGGTCCAGGGAGGGAATTCCAGAACTGAACAACCAAATCATTGAAGGTGCAGCTATCAATCGCAGAGCAATTAAAATCAGAGATGACCAAGAGATGAGAGTTGGAGGAAAGCAAAGTTTGGAGGTATCTAGATTGGAGGAGGCCATTAGAAAAATGATGGAAGAGGTCATTAGAACTGCTAAAAGGAGCATTAATATGCTCATTGAATGGCGGTTTGGGTTCTGCCAGGACCACACAGCCCCTGAACCAACTACAACTTTGGTTCATATATGGAGAAAAGAGCTGACCTCAAGAGGTGAGGTGAGTGACTGCCCCTGACATCAAGGCCATATTTTAGAGACTGTGGCAATAAGGTGCCCAAGCAAATCTACAAAGAATGGGAAATCAGGCGGAAACTCTCCACTGGTTGTAGTCATACCTGGCACATAGCAGTATGGCTTTTGGAGGTCAGCCATCTCAGCTCCAGGACATCTCTGCAGGAGTTCCTCTGCATAGTGTACTTGACCAAACTATCCTCAGCTTCTTCTCAATGATTTTCCCTCCATCCTAAGGTCAGAAATGAGGATTTTTACAAATGATTGCACAATGGTCAACACCACTTGCAACTTTTCAGATACTGAATCAGTCCATGTTCAAATGCAACAGGATCTGGACAATATCCAGGCTTGGGCTGACAGTTACAATTAACTTTCGTGTTTAACCATGCCAGTCAATGACCATCTCTAACAACACAGAATCTAACCACTGCTTCTTGACATTCAATGGCATTACCTTCACTGAATTTCCCACTGTCAACATCCTGGGATTTACGACTGATCGAGACTAAATTGTACTAGGCAAATAAATATTGTGGCTACAAGAGCAGGAGACAGTGAGGACTGCAGATACTGGAGATCAGAGTGGAAGAGTGTGGTGTTGGAAAAGCACAGCCGGCAGGCAGCATCCGAGAAGCAGGAGTGTCGACGGTTCGAGCATAAGCCCTTCATCAGGAATGAGGGCGTGGCCCGAGGTGGCTTAGAGATAAATGGGAGGGGATGGGGCTGGAGGGAAGGTAGCTGGGAATGCAATAGGTAGATGAAGGTGGGGGGTGATGGTGATAGGCCGGAGAGGAGGGTGGAGCAGATAGGTAGGAAGGAAGATGGACAGGTTCAAGAGGGTGGTGCTGTGTTGGAAGGTTGGATCTGGGATAAGGTAGGGGGGGGGTGAGGGAAAATGAGGAAACTGGTGAAATCTACATTGATCCTGTATGGTTGGAGGGTCCCAAAGTTGAAGATGAGGCGTTCTTCCTCCAGGCGTTGGGTGGTTAGGGTTTGGCGATGGAGTCGGCCCAGGATCTGCATGTCCTTGATGGAATGGGAGGGGCAGTTGAAGTGTTCAGCCACTGGGCAGTGGAGTTGTTTAGTGCGTGCATTCCAGAGATGTTCTCTGAAATGTTCCGCAAGTTGGTGTCCTGTCTTCCCAGTGTAGAGGAGACCACATCAAGAGCAACGGACACAGCAGATGACGTGTGTGGAAGTACAGGTGAATCTCTGTCGAATGTGGAAGGATCCTTTGGGGCCTTGAATGGAGGTGAGGGGGCAGGAGTGAGTGCAGGTTTGCACTTCTTGCGATGGCAGGGGAAGGTGCCGGGAGTGGAGGGTGGGTTGGTGGAGGGAATGACCTCTATGGAACACAGATAGGGGTTGGGAGGAAATACATCCCCTAACCACCTGATGTCTGGAGGAAGAACACCTCATCTTCTGCCTTGGGACCCTCCAATCACATGGGATCAATGTGGATTTCACCAGTTTCTTCATTTCTCCACCCCCCACCTTATCCCAGATCCAACCTTCCAGCTCGGCACCAGCCTCTTGAACTGTCCTACCTGTCCAGCTTCCTTCACACCTATCCCCTCCACCCTCCTCTCCGACCTATCCCCTTGAGCCCCACCTTCATCTACCTATTGCATTCCCAGCTACCTTCCCCCCAGCCCCACCTTCCCATTTATCTCTCAGCCCTCTTGGGCAACTCCCTCATTCCTGATGAAGGGCTTATGCTTGAAATATAGACTCTCCTGCCACAAGAACAGGTCAAAGGCTAGGAATCCCATACTGAGTTGCACACTCTTGACTCCCCAGAGCCTGTCCATCTTCTACAAGACACAAGTCAGAAGTGTGATGTAATAAACTTATCTGGATGAACAGTTCCAGCAACATGTGAAACATGACACTGTCCAGAACAAAGCACCCCACTTGAATGGCACCATTTCTTCAAACATTTGTTCCTCTATCCTGACGCTCAGTAGCAGCAGTGTGTGTCATTTACAAGATACATTACAGAGATTTACAAAGGCTCCTTAGATATCACCTTCCAAATGCACAACCATCACCATCATGGAGTGGCATGCTGGCTCAGTGGTTAGCATTGCTGCCTCACAGCACCAGGGACCCAAGTTCGATTCCACCCTTGGGCCACTGTCTGTGTGGAGTTTGCACCTTCTCCCTGCGTCTGTTCCGGTTTCCTCACACAGTCCAAAAAATGTGCAGGTCATGTGGGTTGGCCATGGGAAATGCAGGGTTACAGGGATAAGGTAGGAGGTGGGTCTGTGTGGGATGTTCTTCAGAGGATCAGTGTGGACTTGATGGGACAAATGGCCTGCTTCCACACTATAGGGATTCTATGATCTAGAAGGGTAGTAGGTATATTGGTTCAATCAACATGGTTACCATTAGACTAGCCTCTAACTCTAGACGTTCAAAAAAAATTAATTCAGATATCACCTATCTGCGTTGGTGGGATTCAAACTCATGGTTCCAGAACATTAGCCTGGGGCTCTGGATTGCTATGCTTATGACTTTACCATTATGCTGCACCCTCCTCTTGAAAATACTGTATGTGTTTGTAAAATCTTCCTAGCTGGCCTGTTTTGACACTATTACCTTGATGATTTGTGATTATATCTCTGCCTTGATTAGCGTACAGTTTTTGATGACTTGTTACTTTCGTTGCATCGTCATGCAACTCTGATATCTATTCCAGCTAATTGATTTGTCACTAGCACCATCTTACTTTTGATTATTTGTAATCATCTCTCTGCCTTAATTAATTGTTTCATAGGTCATCCCCTCATTTATTATTCAGCTCTTGACACTTTACTCACACTGTTCGCAGTAATCTGTTGACACTCTTGATTACCTGCAGAGACTTATTATCAGCCTGTTGACACTCTACTCACACTATGTGTACTTATCAGTTATGATTTGGAGATGCCGATGTTGGACTGGGGTGTACAAAGTTAAAAATCACACAACACCAGGTTATAGTCCAACAGGTTTATTTGGAAGCACTAGCTTTTGGAGTGATTTTTAACTGTGTGCTTATCTGTTGACACTCTTAATTACCTGGAATCATCTTGCCTTTATCTCTCCACCTATATATTCCATGCCTGTGTGCCTCTCTCTACTTCATCTAAACAGAGGAGCAGTGCTCTGAAAACTTGTGATTTTGAACAAATCTGTTGGACTATAACTTGGTGTCATGTGACTTCTTACTTTGTCCCACCCTAGGCGATCTCCACATCTTGAAAGTATACAACTGTTCCTTCCACGGTCAAAATCCTCGAGCTCGCTCCCTAACATCATTGTGCGTGTAACTACCCATCATGGACTACAGGAGTCCAGGAAGGCAATTCACCATCATCACAACTTCTCAGACAGCTAGGGATGAGTAATATATGCTGGTCCAGCCAGACACATCCATATTTCCTGAAAGATTTTTAACAAACACGTCAGGGCAACACAATAGAATAGAATTAATAGAGCACTATCGTCCCTGTGCCCCAGCTAATAGGTCAATACAAACTAAGACTAAGTCACTCTGCCCTTTTTCCCTGCTCCACAACCCAGTAGAATCATGGCTGATTGGATCTTAACCTCAATTCTACATGACCGCTTACCCCTGATATTCTTTCTCATCCTTGGTAATCAAGAAGCTATCCAGTTATGCCTTAAAAATATTTAAAGGTTCTGCATCCACTGCCTATTGAGGAAGAGAATTCCAAAGACTCTCAACTTGCTGAAAGAAAATAAAGTTTCCTCATCTCAGTTTTAAATGGGTGACCCATTTAATTTATTCTTAACCATTACCCCGGTTCTAGAATTTCTCACAACAGAAATCCTTTCAAACTCCACCTGACCAAGTCCCCTCAGGACCTTGTACACTTAAATTAAGTCACGTCTGACTCTTCTGAGAATAAAGACCTAGTCTATCTAGCCTTTTGTCAAAAGGCAATCCACCTACTCCAGAAATTAGTTTAGTGTGTATTCTCTAAACTGCTTCCAGTGCACTAACACATTTCGGTAAATAAAGTGACTGGTACTGTGTGCAGTACTCCAGATGCAGACTGTGTCATGTCCTGTATAATTGAAACATAACCTTTCTATTCTTGCACTCAAATCCTCTCACAATAAAACATAACATTCTATTAGCTTATCTGATTACTTACTTTACCTGCATACCAATACTCTGTAATTCATGAACTAGGACACCCAGATCCCTCTGAATCTCAGTGCTCTGCAACATGTAAATGATGTGCTTCTTTTTTATTCCTTCTACCAAAGTGGACAATTTCACACTTTCCCACATTATATTCCATTTGCCTGATCTCTGTCCACTCACATAACCTATCTATATCTTTTGTAGGTTCCTTATGTCACCTTCAATACTCACTTTCCTACCTATCTTTGTGTCATCAGCAATTTTAGCTACCATAGCTTCAATCCCTTATCCAAATCATTTAAATAAATTATAAAGAATGGAAGTGCCAGCACCGACTCCTGTGAATGTGACGTTCTGCCAGCCTGAAAATGGCCAATTTATTCTTATGCTGTGCTAGCCAACTTTCAATTGCTGCTAATATGTTAACCTCTACACAATTAGCTTTTATCTTCCGCAATAACCTTTGATGTGGCACCTTGTCAAATGCCTTCTGGAAATCTAAATACAAATACATCCATGGTTCCCCTTTATCTATATCTTCAAAGAGCTCCAATAAATCAATTTTCCTTTGACAAAACCATGTTGGCTCTGCTAGAGTACCTTGAACTTATCCAAGTGCCCTGTTGTAACATCTATATAATGTGAGAAAATGTGAGGTTTTACACTTTACAGGAAGAAGAGAGGAGCTCAATATTAATTAACTGGGGAAAGAGGAAAGAAACCTATAATAGAGGGATTTAAGTTGCCTTCACGCATAAATCACAAAAAGATAGCATCCAAGTTCAGCAGGTAATATAGAAGACAAAAAATCGATTTGCTTTTGTTTCAAACAGAACGGAGTATAAAAGTAGGGAGGTTTTTCTAAACCTACACAAGGCACTAGATTAGTTACGACAGCTGGATTATGACAGCTAGATTATTGTGAATTCTTTTGAGTCCCTTCGCTAAAGAAAGACATAATGAGATTGAAGATAGTCCAGGGAAGATTCACTAGACTGATACCTAGGTTCTAGGTACTAGGTATGGTGGGGCTGTTTTATGAAGTTGTCCATTACACTGGAATGCAAAGGGACCTTATTGAAACATACAAGACTCTTACGGCACTCGACAGGGCAGATGTGGAACAGTTGATTCCTTTTGTGGGACAGTCTAAGACCAGAGAGCATAATCTCAGTATAAGAATTTATACATTTAAGTTGGAGATGAGGAGGAATTTCTTTGAGGATAGTGAATCTGTGGAATTCTTTACTACATAGGAATGTCAAGGCTGAATTTTTTTTGTATTCAAGGCTGAGATGGAGAGATTTTTAATCAGTAAGGGAATCAAGGGTTATTGGGAAAAGACAGGAAAGTTGAGTTAAGGATTATCACATCAGCCACCATCTCATTGAATAGCGGAGCAGACTTGACAGTTAAATGGGAGAAAGTGAGGACTGGTGATCAGAGTCGATTGTGTGGTGTTGGAAAAGCACAGCAGGTCAGTCAGCATCCGAGGAGCAGGAAAATCGACATTTCGGGCAAGAGCCCTTCATCAGAAATGAGGCTGTGAGCCGAGGGGGTAGAGAATTAACTGTCCTACTTATGCTACAATGTTTATGGTCTGACATTTTGCATTTAGATTTTCATTCATTCTTCTTTAGATGTCAGACTGAAGTAAATTGAGGAAGAACAAGGCAGGCTTTATTTGCTACAAAGACCAATGATAAATAATTTTTAAAAATCATCTGATTCAATAGTGTAACATTAAACAGTGCTGTACTTTCAATCCAAAAATAATCATGTTGTTCATTTAACAGCTGCACTGGTCCTGTGTCATTCCATTGCTTGTTTCAGGCTATATGCGTGACATCTGAAAAACAGTGCTCTGTCTGCTGGGACCTCAACGCCAGAACAAAAAACTTAAATCAATAATCAATCTTTTAAAAACAAAAATAGAGATGTCTATTTATCTCACTGCATGCATTGAACATTTCCATTTCAGACAGACTCTGCACTATTTTTTTTTAAACTGCTGTAGCTTGGAATCTCTCCACAGATACAAAATTAAAACTTGGCATACATAATGGTAAACTATTCTCAAAGGCACACAAGATTTAGAATTGGATTTAGACTGTTGGAACACCGTAAGGAGTCAAAGCCATACAGCACGGAAATAAACCCTTCAGTCCAATGTGTCGATACGGCTTCCCAAACCAAACCAGCCCCATCTACCTGCATTTGGCCAATATCCGTTTAAACTTTTCCTATTCATGTATCTGTCCAATTGTCTTCCAAATGGTGTAACTATACTTGTCTCTGCCACTACATCTGGCTGTCCATTCCACATACGAACCATCCTGTATGAAAAAGTTGCCCCTCGGGTACCTTTTAAGTCTTTCCCCCTCACCTTGAAAATATGCCCTTGAGTTATGAGCTTCCCTACTCAGGGAAAAGACCTTTGCTACTCACTTTATCTATGTCCCTCACGATTTTATAAACCTCTATATGGTCACACCTCAACTTCCTAAGCTCCAGTGAAAAATGTCCCAGCATTTCCATCCTCTCCTTAAAACTCAAACCATCCAGTCCCGGCAACATCCTTGTAAATCTCTCCTGAACCTTCTCCAATTTAACAATATCTTTCATTGGCAGGGCAACCAGAACTGTACACAGTGCAAAAGCGGCCTCACCAAACTTCCTGCACAACCACAACATGACATTCCAACTCCTGTACTTAATGATCCGAGCAATGAAGGGACGTGTGCTAAACGCCTTCTTAACCACTTTGCCTACCCGTGACACTGCTTTCAAACAATATTATCCAGTGGGAGAAAGTGAAGACTGCATAAGTCCTACCCTTGTTCATCTTACCAAAATGCAACACTTCACAGTTATCCAAATTAAACTCCATCTGTCACTCCTTAGCCCACTGACCCAATTGATCAAGATCCCTTTGTAATCTTAGGCAGCCTTCTTCACTGTCCACTATACCACCAATTTTGGCGTCATCCACAAACCTTCAAACCACGCTCCCTAAATTCGCATGCAAATTATTTATATAAATGAAAAACAACAGTGGACCCAGCATTGATCCCTGTGGAACGCTGCTGGTGAAGGACTTCCGGTCTGAAAAACAACCCTCTGTCTCCTATCTCAACCCAATTTTGTATCCAATTGGCAAGCGTTCCCTGAATCCCAAGTGATCTAAGTTTACTAACCAGTCTACTGTGTGGAACCTTGTCAAAGGCTTTACTAAAGTCCATGTTGGCAACATTTACTGCTCTGCCCTCATCTATCTTCTATTGTCTAACGGCACTGACCAGAGCACAACATTAGCCACCCTTCAAGTCTTTCTGCACTTCACCCGTCGCTGAGAATGATCTTCAATTCTCTCCCTAGTTACACTTTTGCCCATAATATACTTGCAGAATCTAGATGGAACATAGAATAATATTTTACATGCCTCTCTGCTCTGGATATTTTTAAGTTTGTTTTCGGCATTGATTTCCCATATCATATTTCACCAGCCAAGTTTTTGCCCACTCACTTAACTTGTCTACATCTTTTGTTGTGTCATCCTCATTACTTGCCTTGCATCCTCATATTGTGTGATCTGCAAACCTGACGATACAATACTCACTTTCCTATCCAAATCATTCATAAATATTGTAAATAATTGTGACACCAGCACGAATCCCTGTTGCACACCACTAGTTACCATTCTAAAAATGCCCCAAATCCTAACTCTGTCGCCCATTAGTTAGCCAATCCTTTATCCACACAATCTCCAACACCATGGGCTTTTATTTTATTAAGTAATGTACGGTCCATGTTGCACTTAGTTAATATAGCAAAATGTTACAAAGTGCTTGACAACCAGACAGGTTCGACATTGAACAGTCATCAAGAAAGGTCGAGGGGAGGTGGCTGCAAGTCAACCAAGTAGGTGTGAGGAGGTTTTAAAAGATGGTAAGAGGTGCAGCTAGGCACAGAGTTTGTTATAGCTTTTGTGTGAGAAGTGCAGACCTCACCATTACAAATGAAAATTAGCATCCACTCAAACATCAAAGCAAGTGGAACAATTCCAGCATAGCCCTTCTCTCAACATTTTCAATATGTATATATGCTTGTGTTTATTGAGCAGTTGGACAGCAGATTTTAACGAGGAACAAAATATTCCACTGCTGAAGACTCCAAATGAAGATAATACCCTGATTTTAGCTGGAATTGCCATATTAATACATGAATTAGGAGCAGGTCAGCCATACAGCCCCTTAAGCCTTCACTTCCATTCAATAAGATCGTGGCTTGTGATTCAAATTCCACATTCCCATCTACCCCTGATAGGCTTGGATTCTGTTGATGTGGAGGTGCCAGTGTTGGACTGGGGTGGACAAAGTTAAAAAAAAAAATCACACAACACCAGGTTATCATCCAACAGGTTTATTTGGAAGTATCAACCTCTTGGAGAAAATCTGGTGTTGAGTGATTTTTAACTTGGTTCTCCTGCCTAACAAGAACCTAGCCACCTCTGTCTTAAAAATATTGAATGACCCGCCTCCACTGTCTCTTGAGGTATTGAGTTCCAAAGTTGTACAACCCTCAGACATTAAAAAAAAGATTCTCCCCATTCCTGTCCTGAAAGGGTGTCCCTTAATTTGAAACAGTGCTGCCCAATTCTAGACTGACACAAACAAGGAAATATCCTTCCCATGTCCACTTGTCAAGACCTTTAAGAATGTTATCACTTCAACCAAGTCATCCTTCCATCTTCTACACTCCCACAGTAACAAGCCGAACATATCCATCCGATCTTCATAAGACAACCTGCAACCAATTATTCTCTCTGAAGCCCTGTAACCTCTACAGAATTGGTTTGTTATTTCCAGCAACATGGGAACCTCAGCAGTGGAAGACTGATGATACAGTACACAAAGCTTGTCTGTAATCAGATTTGTAGCTGTCTGCATGTCTGTAATTTATTCTGGCTTTAACCCTGTCCTACTGGCTAACATCTTAATGGCATGATTGAATTTTCACCAAGCCAACACTGAGTTCCAAGATTTCCCTCTGGAGTCACACAGTGCTGAGAGAAACATACGTAAAAATTGTGTAGTCGTCGTTTGCTAAAGCTATCTAGACTTCAGAGTTGTTCCTTTAGATCAGAAAATTGTAAACATTACTATTATTTCAGAAAGGAGGGAGGGAAACAAGCAAAATACAGACCAGCTGAATGCTAGTTATGGAGAAGGTACTGGAATCTATCATCAGGGAGAGTGACTGAGCATTTAAACAATTATAAGGGTCAGTGAGAGTCAGAAAGGATTTGTGAATTGTAGGTTATTATTGTTTAAGAGCTTCAGGACCCTGGAGCAATCTTGTGATGACATCATGGAGTTGCACATCATGTGAAAAGGTAACAGTGCAGGCAAAGATAGGACACTCTAGAATGACAGAGACTCTTAAGAGCACATAGACATGAACATGTGAAGAAAGTAGATTAGTCCTTAATAATGTAATGATAATGTTAGAGCCTAGGGTATCTACAATGATTATGAATTGAATTACTTTGTATGAAAGGATCATAAATGATGTTACTTTGAAGGCTAAGCCCGAAGTCAATCATCAACATTGCTTTATGGTTGACCAGTCAGTCTTGAACCCAAACTCATTGTGTGCATCAAAGCACACAGAGTCATAGAGATGTACAGCACAGAAACAGACCTTCAGTCCAACTCGCCCATGCCAACCAGATATCTTAAATAAATCTAGTCCATTTGCCAGCATTTGGCCGATATCCCTCTAAACCCTTCCTATTTTATAACCATCCAGATCCTTTCAAATGTTAAAAATCACACAACACCAGGTTAGAGTCCAACAGGTTTATTAGGAAGCACCAGCTTTCGGAGTGCTGTCCTTCCTCAGGTAGCTGTACCTGATGAGTGAACAACAGACTCACAGTTGTGAAACAATGAGATAGTACAAAGTGAATACTTTATGATCAGCAAGTGACAAGTAGTGGCCCTGAGGAATTCGTATGTGGACGGCAACTGAAGGAACTGAGAATTCTGTACCCAAATTTACAGATGATACTAATCTACAAGGCCCAGTGAATTGTGCAAAGGAAGTTAAAAAGAAGCACACACCACTGTAAGCTGGTACACAGGTATAAGAGGCAATTAAGGAGGATGACAGAATATTGGGCTTTATCTCTGAATGGGCTGTAAAACAAGAAAGGGATGAAGTTATACTTGAATTGTACAGAGCTTTGGTTTGATCACCACCCCTCAAAAAGGATAAGAATAGCCTTCTGCTGGAGGTATAATGAACATTCACCAAAATGCTGCAAGGGACTGAAGGATTAGATTACAAGAACAGGTTAGGTAAGTTCATTTTTGATTCCCAAGAGTTTAGAAATTGGAGTTGTTTAAACGTTAAAAGAATTTAAAACATTAGATATAGAGGTGATAATAGACACGGAAAAAGTTGGAAATGCTCAGTAGGTCAGTCACCATCCAGAAAGAGAAACAAAGTTAAAGTACAGGATTTTTAGATATTTGCTAAGTTACCTGTTGAACAATGTTACTGCACACCTCTTGAGTAGGTGGGACTTGAATCCAGGCCTCTTGGTCCAGAGGTATGGACACCTCTAACGTGCCACAAGAGCACCTCCAAATACAAGTCTTTTAATACAGATTTTCAGATGGCCTCAAGCAACCATTTACCTACCTGTTTACTTCTTCCCTTCTCAGTATCCAAGGGCCCAAACATACCTTCCAGGTGAAGCAGCACTTTACCTGCATTTCACTCAATCTAGTCTACTCCATTCTCTGTTCACAATGCTCTACATTGGGACTAGGTAACCGCTTCACAGAAAACCTACATTCTGTCTGCAAAACAGACCCCGAGCTTTCATTGCCTGCCACTTTAACACACCACCTTGTTGCCTGGCCAACATCTCTGTCTCAGGTTTCCTGTTGTGCTCCAGTAAAGCTCAGTGCAAGCTGGAAAAACAGCACCTCATTTTCCAATTGGGAGCTCTACAGCCTTATGGGCTCTATCGAATTCAACAATTTTAGGGCTTCAGGCACCTTCTCCTCACCCCACACCAGGCCTTATTATCACATGGTCTGCTCTTACTGTACACACAACCCATTGTTGGACACTAATAATCCCAATTGGCAGCTGTTCATTCTCCTTGGCTGATCTTTATTCACTTCTTTGTCTGTCTAACTGTTCTCTCGCTTTGGGCCCTACCTCCACCTACCATTTACTCCTTACCCCCCACCCTATCTTCTGCATAAAAGCCAACCTTTTCCTAGCTCCTATTTGTTCTGAGGAAGGGTCACCAGACCTGAAACATTAACTCTGATTTCTCTCCAGTGATTCTGCCAGATCTGATAAGCTTTGGACTGGAAGGCATGTCTTTTGAAAAAAAGTTGAGAGAGCTAGGGCTTTTCTCATTGGAGTGAAGAAGGACGAGAGGTGACTTGATAGAGGTGTACAAGGTGATGAGAGGCACAGAGTGGATAGCCAGAGGCTTTTTTTCACGGCAGAAATGGCTGTCACGAGGGGTCATAATTTTAAGGTAGTTGGAGAAAGATTTAGGGCAGATATCAGAGGTAGGTTCTTTACATTGTGAGTGATGGGTGCATGAAAAGCATTGCCAGCAGTGGTAGTAGAGTCAGATACATTAGGGACATTTAAGAGACTCTTGGATAGGCTCATGGATGAAAATAAAATGAAGGATATGTAGGTTAGTTTGATCTTAGAGTTGGATAAAACGTTTGCACAACAGAGGGCCGAAGGGCCTGTATGTGCTGTACTGTTCTATGTTTTATGTTCCAGCATCCACAGTTCTCTCGGTTTTTATCTGCCGACCTTAATTGGCTGCTGCACTTATGGGCGTGTAGAACCTTCACCACTAATCCTACCTTCAGGTAAATAGCCCAGAGGCAGGATGGTGGAGGCAAATTAGCAAAGTGGTTTGTCTCCAAACTCACCTCCCAAACTCACAGGTGGTAGTCCTATGCTATTAACTCAGTTTCCCCCATCACCGATGTCGGCCAGAATATTTCTAGCATTTTTCATTTTTAACTTCAGATTTCCATCATCAGTAGCATTTTGACAAGGAGAAGGTATTTCCTTTGGTGGAGAAATCTGGAGGCGTTACAAATTAGGAATGAGTTTTTCAACAGTGAAATCAGGAAGCACTTTTTGTTTCACCCAAGTGCTGGGAAAACTAATACTGGGGACTGAGTGTAATGTATCCAAGTTCACTGGGAAAGTAAACAATGAGGAAGAATCTGGAAAAAAGGATTAGATGGATAAGTATAGACAGGAATGAGTATGGCAGATAGAGAAATGTAAAGTTGTTCACTTCGGTACGTAGTGTGACTTTTTTTAATCAGCAAGAGAAGGAAATGTTGCTATTCAGAGATGATGTGGAGGTGCCAGTGTTAGGCTGGGGTGGATAAAGTTAAAAATCACACAACACCAGGTTATAGTCCAACAGCTTTATTTAGAAGTACTAGCTTTTGAAATGCTACTTCTTCAAGGTACCTGATGAAGGAGCAGCGCTTCGAAAGCTAGAACTTCCAAATAAATCTGTTGGATTATAACCTGGTGTTGTGTGATTTTTAACACTATTCAGAGAAACATAGGGACAGGAGTAGGTCAGTCAGAGCTTTGACTATGTTCCACTGAGTGAGATCATGACTGATCTGCGAACCAACCCCACCTTCCCCCTTGCTCCTAACCCATTTCTAATTATACAAAAATCTCTCTCATATTTCAGCATTACACTTAATTGAACTGTTTGTGGAAGTGTTCCAAACCTTTAGCAACCTTTGTATGTAGATGTTTTTTCCCAAATTCACTCCTGAAAGGTCTAAGCTCTACTCTTTTAAACTGAAAGTAAATCTTGCTCTACACTGTCCCTATCAACTCTGGTTAGCTCAGATAGAGCAAGGTGGTAATAACATTAAGGTCTTATGTTCAGTGCCCATGCTGACTAAAGTTGCTGGCTTCTGCCCCAGACTTTAATTCTTGCCTAAGGCTATATTAGTCTGAAAACGCCCGATCTGGTCTGATCTCAGAAGCTAAGCAGACTCAGGCCTAGTCAGCAACTGGATGAGAGATCGTCTGGAAATACCAGCGGAAGGTCTAGCTCTAATACTTTAATATTGCCCCCAGTCCTGGACTACATAACCAACAGAAATGGTTTCTCTCTATCTTTCTTATCTGTTCCCTTTAAAATCCTGTAAACTTTGAGGAAGTTACCCTTCAAACTGCTAAATTACAGGGAGCACAGATCAAGGTGATGGTGACCCACTGCAGTCCACGTGCAGTACATTTTCCCAAAATGCCGTTGAGAAGAGAACTCCAGGATTTTAACTCAGCCACAGTGGAGGAACAGTTAAATAGTTCCAAATCAGGTTTGTATGTACAGCTTGGAGGGTCTTGTATCTGCATTTGCTTCCATTAGTTTGGAGAAGTCTCTTTCCCTGATTCAGTACTACTATCCTTGGAATTTCTAGCAGGCAGACTTGTTCATCTGTAAATTAGTGACTTAAAAGTAACTATTAGACATGCCTTTATTTTCATTGCCTTTTATCACCTTATCTGCTGTTAAAGGATACACATTTTTCTGAATTGTCTTCTTCCTAATATCAATCTAAAAATATTGTGTTGACTGTGTATCTCTTGCAAGTTTCTTTTCATACTTCCTGCTTGGAGTTTTTACTATCTGCTTGACACTGTTTCCGCATTTGCGAAGATCTTCACATTTTCTCCCATGCAAACCCTACACTGAACTAGATTACACGATGGTCACTAATAGTATCATTACTCAGCTAATTAAAACTAGTTTATTTCTCATGACCAAACTAAACTGTACCAGGAGGTACAGTTATAATCTTATTGGTGGAAGGATTAGACGTGACATGAGGAAAAGCTTTCCACCCCCAAGATACCATCAACTCATTTAAAAGCTACTTGCCACTGAAGTATCGTAACCTGCAAGGCTCTGGACCAGGTGCTGGAAGGTCATACAGCACAAAAACAGACCCTTTGGCCAAAACTGTCTGCCCCAACTGGTTTCCTAAACTGAACTAGTCCCATTTGCCTGCATTCAGCCCATATTCCTCGAAACCTTCCCTATCCATGTACCTGTCCAAATGTCTTTTAAATGTTGTAATTGTATTTGCCACTTCCTGTGGCAGCTTGTTCCATATACACACCATGTTCCGTCCAAAAATGTTGCCCCTCAGGTCCCTTTTTCATCTTTTCCCTCTCACCTTAAAACTCTACCCTCTAGTTTTAGACTCCCCTACCCTCACAGAAAGGCCTTTTCTAATCACCTTAACCATGCCCCTCATGATTTTGTAAACCTCTCTAAGGATACCCATCAGCCTTCTATACTCCAGGAAAAAAAAGTCCCAGCCTATCCAGCTTCTCCTTATAACTCAACTCCTCTAGTCTCAGTAACATCATCTTTTTTGCACCCTTTCCAGTTTAATAACATCCAGTCTATAGCAGGGCAACCAGACTTGTACAAGTACTCTAAAGGTGGCCGAACCAATGTATTTTACAGCCATAACATGACGTCCCAACCCCTGTGCTCAATGCTCTGACTGTTGAAGGCAAGTATGCCAAATGCCTTCTTCACCACCCTGTCTACCTGTGAGGCCACTTTCAAGGAACTGTGTACCTGCCCCTTTCAGTCCCTCTGTTCGACAACACTCTCCAGGGCCCTACCATTAAATAAGTTCTGCCCTTTTTGGCTTATCAAAACGCAACACCTCGCACTTATTTAAATTAAACTCCATCTGCAATTACTTGGCCCATTGGCCCAGTTTTACTCTTTGATAACCTTCTTCACTGTCCACTATGCCACTAATTTTGGTGTTATCCACATTCTCATCTAAGTCATTTACATAAACGACAAACAACAGTGGACCCAGCACCACTCCTTGCTGTGCACAACTGGTCACAGGCCTCCAGTCTGAACAATTCTGTATCACCACCCTTTCTCACCTATCGTTAAGCCAATATTGTATCCAATTGGCTAGCTGCCCCAGGATCCCATGTGATCTAACCTTAGTTAACCAGTTCCGCAAGGAACCAATGCGGAACCTTGTTGAAGTAATTTAATTCTTAATTTCTAAGATTATGATTCTCCATCATAATCTATTTCTTTCTTTTTCTGGATATTTTACAATCTCATATATTATGATCCCCATCTTGTTCATCCCGTTGCCATGTATTAGTAATAACTACCATGTTATAACTTCGAAGTTTAATTTGCATCTACATTTCTTCAATTTGTTCCTTATACTCTGTTTTTATGTAAAGAAAAATTTATCTAGGCCACAAGCCTGGATCTGCCTTTACCAACTCCAATGCTTTTTTTTCTTATTTCTCTCAACTAACGTAATCACTTTACACATTCTCGGTTCCCTGCTTTCCAGTTGCATCTAAAACACAGTTTCTGACTGCAACTTGACTATTCCCTATACTACCTTTATCTAGCTGTACCTTCTTCCTCACACACTAGTTTAAAGTCATAGTGACTTCCCCATCGATTATTTCTGCTAGAACACGCCTACCATAATAATAAAAGCAAAATACTTTGGATGCTGGAAATCTGAAACAAACACAAAGTGCTGAGAAAACTGAGTTGATGTTTTGAGTCCTGGATGACTTCTTCAAAACTCTGTTCCCAGTCTGGCTCAGGTAGGGCCAGTTACTGTTCATCCCTGTCCTGGTGCCAATGCTCCAAGAAACAGGAACTCCCTTTCCTACCCCCTGAGCTCTGTGTTTATTTTCCTAGTCTACTTATCCCTGAACCAATTAATCTGTGGTTCAGGTAAGGATCCAGAGATTATAATCGATGTTCTCTGGGCAGCTCATGCAACAACGTCAGACAGGCTGTGTAACAGCTTCTGAATGACCACACATGCATTAAAAAAGTTACAGAGGGTACACACTTAAATAAACCACCTTTACACACCAAAAACTGACATTGATGACAACTCCTAAAGTCATGCTTTACTATTTTATGCTCTAATTCCTAGTACTCTGCAAACAGGGATCTGGGTGTGTTTTTAACATGAATCATAAACGTTAATCTGAAGTTTTAGCAAGCAACAAATGGTTCATTAGCCTTTATTACCAGGGGAATGGGGAATGAAAGTAAAGATGCTTTAGAGCAATTGTTGAGGCCACACTTGGAATCATGTTTGGTCTCCTTACTTAAGGAAAGATTTACTTGCCTCAGAGGCTGCCAGGGAAATAAAGATTCACCGTGATGTTCGGTTTGTCCCACGAGATGGTGTTGAGCAGATTAGGCCTGTATTCTACACAGTTTAGAAGACTGAGAGGCTGTCTCATTGAACTGTTTAAAATTGTGAAGGTGATTAACAGGGTAGACGCTAGGAGGGCTGATGAAAGGTTTATGCCCGAAACGTCGATTCTCCTGCTCCTTGGATGCTGCCTGACCTGCTGTGCTTTTCCAGCAACACACTCTTGACTCTGATCTCTAGCATCTGCAGTCCTCACTTTCTCCTAGATACTTGGAGGGTACTTTGCCTGGCTGAGGGTCTGGAACCAAAGACAGAGGTAGGGCTATGATGAGATGAATTTTCTTCAGTCAAAGAATTGTAAACCATTGAAGTTATTTTTGATGGAAAATTACAAAGTGCTCCACCATTGAGTATATTTAAGTCAGAAACTGACAGACTTTGGAGCACAAAGGATTTTAAGGGACATGGGTGGGGATTGTGTGAAAGGTGTAACTGAGGCAGAAGCCAACCATGATCATATGGAACTATGCACTAGTTTTGAGGGGCTGAATGGCCTATTCCTACTGCTGTATCTTTTGTACTTAATTTTTAAGGATTGAGGTTGAAAGATGTTTGTGAAAAATAACATGGATTTAACAAAGGAAAAGTCCCTAAGACAATATTTACTGGAGCCTTGTGTATTTGTTTGCAGGTTCTGACATTTATAGGTATTCAATCTTTACGTTTCTCCTTGTTATTGATGTCCCACATGTAACTGATTCCTTCACTCAAATCCAAGATTAAGCTGCAGTCATTACTTATAATAAATGATGTGAAGAATTATTTTAACATCTGTTTCTTCAAGCTCCATAGATAATTTTAGGAATATAGTTCATCACACTGATTACCAGTTCTGTTGTGTATTTAAACATTCTTGGATCTATTTCAATCCTGAAAGGTTACACCCCTCCAAACCGGAGTGCAAACGTTAGGTGGTTCGGCCACGTTAAATTGCCCATAGTGTTCAGGAATGTGTAGGCAAGATGGGTTAGCCATGGGAAATGCAGGGTTACAGGGATAGCATAGGGGGTTGGATCTGGGTGGGATGCTCTTTGGAGGGTCAGTGTGGACTCGATGGGCTGAGTGGCCTACTGCCATACAGTAGAGATTCTATGATTCCAAACTTCTTCAGAATTACAGAATGATAGAACACAGAAAGTAGTCAATTGGCTCACTGCATCTGTTGCCTAATCTTTGAAGGGGTTGTTCAATTAGACCCAAGCCATTGCACGTTTCCCACAGCCCAGCAAATCTTGCCTTCCACCATACTCGTGAACAGTCAGATCTCAGCCACTCACCGAGTAAAGTACAGCATACACAATGAAAATACACACGCAGCAATGACTGCGGCTGAAATGGAGAATTTAAATGGTCGACATTTTATCTTGTCGCTTAAACTGTAATTAAGGCTGCAGCATACGTGAAGTTCTCTGCATCACAACAGATCCAGATGCTGCCAGACTTCAACCAGCCTTGAACCCTCACAGATCCACAGAACACATACGGGGAGTAACAGCTTTAAAGGCAAAAAGAAAAACTCTACTGTAAATGTATACCAGCAAGAGATAATGTGGGAGTCAAGTAAAATTGAAGAAAGATGGGTAGATAGGAAGATAAGCAATTAGGATGTCAGACAGTTAAAGATAAAAATCTTTATGAGCATCAAGGGACAAGAAGCTGTAATGTTCTCACCACTTTTAGCTTTTTGTTACAATTTCAGGCTTCTCTGCACATTAATGTATTTGAACCCAAGTATTTATCCACTGTCAGTTGACAATAACTTTGGCTCGTGCGAAGGATAATAAATCTATTAAACATGAATTCAGATCTTCAGTTTAAAAGTAAGCAATGAACTGTGGGAATGAGGCTGATGGGGAAAAGTGACAGCCCCTTCCATGACCCCAGGACATGCCAAAGTGTTTTATAGCCAATTAAATACTTTCAAACTAGAGGGCTGAATTTGTTTAGCCTCTGGAGATAGGGTAGGAGTTGTAGAGCCATGGAACGAGATGGGAGACAAGTCAGGATGGCTGGCTGATACTCTTGCCTTCAGCAACGTTGCTGAGGCAGATTGGAAACTGTGTTGACTGTCCAATCCATGCAGTGATTGGTGCAATTAAGATGCCATTTTTGGGCCATTTTTCATTGACACCAGTATGTTCCCAACATGACACTTGCTGCCCACTGTGTGCGGAAGCTGCCAGCTTATTTGAGACAGAGTCTGCTGGCAGGCCAAAGCTCCAGGGGATCACTCTGATTAACAGTCCCATCTGTTAATTATTCTATGGAGGAGTTTCCCTTTCGCTCTAACGGTCCCCTTCTGGCTTTGTCCTTTAGTTGATCTCTTCTGTATACAGAGAAAAGGGAGGGCTCTGAGGCACAGTGTAGTGTCCCTAGCTCTGAGCTTTGTGCTTTTTAGCGGGGAGCTGCAGGCCCAACATCACAGCAAGAGCTTCGATTAGGCCTGCAACCTGAGGGACAAGCCCACCGTCCTCAATAGGATGGTGAGCATGGAAGGGGCCAACGAGTAGGTCACTAGTCCGCAGGCACACTGATAACACCGGGCTGGGTTGGGACCCCATTATGTGGTCCATGTCAGGATCCTGAGAATACCTAGAAATCCAGCCCATTGCCACTACTGAAACAGAGGGACACACAGCTGTCAATTCACACAGGCAAACACTCCGCAAATTGGCAATGAGAAAACAGCAAGGTAACTTGTTTTACTGACATCAAAACGTTTGGGGGAAGCACCCCTGCTCTCTTCAAACAGCAGCAGGATCCCCTGCATTGAATGGGAGGCATTACCGTGGCCATCTGAAGTGAGTCCTCTTAAAGATTAGAGTTGTGCTGGAAAAGCACAGCAGGTCAGGCAGCATCAGAGGAACAGGAAAATCAACGTTTTGGGCAGGAGCCCTTCATCAGGAATGAGCCCTTCACCATTCCTGATGAAGGGCTCCTACCCGAAACGTCGATATTCCTGCTCTTCGAATGCTGCCTGACCTGCTGTGCTTTTCCAGCACTACTCTAATCTTGACGCTGATCTCCAGCATCTGCAGTCCTCACTTTTAATGGCTGGCCATCATTTATAATGAAAGCTTAATTTAAATAAAATAAAACTTACTTTAAATCCAGAAACAATGGCCTAGAGATTTATTGCAGTGATGTACAGAACAACTTTGATTATCTGAATGTCAATTATCCAAATTTCGGATTATCCGAACAACATCTCAAGCTCCAGTAAAAACAGCATTAGGTAATTTAGCATTCAGTTAAACGGCATTCTGGTGTGAAATGCCGGATAACCAAGGCATGTTCGGATAACCAGCATTCAAATTACTATTATTCACGATCAGACCAATTATCCAAACGATTATCCCACTCGTGTCATTCAGATAATCAAAGATGTTCTGTATTCCAGAATCAGAGAATTGATTCACAAAGCTGCATGTCAGGATCAAGTGGAATCACTGACACAGAGGACTTTAAGGCAATTTCTTGGGATAGAGTCTGAGGGTATGTACTATATAAATTATTAGCATTCTTTATTTACTTCACTGTGGTCATTTTTTTTCAATGGTTTTCTCATGCAGTGACTTGTGGCTAAGTGATAGCTGTCTCACACATCTGAGTCAGAGCTGTACACAGAGACATGAGTAGACAGTTTAGACTGATCCTTCAATGCAGGACTGGTGCCTTATCTGGGCTGTCATCTCTTAGATGTCAAACAAAGACCTCTCTTTCTCCCTCAGTGGTACACAAGCAGGGAATTTATACCTGTCTTCATCATTACTTGTTCTCAATCAAAATCATGAGAAAGTAGATTTGGTAGTTAGCCAACTGTTTGAGAGTATTCATTGGTCTTGTGGTAGGGAGGAGTATTTCATTGTCTCTTCCTTTCTACTGTTTTAAAGTAAGCCCAACCAAATGTTTTGTGGAATATCTATGTGAACAAGATTGGACAGTGTCAATCCACTTTTTAATTATTTTTCATTCAACTGTGTGGACATATTATGACACACCTCTGTGGCAGGTGTGATTCAAACCTGAACCTTCTGGACTAATGGTAGGGAAGTTAATACTGCACCACAAAAGCTCAAACCTCACTTCCAGCGTGAGCTTAAGGACTTAATTTTCAGTGTTAGAAGATGAATCATTACATGCTCTTAATAAAAGGCGTCACTTATCTTAACAAGGTTTTAATATAGTGCGTGGCTGTAATATGTAACATTAACATTCACCAGTTAGGTATCATTACAACTATCAGGAGTCAGAGATGACATACCTGTATCCAGTTGGACCTCACACTCAACAGCCCAATTCTCCAGCCAAAGATTATGTAACACCATAAATTGGGGAGTGAAGGCAATGTCAATCTTGGCTCCTTTGGAACTGTGACCTGATACAACAAACCATCCACTTAAAGAATACGATTAAAAGGAACAGATTTTCAGGTAATTTATCTCATTGTTCTTTGTGAGACCTCGTTATATGTAGTTTAATTGCTGTATACGCTTACATTATAACAGTCAGTCCACATCCAAAGTACTTGCAATATCATGAATTGTTTCTGGAATCCTAAAGAGAAGCAAGACATTATAAAAATGACATTTTCTTCTTTGCTATCTAGAAAATCCAGTACTTTGAGGAGAAATATGTACATTCCTGATTCAAATAATTCAAAAAGGATGTTTACTGAGCTTTCTATAATGTTGGTCCAATTCAATGTGCTTTTCCATTCTGGTCATGACAACCAACTGATCTTTCAAAAACTGTCCTTTAAAGGATCTCAACAGGAGCCATCAGCCTCCACAATCATATTCTAATTCAACTCTTGTCCGGAAAAGATCCAATCACGTATGCCTTCAGCTTCCATAGAGGAAGGAGACTGATTCATTTGACAGTGGATTACTCAGCCAGAGATCCATTTATGGTCCTGAGTTAGTGAGCTAGTCCACTAATGTTTCTGTCCATCTGCGTGAACAATATCTCAGTGACAGAAACAGACTTGGCTTGACTTGATTTATTATTGTCACATGTACTGAGATACAGTGGGAATGAGATTACATTGCAAACTCTGCCAAAGAGCTATCACAGACACAATGAACCAAATGGCCTCACTCTGTGCTGCATCATTCACAGTTTGTATAATTCTATGACATTTCCACCGCCACCCCCACCCTCTACTCCTCTTCAGGTAGAAACCTCTGATGTTGTGATATTTATCTGATTGAGGGCTGATGTAATTGAAAAAAAAACATCAATAACACAAACATACCACATCAAGTCAGTGGCAATGGAGTAAGCAGCACATCCACTGCTTGTACTTTCTGTTCTTTTTTGACTTGTCTGCAGATCAAGACTTTACCACCAGCTTTTTCTTTACAGCATTAGTGGTTTAGTTACAAAGGTTCCACTTTCCAATCACTGTTTTCTGTTTCAGTAATGACAACAGCTTGTTGTACAGTTGAAGGCGGACTGCAAAAGCATTTTGGAAATGAACACAAGGAACTAGATTGTTATTTCCCAATAGAGGTGTGAACCAGGTTGCGAATCACTGAGCGTAGCTCTCTTTGCTGCAAATACACCTTCCCTCTGGCTGCCTGACCCCACACCACCATTGCCTCTTAGCAGGCCAGAGAGAAGTTGAAGACACCTCTCTTCCATCATGAGGGGTCCCCATTTTGAGGGCAGACTATTTTTGTGTGGTAGCAGTGGGTGTGGGGGAACGCTTTTACAAAAGATGTCTCCACTTTCGAGAGGGGGGCCACAGCTATCAGTTCAGGAAGGCTGTGGCCTCTGAGAGGGATAACACTCGTTCCAGCATTATTCTCAAGGCTAGCCTGTCAGGCAGGGGATTCTCTGCCTTGGGGGAGGAGGACGACATGCAGGAGCCTCTACACACCATGCCCAGCACAGCTGGCAGATCTCCACTGTGGCCTCCAACCCTTTGGAGTTCAGCCCCCAACTTCCCAAATCTTCAATTCAACACAGGCACTTGACCAGGTCACCCTCGGTGCAGAAAGGCAGAGGAGCCATCTGCAAAGCCTTTCACCACGAACACTGGCGGGGATGGGGGGGGGGGCGGGGATGGGGGGGTGGTGTGGAGAACAGCAGGAACTTGCACCCAGTCACTGGAGATGTCCTGATACCAGATGCTTCACGTGAGTGCGAAAGCCGACCTAGAAGGCAGAGCAGGGCAGGACAAGACAACAGCAGACATTCCTAAAGAGAAGCACAATCCCTTCTCTTTCTCCACACAGATCTATTTCTTTTCCAACCTCTTCAGGAACTATATTCCAAATCACATCTAGCTGTTTCCTCATGCTGCCTCTGATCCTATTGCCAATCACTTACCTGAACAGCACGGAGATTCGTAGAGTGCTCCAGCTATGCACAGTAACTTCTGATCACAGACCTCCCTCACACAGTGCTCCCCTTGTTACTGTGGGGGAAGCTGGTAGCAGGCTGCTCACTTCCTGCATAAATGGCTGTGAGGAACATGCTGGTTGGCCATGGTGCACAGGAACCACATACCCCTGGCCTCGTGGATGGCACGGTGGTTAGCACTGCTGCCTCACAGCGTCAGAGACCCGGGTTCAATCCCCGCCTCAGGCAACTTTCTGTGTGGAGTCTGCACATTCTCCCCGTGTCTGTGTGGGTTTCCTCCCACAGTCCAAAGGTGTGCAGGTTAGGTGAATTGGCCATGCTAAAATGCCCGTAGTGTTAGGTGTAGGGGAATGGGTCTGGGTGGGCTGCTCTTTGGAGGGTCGGTGTGGACTTGTTGAGTCGAAGAGCCTGATTCCACACTAAGTAATCTAATCAAAACATCTGTACCTCTGCAGGAGCAGCCATAACAGCATAGAATAGTACCTTTGTCTGAAGGGGATGAGGAATCAGGGGACTGCAAGATTCCTGCAAGATGCCTGTTGTGCATGTGGATGGGTGGATGGATGGGATTGGTGAGGGGGGGGGGGGTGGTGGGTGAATGACGGTGAGTGGATGACAGCACTGGGCTGCAGCTGTCATATCCTCTATACAGTTGCCCACCTTCTGCGACTTATCCTGTTCAGTGTCGTTGCCCCAGCACCGGATTCCACGTCCTCCAGCCACCTCAGTTGTCCTACCTGAGTGCTTCTGGGAGCAAAGTGACCAACTCTGAGCTAGTGGCACCGTGCTCTTCTTGTGCGCACCACATGGGGCATGGTGCTCACCACGACACAAGCCACGGTACTGTGGCAGTTCAACATGAAACCACAGCTGAGGGCGTGATTATAACGGAGTGCACAAGTTCACAATGCCTCAAGGGAGTCAGCCTGGAGGCCACGTATCTGCTGTACCCAAATACACAGGTCCCAAAGGAAGACCAAAGTTCTGTCTCATTGACCACTCCCATCTCCAAAAGGACCAGACTGTCGAGTGCACTCTGACCTTTGGGGGGTGGGTGGGGGTGGGGGCGGGAGTTGTGCATAGATACGAGACTTTTAACAGCTCCTTTTGTATCCTACTCAAATAAACCCCTGGAAGTGTATGGCTCGAACTTGGTGCCTGCTGCCTGAACGGAGGATGACCATATTCCCCCAGGCAAAGATGCCGCCCCCCTCCTCCCGCAGAAGGATCCACATCCTCCAGCACCGATCCAAGGTGATTGCAACCTCCGCGATCCTCCCTGGCTGCTCCGGGGAGCAACGTGACCGACTCTGAGGTACTGGCAAACCACTCCAACGAATCAAACCACTTCCAAAACGAAAGCTGACAGCCACATTCATGTGGGGAGAAAAGGATCAGTGAAAAACACCAGCAATGCCCACACATCCCTCCCATTAACCTGGAGAGAAAGAAAAACGCAAAAGGTTCCAGCTTTGATTTTTGGGGCCTTATTTTGCCATCGGAGGCACAGTGGATAAAACTTAATAGATGTCTGAGGAACAGGCTGAGAGAGAGGCCGCCATGTCACATACCTCAGGTCAACACAGCAAGCCTGCTTTGAACCCTCTTCCATGCCCTAAGTCAGCAGAACGCCAAGGGGAACAGATGCATGAAGGGCCACTTTCTTTCTAATGTCTTATAACATCAGTGCCAGGAGATTCCAGTCTTTCCTCTGAGGATGGGGACAAACCGTGATAGGGCAGCGATCATAGAGTCATAGAGATGTACAGCATGGAAACAGACTCAACCATGCCAACCAGATATCCTAAATTAATCCAGTCCCATTTGCCAGCACTTGGCCTGTGTCCTTCCAAACCCTTCCTTTTCATGTACCCATCCAGATGCCTTTTAAATGTTGCAATTGTACCGGCCTCCACCACTTGTCTGGAAGCTCATTCCATACACGTACCACCCTCTGCGTGAAAACATTGCCCCTTAGGTCACTTTTAAATCTTTCCCTTCTGACCCTAAATCTATACCCTCTAGTTATGGACTCCCCCAACCCAGGGAAAAGACCTTATCTATTCACCATATCCATGCCCCTCATGATTTTATAAACCTCTATAAGATCACCCCTCAGCCTCTGATGCTCCAGGGAAACCAGCCCCAGCCTATTCAGCCTCTATAGCTCAAATCCTCCAACCCAGGCAACATCCTTGGTGGTGTTGGAGGGAGACAGAAGAGAGGAGAAAAGCCATACTATTTTGCAGCTGGGCCTGGATGCTGGTTGTGAAATTCCATGGGTAATAGTCAGCAGTGGAGAAACTTCGATGCCTCCCCAGTCGAACAGACCCTCAACATGAATGTTGAGGGTCACGCTTGAATAATCCTCAGAAGCACCTTTGAAATTATTTTCTGAACGTACACATGCTTTATGAATGAAGGTAAGTGCTATTTTTTTTTAAAAGAGGACCAAAGGTCACTTCTGATCCCCATTCTGCTGACTTGGTGACCCTTCCCACACGATTGTGGGAAAACACAGAGTAGTGACCAGGCTAGTCCAAGCAGGAAACAAGGTGAGCATGTGTATGTACATACATGTTTGTATCTGTGTGTGTGTGTCTGTGTGTGTGTGTCTGTGTGTGTGTGTCTGTGTGTGGTGGGAAAACACAGAGTAGTGACCAGGCTAGTCCAAGCAGGAAACAAGGTGAGCATGTGTATGTACATACATGTTTGTGTCTGTGTGTGTCTGCAACAGTAGTGGAACCATAAGTATATTTAATTGTAACTTTTGGCAGAGAAATTCAGAGGTGGAGAACGCAGGCTACTCAGTAGCAGCGGTCACGTGGAGTGGAGCAGGGCAGGGAAGAAAGAAATGACAAGGTATTGAACTCTTCAAAATGAGAAAAGCCTCTTCCTAGCCCAAGTATCCTGAAGCCAGTTGTAGAATGGTAATTAAAACCGAAAGCATTGTGGATGCTGTAAATCAGAAAGAAAAACAGAAATTGTTGGAAAAGCTCATCAGGTCTGGCAGCATCTATAGAGAGAAGTCGGAGTTAATGTTTTGGGTCGAGTGACCGTTCCTCAGAACAGGATGGAACAGGTTTCCTGGACTCCTTCCCTAAAAGGGTGCAGATGCTGGGACAATTGGAGCTTCCAAAATGGAAACTGATAGAGTGCAGCCAGGCAAGGATGACAAAGAATATGAAGCTAAGTCGGGTCAGTGAAGTTGAAGTATTGATGATCCATAATCTAACCAAGTCACACAGCAGGCCCAAATGGCAGTCTCCCTTGTCTCAGTTTTGGCCAAGCAAGTTTACAAGGGCAAGGAACAGGAGTGCCCAAGAATAGAAGAACACAAAAACGATGCTTATAAATTTACAAGATCTAAGAGGCATCCGTAATCAGACAGGATGGCTAAGCAGGCTTGAAGAATAAAGTGGCCTGCCCCTGTTCCCATTCAGAGCTGAAAATGTGTTGCTGGAAAAGCACAGTAGGTCAGGCAGCATCCAAGGAACAGGAGAATTGACGTTTCGGGCATGAGCCCTTCTTCAGGAATCATTCCTGAAGAAGGGCTCATGCCCGAAACGTCGATTCTCCTGCTCCTTGGATGCTGCCTGACCTGCTGTGCTTTTCCAACAACACATTTTCAGCTCTGATCTCCAGCATCTGCAGTCCTCACTTTCTCATGTTCCCATTCACTATGTTCTCACATTACAAGGCTGTTGTTATTGTGTGGATCTCACTTAAGCATTGCGTATACGCAGTTAATATGTCACAACCAAGCTAAAAGGAATGACAAAATTAAATGGCCAATAAAAAACAAGATAAATAGACTTTGGCCCACTCACTCATACAGCCCTTACAACGCATATTCCCCCCGACCAACACGGTTGCTGGTGTCGCTTGTGGATAAATATAGACTCCATTCAGCCAGTAGCTCAATTGTATTTCATTTCCTTTTTGTTAAATGAATCATCGTGGCAGCCAAGTCCAATCCAACAAGATCTGATAATGATCTTCAGGAAGTTAGACAAGTTGCAGTCAGCAAGGAGAAAGGAATTGCTACAGCAACATATCTACACAGTCCACAGCAAAAAGGCCTCAGATAAAGGAAAGACTATCACTTGGAAAAAAATAAAATATTTAGGTTCACTATCAATCAGTATTAAAGTATATTCAATAAGCGTGCAGGCAGTCTGGTAAAATCATGTATCATGTCGTATATGGAATGAGCTGCCAGAGGAAGTGGTGGAGGCTGGTACAATTGCAACATTTAAGAGGCATTTGGACGGGTATATGAAGAGGAAGACTTTGGAGGGATATGGTCCTGGTGCAGGCAGGTGGGACTAGATTGGGTTGGGATATCTGGTCGGCATGGACGGGTTGGACCGAAGGGTCTGTTTCCATGCTGTACATCTCTATGACTCTATGTCTGCTGTAAGAAGTGAATCCATTTTCCCCAAAGGATAATCAGAATATTGCCTAATTCTCCAGTAAGACTTTAAAAACTTTGCTTCAAGTTCGAATCCTTAAGAGAAAATAAAGTTTTCAACCAAGTTAATCACCAATGTCAAAGAGAGAATAAAAAAATGGGAAAAGGCCAATAGCCTCACAATGTTCCCAGTTAGGTTCTCACTGCCACAATGCATCTCCATAGGGTCTTTAACAGAATACAGCATCCTCAAGCACTTCAATGAGCAGAGAAGTAAATTCACACCAACTCAAAAGAGAAGCCATTAAGGTCAGGTGATCAGATGTTTGGCTGGAAAAGGAGGCTAGCAGGAGTGTTTTAAAGATGAAAAGAGTGATAGAGAGATTGCTGGATATGTGGGATTGTGTTCAAATAATGATTGGAATCAGTGAGTGGCAAAAGTATCATCTTTTATTCAGCAATCACAGCACAAGTTTAAGGCGGCAAAGGAATCCCGAAATACAGTTCTTACAAGAGCCCCTTAATACATTGTTCTTACATATATTAAAATCTCATTACTATAGTGTTACTTTTTTTTTTATCTATAGCAAACAAAGGTTTGAATTGCTTCTGTCCTGGGAGACAGGAGATGGGTTAAAACATGCTGCTACTTCTGATGGGACATCTTTCCAGTCTGCTTGCATAATTAGGTGGTATTAGGTAAATATTCGTGAAAATGCTAGGGCTATATGCTCTAAGTACGTTAGAAATCATAGTAAAAGAATAAAGGACGTTAAAGTGATTCCTGCAGCTGTATAGTGAGGTTTATTTACTATTTGCCAGTATGAGTTTCTTTCATTCATGCAATTTCATGCAAGCACTGTTCTATCAGTTAGTTTCTTAAAGGTAATAATGGCCCAGTTAAAAGGCATTTAAAAGGTACTTAAAGTTTTCAGGATGCGGAGATGGTTGGTAAGGGCTAATTAATATTATAATGTTTCGTGGAGACTTGATGGGGATAGCATGGTTCTGCATGCTGATAAGGTGTGAAATGCAGTAATGGGTTTGAAAGGATTGTTTTTAAATTTGGATACCACAGAACCATGGTTTTATGACTGAATGGATGAAACCATGTTATAGTAAATAACAGGTTAGTAAAGGGTTATGAATCGATAAACAGGAACCTGATTGGGATATCTAGTTGGCATGGATGAGTTTGATCGAAGAGTCTGTTTCCGTGCTGTACTCTACAATATCGCAAGCTGGTGAGTGAGTTAATAAAGGCAGCCTATAACACAATATCTCACAGATGGAATTCCAGAGTTTGAGGAATAGATGGCTGCATGATGGTGGTGGGAAATGTTGTAATTGGGGGATGCACAAGAATCCAGAAGTGAAGAAACACAAAATGTTTCCCAAAAGTTACAGACACATGGACAATACAGAAGTAGAGAGAGATGATGCCTTGGGGGGGGGGGGGGGAGAGGTTTGAATAGAAGGGCAATCATTTTAAAAATCGAGGCGTCGAGGATCAGGAAACAATGTCGGTCATGAGCACAGTGGTCTCAATCTGAGATCGTCTCGGTCACCCAGCAGGCTGCATTTCTAACAGGCTATTCAGCCTTTCAAAGGTAGTGAATTGTTAATGGATACAAGAATCTGCAATTGACAGCATTTCCCCTCCTTCTGCAACTGCTTCTCTCAGCGTCATGAAGTAAGGTAGATTTCACCACCATACAGCCTATCTGCTATGCTGGCTAACAACTGCTTGAAAGGAACTCATTAATTTTGTGTAGTTTTGCAAAATTGAAAACCAGTTTCTGTGCACTGGTTTGTAAAGTTCTGACAAAAACAAAATATTTAAAACAAAATGATTTTCAGTATACAAGCGATTTACCTCGTTGTGATGACAGATACCCTCCACAGTGTTCCAGGAAATTTGACACTCAAGCATTTGGACGATTTTTAATCAACCTAAATTTCAACATATTTCTTAAGATAATCTTTTATAGTAGACATTGCTTTGATGATGAGGAAATGGGTTGGGGTTGGGTGGGGGTTAGTGAGGGGATATACCCTACACCTCAGTTGTCAGGCACTCAGAATCACACCAGCATCCACTATGGTGAAACACATTCTATAATTTATTTCTTCAGTTACATGAACACAAGACAGAGTCATGCAGCATGGAAACAGACCCTTTAGTCCAACTCATCCATGCCGACCAAGTTTCTCAAACTAACCTAGTCCCATTTGCTTGTGTTAGGCCCATATCCCTCTGAACCTTTCCTATGATAAATATACATAGTCAAATAAGAGCCACCTGGAAAATAACATACACTGACTGACCCCACCCCGCATGGTTCAACAGTTTCAACCCATGTTTGCAAGTTTGGTTTCACTAACCCACTTGGAAGTCAGTGGTCTATGCTGATCATCTTTTGTTTCAAAAGGTTCTTGAAATCAGGTTTTAATCTGCCTTTCAACAGCATCAAAACAAAATTAACTTGTGTTTTTATTGTAGTGAAAAGCACAGCAGGTCAGGCAGCATCCAAGGAGGAGAATCGACATTTCAGGCATAAGCCCTTCTTCAGGAATCCTGCTCCATGGATGCTGCCTGACCTGCTGCGCTTTTCCAGCAACACATTTTTCAGCTCTGATCTCCAGCATCTGCAGTCTTTACTTTCTCCTTTTTTATTGTAGTGGCTTATCACATCTCACAGAAGCAACCCTCAAGCCTTTAATACAGATCGTGGGCACCAAGGGGCAGAGGGATAGGGCAGGAAGGAGAGTTGTTGTGAAAGCACGACCATGCTGTTACTGAATGATAGAGAAGCCTTGAGGGACCAAATAGCTTGCCCTTTTCCTATTCTTCTGCAAAAAGTAACTTTAGAAGGACATTTATCGATTGTCCAACTTATCTTCTTGTCATTGTTCAACTTCAACTAAAATACCTGGTTCTAGTTTCAAAGTTCATTTGAAAGCTGTGTTAATATTGCCAGACTAAAGTTAAGTACAGGGTTTATAAATTTATTAATATTGCAATCTTTAAGAGAAATTGGTTTTCCCTAAAACTCACCAATTCTCAAATGTGCTCAGAGTTGGAAATTAGAAATTCATACATTTTATGCTTGCATTTGATACTTTAAACCAGTTTCTGTCAATTCTTTCATTTGTAAAGCCATGATCATTAGAAGCAGTTAAAACATTGCTTTTTATATACAATTTCAGTTCCTTCAGCATGTTTTACACAGAGGCAGGCTTCATACTTGCACACAATCTGTCCAAGGAGGGATCAGGGAGTAGGTAGGGAAACATTGTTCCCACTGGTGAAAGGTTCGAGAACAAGACAGCACAAATTTAAGGCAATTAGCAAAAGCAGCACAGAGAACCTATTTTTCTTCTCACAAAGAGTAGTTAAGATCAGCAGTACATTGCTTGAGAGAGCAGTAGAGGCAGGTTCAGACATGGCATCTAAGAGGGAACTGGATTATTAAATAAATGAAACGATGTGCAGAGTTATGGGGAGAAGGCACATTGTTCCTTGAAAGTGACCTCACAGATGGACAGGATGGTGAAGCCTGTTTGGCATGCTCGACTTCATCAGTTGCAGCACTGAGTACAGGAATTGGGACATCATTTACGGCTGTTCAAGGGATTGGTAAGGCCATATTCAATTCTGGTCATCCTGCTAAAGAAAGGATGTTATTAAACTGGAAAGATTGCAAAATAGATTCACAAGGATGTTACCGAGACAGGGAGATATAAGGAAATGCTGGATAGGCTTGGACCTTTTTCCCTGGAGCATAGGAAGCTGAGGGGTGACCTTATAGTGGTTTATAAAATCACGAGGGGCATAGATAAGATGATTGGCCAAGGTCCTTTTCCCTCAGAATAGGGGAGTCAAAAACTAGAGGGCATAGGTTTAAGGTAAGCAGGAAAGATTTAAAAGGGATTGGAGGGATAACATGTTCCACACAGAGGGTAGAGCATTTATGGAAGAAACTGCCAGAGGAAGTGGTAGGGGCGAGTACAATCATAGCATTTATATGCCATTGGGACAGTTACATGTATCAGAAAAGTTTAGAAGGATATGGGCCAAACAAAGGCAAATGGGACGACTTCAGTTCAGAAAACATGGTGAGCATGGACAAATTGGGCTTAAAGGGTCTGTTTCTGTTCTGTATGACTCTAAGGCGGGCAATAGCACTAAGTACCAGTACAGGCAATGGGCCAAAAAGCCTCCTGCTATCCTGCTAGAATTTTGTGCCGCCATGTTATTTTTCAGCAAAATCACTGATGTACAGGTTTTGGATATTATATGAGAAATAATTTTTAAAAAGCTACACTTACATATATTTAATAAACATTTTAAATAGGATTGTCTCAATGCTCTGTAAAATATAGCCTGTAAATTGATAATCTGGAATCAGCATGTTCATTCTCATGAAACCAATTAATTTTAGTCTTTAAATTCTGATCAAGGGAATACTACGTAATCCCAGTGCTTCCTGGTTTACAGCCAATGTATACAGTCTCTTTCAGCGCAGCCTAGTCTGTACATTCACTTATTCCAGCGACCCACCACATTACTACAAGTACTGTACAGAGTAAAAGGATCACCAATTTGGTTAAGTGCCTCACTGTAATTAGCAAGGTCCTGCACACAAAAAAAAGTGCTGACAATCAATTTAGTGTTGCACAAAATTTGTAATGTATTTAACAAAAATACTGTGTGCATGAATTAAAATATGCAAAGTTCATGCTGTTCCCAAATAATCTGCACAAAACAAAAGTTCTACAAAAGCTGCGTGTATAAATTTTTATCCATTCCCAGTTTGGAACTTAAAGGAAGCCTACTTTCGTGATTTGCAAATTACAGAATTACTCTCCAATCTGGTACAATCTGGTACAGTCAATTTTCCAGTAGCTTAATCACTTTATACATCGAATAGCCATACTACAGAGATCAGGGAGTTTGATTTTCACATTAGTTAGTTTCCGATGTTCCAAATAGATATGCTTTGTTTGGATGTCCCATTTGGGAGAATTGTACCTTAAGCTGCCTAGTCTCGGAGCTCCAAAATTCTCTCCTTTTTGCCTCTTTCTTCTCAAGGTCATAGAAATGTACAGAACGGAAACAGACACTTCGGTCCAACCCGTCCATGCCGACCAGATATCCCAACCGAATCTGGTCCCACCTGCCAGCACCTGGTCCACATCCCTCCAAACCCTTCCTATTCATGTACCCATCCAGATGCCTTTTAAAGGTTGTAATTGTACCAGCCTCCACAACTTCCTCTGGCAGCTCATTCCATACATGTACCACCCTCTCTGTGTGAAAAAGTTGCCCGTTAGGTCCCTTTTAAATCTTTCCCCTCTCACCCAAAACCTATGCCTGTAGTTCTGGACTCCCCCATCCCAGGGAAAAGACTTTGCCTATTTACCCTATCCATGCTCCTCATGATTTTGTAAACCTCTAAGGTCACCCCTCAGCCTCCAATGCTCCAGGGAAAACAGCCCCAGCCTATTCAGCCTCTCCCTATAGCTCAAACCCTCCAACCCTGGCAACATCCTTGTAAATCTTTTCTGAACCTTTTCAAGTTTCACAACATCTTTCCGATAGAAAGGAGATGAGAATTACACACAATGTTCCAAGCGTGGCCTAATCAATGTCCTGTACAGCCTCAACATGACCTCCCAACCCCTATACTCAACTGGCAACATCCTTGTAAATCTTTTCTGAACCTTTTCAAGTTTCACAACATCTTTCCGATAGGAAGGAGATGAGAATTGCACACAATGTTCCAAGCGTGGCCTAACCAATGTCCTGTACAGCCTCAACATGACCTCCCAACCCCTATACTCAATGCTCTGATCAATAAAGGAAAGCATACCAAACGCCTTCCTCACTATCCTATCTACCTGCGACACTACTTTCAAAGAACTATGAATCTGCACTTCAAGGTCTCTTTGTTCAGCAACACTCCCTAGGACCTTATCATGAAGTGTATAAGTCCTGCTGTGATGTGCCTTTCGAAAATGCACCTCACGTTTATCTAAATTAAACTCCATCTGCCACTCCTCAGCCCAATAGCCCATCTGATCAAGATCCCGTTGTACTCTGAGGTAACCTCCTTCACTGTCCACTACACTTCCACTTTTGGTGTCATCTACAAACTTACTAATTATATCTCCTATGTTCTCCTTTAACATTTGGTTTTTTTTGCCCAAGTATTTGGTCAGTGTGGTGACTGGATTGAGGTCAGACAGGTGGATCTCGTTGAGTATGAGTTTCCTTATTGGGGCTGTTAATCTGGGCCAATCAGGGATTCCCAGTTGACAGATATAAACAGGGGGTCTCGGGTGTTTGCCTATTGTGAGTGTATGTGCAAAAAAAAACAAAACAAAAAAAAATAAACAGGGGGTGTGGCGCCGTGGCTTAGTTGGTTAACGCGCTTATCTCGTAAACAGGAGATCCTGGGTTCAACTCCCAGCCGTGCCTACTTGATTCATTCATACTTGGGCTTGGTGTTTCAAGTCTTCGCGAAAATAACTCCACGTCTTGGACTTACACCCTGTTAAGATTTGGTGATCCAGGTTAAGTTCCAACAGTGAATGCCATTTTTCCTATACACACACACACCATGGGTGCTGGGGATAAAATAAGCACTACCACACTTATGTGGTAGTGTGGGGAAGAAAAAAAAAGAAAAAAATAAACAGGGAAAAAAAAATAAACAGGAGATGCCTGCCCCTCTTCCGGGGTTACGTTAGGAAAAAAAAAATAAACAGGGGGTTCTTTCATTGTGTCTCACATCTGCACACACACATCATGGGTGCTGGGGATAAAATAAGCACTACCGCACTTAGGCGGTAGTGTGGGGGTTAAATATAAAAGAAAAAAAAGAGAAATGTCCCTTTTTGATTAAAAAAAAAGAACAGGAGTTCCAACTCTATTTTGATTTAGTCCCTACCCTCCCCTTCACTGTTTTTGATCACACAGCACTGCCCTTTGATGTGAAGGGCAGTGTTTGTCACTGGCCACCCGGGTGTTTTCCTATCTTCCTGGTGGTGGAATTTGAATAAAGATTCGTGCACTTTGTGTCTTTCACTGTGTCTCACACCTGCACACACACACACACCATGGGTGCTGGGGAAAAAATAAGCACTACTGCACTTAGGTGGTAGTGTGGGGGTTAATATATAAACAGAAAAAAAAGAGGAGTTTCGACGTTAGGGCCTGGGTGTCCTTGGAGAAGGAGCACGCGGTGTCGACCAACACCTTGAAGTTGTTCAGGGAGAGGTGGGCGCCGCAGGAAGTGGAGTGCATTATTTCTCCCTCCAACTCTATTTTGATTTAGTCCCTACCCTCCCCTTCACTGTTTTGATCACACAGCACTGTCCTTTGATGTGAAGGGCAGTGTTTGTCACTGGCCACCCGGGTGTTTTCCTATCTTCCTGGTGGTGGAAATTGAATAAAGATTGGTGCACTTTGTGTCTTTCACTGTGTCTCATACCTGCACACACACACCATGGGTGCTGAAAAAAAGAGAAGAAAAAAAAAGAAGAAGAAAAAAAATAAACAGGGGGTTCTTTCATTGGTGTCTCACACCTGCACACACACACCATGGGTGCTGAAAAAAAGAGAAGAAAAAAAAAGAAGAAGAAAAAAAATAAACAGGGGGTTCTTTCATTGGTGTCTCACACCTGCACACACACACACCATGAGTGCTGGGGATAAAATAAGCACTACCGCACTTAGGCGGTAGTGTGGGGGTTAAATATAAAAGAAAAAAAAAGAGAAATGTCCCTTTTTGATTAAAAAAAAGAACAGGAGTTCCAACTCTATTTTGATTTAGTCCCTACCCTCCCCCTTCACTGTTTTGATCACACAGCACTGCCCTTTGATGTGAAGGGCAGTGTTTGTCACTGGCCACCCGGATGTTTTCCTATCTTCCTGGTGGTGGAATTTGAATAAAGATTTGTGCACTTTGTGTCTTTCACTGTGTCTCACACCTGCACACACACACACCATGGGTTCTGGGGAAAAAATAAGTACTACCGCACTTAGGTGGTAGTATATAAAAAAAATTTTAAAAAAATATAAACAGGAGGTTGACTATCAACAATATTAAAAAAAAAGAAAAAAAACAGGTGTGGCGCCGCAGTGAGTGGAGTGCATTATTTCTCCCTCCAACTCTATTTTGATTTAGTCCCTACCCTCCCCTTCACTAAAAAGAAAATAAAAAAAATAAACAGGGGGTTCTTTCATTGTGTCTCACACCTGCACACACACACCATGGGTGCTGGGGATAAAATATGCACTACCGCACTTAGGCGGTAGTGTGGGGGTTAAATATAAAAGAAAAAAAAGAGAAATGTCCCTTTTTGATTAAAAAAGAGAACAGGAGTTCCAACTCTATTTTGATTTAGTCCCTACCCGCCCCTTCACTGTTTTGATCACACAGCACTGCCCTTTGATGTGAAGGGCAGTGTTTGTCACTGGCCACCCGAGTGTTTTCCAATCAAACAAATATATACAGGGGGTTCTTTCATTGTGTCTCACACCTGCACACACACACCATGGGTGCTGGGGATAAAATAAGCACTACCGCACTTATGCGGTAGTGTGGGGGTTAAATTTAAAAAAAGGAAAAAAAAAACAAAAAATAAATAAATAAACAGGGGGTTTATCTTCCTGGTGGTGGAAATTGAATAAAGATTCGTGCACTTTGTGTCATTCACTGTGTCTCACACCTGCACACACACACCATGGGTGCTGGGGGAAAAAAAAGCACTACCGCACTTAGGTGGTAGTGTGGGGGTTAAATTACAAAAAAAAACAGAAAAAAAACAGGATTGCCTGTCACTGAGAAAAAAGAAAAAAAGAAAAAAATATATAAAGAGGGGATCCTTGATCACACATTAGAAAAATGAAAAATAAACAGGGGGTTCTTGGCCCTCTTGTGGCACAGTGGTAGTGGCCCTACCCTTGGATCAGGATGCCCAGCTTCAAGTCCCACCTGGTCCAGAGGTGTGGCCAACATCTCTACAAAGGCTGATTAGTAAAATAGGTTAATGAAAAAATAACAGGAGTCTCAGGGATTCTCCTCACTCTCGGTACTAGTTCCAAGCAAATTAGTCAGATTCTAGGTACTGTGCACGTGTTAATAAAGGATAACTTGATGACAAAGGTCCTGGCCTCCATAGAGTTATTTCGGTCACTTATCCTCATTCCTCCTTTGGCCCAGCTATCAAACTTTGACTGATAAAGCTCCTGCGCAGAACTGGGTGATGTTCTACCACATTAAAGAACTGTATAAATGTGCGATATTGTTTTAAGGGTAAGATCAGACTCACTCACAATATCTCCTATTTATATTCATTACCCTCCATTAATGCTATCAAAACTCCCACTTCACAAACCAACCATTTGGGTAAGATGAACTACATGTAAAATTTACATCCCAGAAACACATCATTTAGCTCAATGTATTCAGCCAGGTATTACGCTCCACACAAGCTTCTTTTCACCCCTCTTGATGGCCTCACCCTATCATCACATTTCTCCTGAATGGGTTAGCTAAGTCATTTGCTTGAACTCCTCCAAATAGTAGCAAGCTCTACATTCTAATCTTGGTAAAGAAGTTTCCTATGAATTTTGTACTGCATCAGATTTACTTGTCTTTATTATTTTATGTCTTTTATCCCTGGTTTTGGATTCCCCCATAAGCAGAATTACTTTTTCAACTTCTACCTTATCCAAACCCTCCGTTGTTCTGTAGACAGCTATCAGATCAGCCTTCAGCCTTTTCCAGAGAAAAGATGATCTCGCAGTCCAGTTTTTCCTGATGATTTTTACATGATATTCTTTTTGTAAAGCTGCTTTTACAGCTACTCCAATACCTCTATATTCTTTTACAATACGGAACCCGGAAACGTGCACAATATTCCAAGTGTGGTTGAATGAGCATGCTACACACATTTAGCATAACTTCTTTGCTTTTCAGTACTCAAAGTGCTTTCTTTGTTTGTTCTTTTTATGGCCTCGTAAACCTGTGTTGTTATTCTTAATGAACTGGACCCAGTAACGAGTCAAGTCTGAACTAAAGCGACTGGGAAAAAACACTGCATTACTCTTTATGCATTTCTTCATTTAATGCTGCAGATATTACTACAATAGTTCTTAAAGGGTTAATAGCATTAAATTTAACATGATTCAATGCTATTTGCATAATCCTGACCTCCAACCTTTCAGTTAAAACAAAATTGCTGCGTCACTGTTGATATTTATTTGCTAATCTGTAACTAATGGCAGATACGACAAAAAAAACTCCCACTACATTCAGGAAGCTCGTGATCACTGATGACCAGCATTTCAATACATATTATATAAATAGATATAACAAAGAAAGTACATTGCCAAGTATAAAAAGAAAAGCCTAGAAAAATTAAAAATCAGGTTCCTCAGCATCTGGAAAGAAAAATACAAGCATATGTTGCACAGAAGTGCTGAGATGTTAACTGGTATGTTTTTTTTAATCTAATCAGATGTTGACAGGCCAGCTATACACATCCAGATTTTTCTGTTTGACTCACTGTCTTAACTTAAACCACTAACACTCTAACATTGTTTGTGGAAACTGAATCTACTTGCACCTAATAAATGTAACAAATAGAATGCAATACAACTTATATTTAACATTATGCCAAATGCTCATTTAAGACAGTATTCAGGAGTGACAGTCTCCCTCTGATTGAAGTGGTATAAAAGGGGTGAAATGGGCACTCTCAATCTAAACCTTTGGGACACAAATACACACATCTGCCTGGCACTAAGCTGGCAGTGTCACATGCATTGCTAATAAGGAAAACGTAAGTGTCATATTCCTTCTCAAAGTTAGGTTTCATGTGTGTTGCTAGGGCAGAGCAAGGAGAGTTTTATTCTGTACACAGTAGCCGAATTCAGATAACAGCATGGTTAACTAAGGCGGCAAAATGGAGAGCAGGCCATTTCCCCTAAGAATGCTATCCCTCCTTAACCAAAATAACACACACAGCCTTAGCTTAATTGTGGTAGTACACAGCAATGGGGGAAGTCATTGCTGAGTTCGAATCCACATACATTTATGTGGCACCTTTTTTTGTTGTCTGCTGCAAATCTCAAAGTGCTTCACAGACCACTTTCTAAAGCACAGCAACTGTTGTAATGTTATTAAATCAGGCAACCCAAGAGTGCATAGCAATATCCTGTGGAAGGCACCAAGATTGATGGACAAATGTCAGACAGGCCATCAGCAGAATTCTCTAGCTCTTCTTTATTCTGAACAGGCAGGCAGGGCTCTGTTTTGAATTTCTATGTTTGTAATTTAGGTTGATGTTGGGGGTCAGTGTTGAGGAATATTCACACAGGAGCCTTGAGGTTTTTGCTAATACTGGGTGCCTAAACATTCCAATCCATAGTATTAATTTTCACATTCACCTATTGAGCACAAAATATGACCAAAAATTATTTTCATTGCATCTTTGTACTATTGCAGTTTGTTGATAACATGATTTATTCTGAACTGAATTCCAATCAGTGGTGTGTGTCTCGGCTTAGCTGTAGCACTCTCTATCGGTAAACCAGGAACTACTCCAAATACTTCAGCCTGTAATCTAGCTGGTTTCACTGCAATGTAGATGGAGTGCCGAATTATTGGAGGTACTTACTTTTGAAAGAGACCTTAAACTAAAACTCTGACTTCCCTCTCCAGTGGAATTAACAGATTGCAGTATGGTATTCCCAATGTCCAGACTAAATTCTATTCTTTAGTGAACATAACAAAAGACTGATAAAAACAAAGTGCTGGAGAGACTCTGACCTAGAAGACGTCATATCAAACTCTCAGCAGTAACTCAATTTTTTTCTCCACAGATGTGCCGGATGTTGAGTTTCGTGAAAAGAAAGTATCAAAATGGAAGACTGAATTTAAAAAAATATTCATTCACAGGATTACCCATATCTAGTTGCCCTTCAGAAGGTGCTAGTGTGCGGTTTTCTTGAGCTGTTGCAGTCCATGCACTGTATGTAGACCCTCAGTGCTGTTAGGGAGTGTGTTCTGGGACTTGGAGCCAGTAACACTGAAAGAACAGTGATATGTTTTCAAGTCAAGATAGTGAGCAGCTCAGAGGGGAACTTGCAGGAGTGGTGGCCCTATGTATCTGTGCCCGTCAGTCTCGGTGGTCGTGGCCATGGGTTTGGAAGTTGCTGCATAAGGAATCTTGGTAAGTCGTTGCAGTACATCTTGTAGATGCTATACCTGACTACCACTGCTCATTGGTGGTGGAGAGGCTGGATGGTAAAGCTGCTGATTTGGATGCCAATCAAGTGAGCTGCTTATTCCTGGATGGTGTTGAGCTTCTTGAGTGCTGTTGGAGATGCAGTCAGCCAGTTTTAACTTTTAGTCATAACATTTCCCATATGATGTCAGTTCTTCATTGCCTGCAAAGTCTTTGGGACAGCTGCTGTTAATGACCATGAGCCATGAACTAGTGAAATAGCAGGACAGCTAAAGGACCTACTCGTGCTTCTGTGTTCTTAGTTCTACTTCCTCACTTCATCCCCATTTCTACTGATTCCAAGAGTCCATAAATCCATTAATTAGCTATGAATATATAAAATGGCTGAATAAATTACACATTCAACCAATTCAAGGTAAACTGGGGATAAGTAACAAATGCTAGCCTTTCTTACACCTCATAAGAGAATAACAAAAGCCTACAGAACTCACTTACATCGACAATTCTCACTTTGAGGAAATATCTACTCATCTCAACCCTAAATAGCTGATTCCTCATCGTGAGTCCATGTCCCCTGAATAAGAACATGCAATATGTACAAGGGCATCATATCTTCTCCACAAGGTATAAATTTTGTGACAAGATAAACTGTTTACATCTATATCAAAGCTGCTCCAACGTATTGGGAAAGTAGAGGTTTTGGAGATGGTTTAAACTCTGAATCGATTTTTTTTCTCACAACTACAACTCAATATGGAGATGTTGACATCAGCCTCCTTAGAACAGCAGGCCCTTGTTGACTTCCTGATGATGCACTGAAATTTAGTCCAACCACACAATCACTTCCTCACATTTTTAAAAAGCACTCTTGCCTCATGTAGGTGCTCACCAATAAAAAAACGAGTTGAAGAATGAAAGAAAGGGAAGAAAGGGAATCAAGGAGACTAGAAAAAAAAAAGAATTTTTAATTAATCTTTTTGGAAGGGAGAGGTCACAACTCGTAAACACCAGTGCAAAAAAAAAGGCATTCTTCTCCACCCGCAGCATTATAACTTTATAGCAGCTGTCATTTTAGCGTAATAGCCACTTTCTCTCTTCTAGTCTGAAAATTGCATGTTCAAGTCCTGTCAGAAATTTAAAGACATCACAATTGGTATTCCAGTCCTTCACATCAGAATTTAGACTGAGGCATTATCTGTAAACTGAAGCAATTTCTACTCTTTCAGGGTTGATGTAAATAAATCCCACAGCACAACTTCAAAGAAGAGCTCTACTGCTGTGGCCTGGCCAATACTAATAGTCAACCAACTTCACTAAAACAACAGTTACACTTTTTTAAAATTCACTCGTGGGAATTTGGAGTCACTGCCTGGGTTAACATTTATTGCCCACCTCTAGTTGCCTCTGAAAGGGTGGTGCTGAGCTGCCTTCTTGAACCTCTGCAGTCCATTTGGTGAATGTAGACCGACAATGCCGTTAGGGAGGAAGTTCCAGAAATTTGATCCAGCGACACTGAAGGAATATATTTCTAAGTCAGGACGATGAGCAGCAGGGAGGGGAACCTGCAAATGATGGTGTTCCCATGTATCTGCTGCCCTCTCCTTCTGGATAATAGAGGCTATGAGTTTGGAATGCACTGTCAGAGAAGCCTTGGTGGATTTCTGCAGTGCATCTTGTAAATGGTACACACTGCTGTTACTGATCATTGGTGGTGGAGGGAGTGGATGTTTGTGGATGTGGTGCAGATAAGTTACCAACATTATCACACTTCAAAAGTACCCAATTGGCTGCAAAGCATTTTGGGATGTTGTGAGACCATGAAAGGCACTAAATAAAATGCAAGTCTTTCTTTCTTTCTAGTCATCTTCATTTCTGTTAAAAGTGAATGAACATCTTTTTTTAAAGGGGTGGATTTTAAGGAAAGCCTTAAAATTAGAGGTCAGAGTGAGGAGCAGTTGCCTAGAGACAGAATACCAGATTTCTGGCCTGAGGGAACTGAAGGCAGAATGGAGCAAGAGGAAGCCTGAAAGATCAGAGATAGATGAATGGAGGGTGTAGTGATTATAACGAGGTCAGCCAGGTGCACTGTATAGAATATGAGTTCCCTGATTGGAACTGTTAATCTGGTCCAATCAGGGAGCCCTGGCTGACAGATAAAAAGAGCAATGTAATCAGGACGGGCTGGTCGAAAGTAAAACTGCTGTCTTTTGTGTACAGCTGTCAATGTTTTTTGTAAACTGTTTTGTAACTTGTTTAATAAAATATAAAAAAAAAAAGCAATGTAATCAGGACGGGCTGGTCGAAAGGTGTCAGAGCAGCGGAGAGCCAGAAGGCACGTAGGGTGGGCTGAGATCCGGAAGGCTTGTGGGCTACCCTACACGCTGTCGTCCCAGGGAAGGGGACGGGCTGTCCTAGAGGTGGCCGAAAGGTGTGCCAGGATAGCCCACTGGTCGGTGGTGCAACGGGGTGGGTGAGAGCCCAATGGTACGCAGGGGCGGACTGAGAGCCAGAAGGCAGGTAGCCGTCCTCAGCGCTGTCACCCCGGGCAGGTACCGGGGCGGGCTGCCCCAGAGGTGGTCGGAAGGTGCTGAGGGTGGCTAGTGAAGCCGGAGGGTGGGTAGGCCGTCCTCAGCGCTGTCACCCCGGGCGGGTACCGGGGCGGGCTGTCCTAGAGGTGGTCGAAAGATGTGTCAGGGCGGACCGAGAACTGGAAGGGGCATGGGGTGGACCGAGAACCGGACGGTGGGTAGGGGTGGGCTGCCTTAGAGTGGTCGGAAGGTGGGAGGGGCGGGGGCTTGCTGAGTCTGTATTGTCTGTACTTTTGTATGTAACAGTACTGTCTAATGTACAACTCTCATTGCTGTTGTCTCTTTATATCTTTATGTGAAACTGGGATTTGAGGTTTGTCCTCATGCCCCTGTAAACTGTTTGAATGGTAGGGTTTGGGGCCTGGCTTTGCTCCTCTCCCTTGGAAAATTGCGGTCTCTTGTATGCAGCTGTAAATGTAACTTGTTTGTTGTAAACTGTTTTTGTAATTTGTTTAATAAAATAAAAAAAAAGAGCAATGTCAGACATTCTGACACTATAGAGCTGGTTTTGATGAAGCTGGATCAGTGTTAAGGACTTTCCATGTGTAAATAAAGGGCGACTTGGTGACTGGCCTCTGTGGAATTATTTAGGAGAGTTTAAAGGAAAGTTTGTAAAGAATAGAAATAGTTTCAGGAGGTACCAAGTCATAAAGGGATTTAAGCAAAAGGAAATGGTATAACCCATCAGGGAAAGTATGCTGGCACATAAGCCCTACTAATCCCAGGGTCCTCGCAGAAGTTAACGTGTACAGTTTTGGTCTCCTTACTTGAGAAAGGATGTATGGCACTGCAGGGGGTGCAGAGGAGGTTCACTAGGTTGATTCTGGAGTTGAGAAGGTTGGCTTCTTAAGAGAAATTGAGTAGACTGGGACTGTACTCACTGGAATTTAGTGGGGCCTCTTACTGAAACATACAAATTTATGAAGGGACTAGCTAGGCTCAAAGCAGGGATGTTGTTTCCACTGGCAGGTGAAACTAGACCTAGGGGACATAGCCTCAAAAATAAGGATGAGTAGATTTAGGGCTGATTGAGGAGGAACTGTGGAATTCCCTGCCCAGTGAAACAATTGAGACTACCTCAGTGAATGTTTTTAAGGCAAAGATAGATAGATTTTTGAATAGTAAAGGAATTAAGGGTTATGGTGAGCAGGTGAGCAAGTGCAGCTGAGTTGACTAAAAGATCAGCTATGATCCTATTGAATGACGGAGCAGGCTTGAGGGGCCAGACAGCCTACTCCTGCTCCTGGTTCTTATGTTCTTAATGATTTAATCAAAATCCCCAATTTACCGACATAATGATCAGATTTCTATACTTAACGAGGACTACTATTGATCACAAATAAATAAATTATAGCCACAGGCATATGACTTATCAATACATAACTCAACCCGTGAAAACTCTAACTCTTCTCTCCCCTTTTAAAACCTGTGTATGTACATGAAGAAAGGCACAGATAAAAAATGTGATGTTATTTTATGGAGGGAAGGAATAACTTTGGCGAAACAATTCAAGTAATAACAGTCAATGTTTGATGAGATGTTCCTTTTCTTTCCTAAGACCTGCTGTTCTTCAATCCAACTGCTCCAGCTTCTTTCATTCCTTTACTGGTGTCATAGGACAATTGCTACATCAACTGCATAATCTTTTAGTTAGTTACTGATTAAAGGCAACAGATCACAGCAAATAGTGGGGAAAAAAAGACACTGACTTTGTTCAGGCTTCAGGTACTAATACTTGCAGAGAAATAGAGACACAGCACTTGCTCTTCCAGCAATCAGGAAGCTTCTCCCAGACAAGAAAACTTCTGCCTCTTGATCATTCACACACACAAGCTGTTCCCTTACTCAGGAGTCAGAGAGTTGTCATCAGGCTAATGAGCTCTGGCAGCCACAACTGGTCGCAGCTGCACAAACCAATCAGCTACCTAAACAAAAACAAATTGAACTGCGGATGTTGTAAATCGGAAATTGCTGGAAAAATTCAGCAAGTCAGGCGGCATCTGTGGGGATAAAACAGTGAACGTTTTGGGTCCAGTGGCCCTTCTTCAGAATTGAGTTTCCAATTGAATTTAATTTAATTTATTGTCACATGTACCGAGACACAGTGAAAAGCTTTGTCTTGCAAGCAATACAGGCAGATCACAGAGTTAAGTAGCATAGAGAAGTAAATAATAGTTAAACAGGGGCAAAAACAAAAACAGGTACAGGCGAATGTTAAGAGTTTGTGAGTCCATTCAGTATTCTAACAACAGTAAGGTAGAAACTGTTGCGACACCAGCTGGTGCGCCTGTTCAGGCTTCTGTACCTTCTCCCCGATGGTAGAGGTTGTAGAAAAGAATAGCCAGGGTGGAACGGACCTTTGAGAATGCTGGTGGACTTTCCTTGACAACGGGCCTGGTAGATGGATTCTATAGATAGGAGGTTGGCCTTTGTGATTGTCCAGGCCAAGTTCACCACTCTCTGTAACTGTCTCCAATCTTGATATATCCAGACAGAATGCTCTCGATGGCACACCTATAAAAGTTCGCAAGGGTACTCGCCGTCATGCCAAATTTTCTCAGCTGCCTGAGGAAGAAGAAACTTCGTTGGGCCTTTGTAACCAGTGCATCCACATGAAGAGGCCAAGAAAGCTTGTTGTGAATGACCACTCCCAGAAGCTTGACACTCTCCACTCGTTCTACCTTGTTAAAGTGTAAGGGGGCGTGAGTAACATCCCACCGAAAGTCAATAATTAACTATTTGGTTTTGCCGGCATTGAGAGCTAGGTTGTTCTCAGTGCACCACCTTTCCAGATCTTCCCCTTCCCATCTGTAGTCTGTTTCATCGCCATCTGAGATTCGACCAACTATGATGGCATCATCAGCGAACTTGTAAATGGCATTTGTCTCTGGTATTTGGCAACTTAATTATGGGTATACAGTGAGAACAGTAGGGGGCTGAGTATGCACCTCTAGGGGGGCTCCAGTGTTTAGTGTTAGTGAGGATGAAATATTGTCCCCAATCTTCACCGATTGTAGCCTGAGAGTCAGGAAACTGAGAATCCAGTTGCAGAGAGTGGGGCTTAGTCTGAGATCACTAAGTTTAGTAATCAGTTCACGAGGGGATAATGAAGGCTGAACTGTAATCAATGAGTAGGAATCTTACGTAGCTGTTCTTGGCATCAAGATGTTCTAGAGAAGAGTGAAGGGCAAGTGATATGGCATCTAACGTGGATCTGTTGGTCCCATAGGCAAATTAGCTACCTGTTGCTGGCTGAGTCACATTACGTACACAGACTTTGGTGCCATGCAGTCATATCTCACCTCCCCCACTGCTTTAACTCACAATGAGTTCCAGAAACTTGTGGACAAAGTTGCAGCATTTCTTCTCCCACTCCTGGTTTTAAAATAGTGCTTTTCCTATTTCAGTCCACAATCATAAAGAAAGAAAGAGATATGCTTTTCATAGATGAGAGGTGTTGACGGGAACCAAGCGGGTCTTTGTAGGTTAGCAAAGCCACTGGTTGAGATTTGCCGCATGATAAACGCAAATACAGATGAGCTGAAGATCATGGAGGTTGGATTTTGACAGAAGAGCACTGGAAATGGCACAGTCAAGGGCTTCAGAACCTGTGTACGTCACAGAGAAGCAAGAGAACTATGAAGCTAATCTCAAGTTTCAAAGGGAGCTGAGAGGAGGGGAGACAGGATTTTCCACCTGGGTGAAGAGGTATCTGCAAGGCCATCTTATCCAAGTGTAGCACATAACATGGAAAATGGAATGGAGAAGCTTAACCTGTGATGGGGCTGTGCATGCTTCTTAACTTACATCCCCTCCTGCCACTGAAACCACATCTGTCAAGGCAATGCAATATCTAGCCCTGGGAAAAGATTAGAGCTCTCCTGGTGCAAGGTCATTTTGGAAGAAATACCAACACGTTTTACTTCCTGACACAACAATCCCCTGAGTAGCTGAGTGCAGGCAGAAACCTGAAATTGAGGACAGAGAGAGATGGAGTGAAATAAAAGAGAGGGGTGTATTGGTTGGGGGAGTTGTGATAGGGTTGAGGGAGGGAGGTATTTAATCTCTTAAGTGAAGCTGACTTGATTGTCAATTTTGTTCTTTTCATCTGATGCCTCATTGGCCCTTTTACACACGAAACTACAGATATTACTATGGCCTGACCAAAACCACACACTGACAGGTTTTTCTTCCTCCAAGTTGAACATTTCTGATGCTGTGTGTGTAAGCAGAAGTAAAGCAGGACCACAGCTTTGGAAAGATCTGTCTAAGGTTATTTACAGCCCAGAAAAGGGGTTGGTTCCCACACCAAGAGTAGCATTAGACAGCTGTGCAAAAGCAATGTTGCTATTGGAGCCACTCAACTGGTTCCTTTTGAGCAGTTGGCGGGGTGGAAATAATGTGATCCTTGTGCCTTGGATTTAAACAATACCATCAATGTTCAGTCTACCACGAGTTTGACTCACGACAGAACTTGATCTCTTCTACCATTCAGACTGGAGGCCTGTGGCCAGTGGAGTGTCACAAGGATCGGTGCTGGGTCCTCTACTTTTTGTCATTTGCATAAACGATTTGGATGCGAGCAGTTAGTAAGGTACAGTTAGTAAGTTTTGACACCAAAATTGGAGGTGTAATGGGCAGCAAAGAAGGTTACCTCAGATCACAACAGGATCTTGACCAGATGGGCCAATGGGTTGAGAAGTGGCAGATGGAGTTTAATTCAGATAAATGCGAAGTGCTGCATTTTGGGAAAGCAAATCTCAGCAGGACTTCTACACTTAATGGTAAGGTCCTAGGGAGTGTTGCTGAACAAAGAGACCTTGGAGAAAAAGTTCATAGCTCCTTGAAAGTGGAGTCGCAGGTAGATAGGATAGTGAAGAAGGTGTTGGCACGCTTTCCTTTATTGGTCAGAGTATTGAGAGTTGGGAGGTCATGTGGCGGCTGTACAGGACATTGATTAGGCCACTGTTGGAATATTGCGTGCAATTCTGGTCTCCTTCCTATCGAAAAGATGTTGTGAAACTTGAAAAGGTTCAGAAAAGATTTACAGAGATGTTGCCAGAGTTGGATGATTTGAGCTATAGGGAGAGGCTGAAGGGGCTGGGGCTGTTTTCCCTGGAGCGTCGGAGGCTGAGGGGTGAGTTTTTAGAGGTTTACAAAATTATGAGGGGCATGGATCGGGTAAATAAGCAAAGTCTTTTCCCTGGAGTAGGGGAGTCCAGAACTAGAGGGCGTAGGTTTAGGGTGAGAAGGGAAAGATATAAAAGAGACCTATGGGCCAATTTTTCATACAGAGGGTGGTATGTGTATGGAATGAGCTGCCCGAGGAAGTGATGGAGTCTGGTACAATTGCAACATTTAAGAGGCATTTGGATGGGTATATGAATAGGAAGGGTTTGGAGGGATATGGGCCGGGTGCTGGCAGGTGGGACTAGATTGCGTTGGGATATCTGGTCGGCATGGACGGGTTGGAGCGAAGGGTCTGTTTCCATGCTGTACATCTCTATGACTCTAAATACATTCCCCGTTTCATTGTGAGACCAAATGCAAATTACTGAGATTTTGCACTTCCCAGTTGAAGCTTGTGAATGCAGATATCATGATTAGTGGGACACTCCCCTCACCACCACCAAAGGAAAAAAATCCACTGGATCTTGCAGAAATTTTCAACTTGACTTGCTCAGAGATTTTTTTACACACATCTGCAGCAGGCGGGACAAACCCAGGCCTCCTGGCTCACAAGTAGAGACACTACCACTGTGCCACAACAGCCTTTCCACTGAATCTCATATCGATCAGGTACTCAAGTGGTCACCCATCTGGCTCTTTGGTGGATCACTGCCTGGGACAGCAACGTCCTGTCCCGTTCAAAGAGATGGTGTTGAGGGCTGGCTACACAGCACCAATAAAGCTCCGAAGCAGTGGGCTAAATGAGGGTGATGTTTCAAAAGGAATGATATCCAGATGTGAGCACAAGGGGGCAGGCTTCCATGGCTGCCCTTCTCTCCCTGCTTCCTCATTTGTGGCCCCCCAACCATCCCAGAAGGAGCCCCCATCACCTTCCCCTGACCTCCCGTTTTACTGGTTGGGACGAAAGGTATCTGCAGTGATGGCAGGGGGCGTGCCTATGAGTAGCCACTAACTGTCCATGAAAGGGCCTGAATTAGTGGAGATTTGGGAATGGCCAACAGGGGGCCCGTCCTCCTAGATGTTAAATTCTGAGCTGACGTAAGAGGGACAGGGGGTATTTCTTTGGCGCCAGCCGACCAGGTTGTTTTCCCTTCACCGCCACTTCCCAGGAGAGGGAAAAATCCCAGTTATTGCCTTTAAACATTCTTCTAGCTATTGGTTGTTAATTTACACCAGATGAATCTTGTAGAAGGGAGGGTTTTCCTTGTTTCTTTTGAAGAAAAATATTAACTGCTTGTTGATGTGTATCATAACGTTGAATTAAAAATCCATTTACAAAGAAATACTAGCAATCACAGAAATCTGCTTTTCTTTATAGCACTTTAATTCTGGTGATGATTTTCATCATAATAATGTTTATTGCAGTATGTGTGCATTAAAGAGATAGATATCAGTGCTGAGCAGTCTTCATTTGAACACCACCCACATCAAGTCCTTCTACTGAAGTATATCACTGTTAGATACTGATCGAGCCCCCTCTAATTCCTGTAACTATCTCCTACTAGACAATCCTACATAAGTCACCACCACTCCCCCAGTGACTCAATGACATCTTCCACTTTCCAAGTCAGTTATGGATTAAAAACTCAGCTAAAGCTGCCAAAACTCCATTTACCGCTAAACTTTACCAATAGTGGATGGAGAACAGTTTTGTTCATAATTACAGAGCTGCACTTAAATCACCATTACAGAGATGAAATGACAGTGCTATTCCGTGCAACAGGAGTCAGTTAACTGAGTTGACTGGAAGGCTGGTTTGCAATGCAGAGTAATACTAACAGCGTGGCTTCAATTCTTGTACAGGCTGAGGTTACCACGCAGGACTCTCCTCACAACCTCTTTCCTTGCCTGAGGTGTGGTGACCCTTAGGATAAACCACTACCAGTCATCTTTCTCTGATGGGAGAGTAGCTCTATGTTCTCCCACAACTAGGCTGACTTTGCCTTTACTGCAAGACCTACAATATGATTTTTCCTGGGTCAGAACAATTTTTAAAAATACCAGCTGAAACCTGGACGCAGACATCTTGCCCTATTACTAATGAATCCAATTGTTCACAGAGGAAGAGGGTGAGCCTGTTTCACACAAGCAGGAAACCCCAACTAGACACGGCCACTTGAACATAGCCCTTAGTCCTGAAAAGGAGAATAATACAAGAGCAATGTGCAGCTTACTTTCTAATAATAACATTTTAAACCAAAAAAAGAATTTGGTTCCTTTGACTGGAAAGAACTACAAGCCACATCCACCACTGGCACACACCCCATATGCCACTTCTTTCTCCACATGAAATTCAGTGGAGTAGATATTTTGGAAAACTAACAGATCTGGCATCATGTAAGTGACCTCTAAGGATCACTGGACCCAAAACATTAACTCTGTTTTCTCGCCACGGATGCTGCCAGATCTGCTGAGACTTCTCAGTAATGTTTGGTTGTGTTTCTGTTTTCTAGCATCTGCTGTACTTTGGTTTCTTTGGGGTAGAAATTTGGCTTCAGCTTTGTGTTGTTCAATTTTCGTAGTGCCCTGGGGCAATGTTGATAAAGATTGCAGGAAGCTTGGGTGTTGGCAAGCACGTGGTAAAGTCTAGCCTTATATAGGACAAGACTTCACACAAGACACCTGCAAAGATTTGCCTCAAAGTAGGCTTTGTATTGTTAGATCACTTCCTGCAACGATGTAGACCATTTTATTTACATATTCATATTAACCCTTTATGCATCAGCACCAAACAGGTAGCAGTGCACAGGCCATCCTAATGCTATGTGCCAGGACTTCTGAAATGCAGCCTAAGCAAAAGCATCCTTTTTGCACTGTCATCCAAGATGATACTTCTCCTTTTGACAGCCAGACTTTGCTAAGAAATTTGAATACGTGGTGAAGCTTAGAAGGGGTGTTGCATTCCATGTCTCGACTGTGCGTGTGTGAGGACAAACACATGTGATATCACTGCTCTACCCCACCAGTCTAATTTAGGGCCCTCTCCTCCACTCTGTTCTCTCTCTCTCACACACACACCCGCACAAACACACATATACACACACGTGTACACACATACACAGAAAAGAAAAAAAATGCGATGTGTTATGACACTTCTATGATGGTAACAACTGCAACATGAAGAGGTCGGCAGGCAGCCTATTCAGATGAACAAAAACAATTGGTGTGGTGCCAGATTATATTCCTGCCTCAACACAGAATGGGTCGGGTTACATTCGTCATGTTTTATAATTTATCGTCTGCCAACAAGTGAAACTTTAGCAATAGTGCCTTGTGTGGGCAGCTGGAAGGCAGCATAAATCTACCATTGTGTCAATCATTCAAATACACATTTCTCCAGGCTGCAGGACAATTAACAAGAGAGAAACGGCACAGGCCTCTCAGTGAACATGACTTTTCTTTACAATTATTCGTACCACTCCAGTGTCGGGGGTGATCTCAAAGGTGTGGAAAACCTCCCGTACGTGAACCACAGAATCCCTACAGTGTGAAAGCAGGCCATTCAGCCTATCGAGCCCATACCTACCCTCCAAACAGCATCCCACTAAGAACCACCGCACACCCGCTTTGCCCTGCATTTCCCACGGTTAATCCACCGAGCCTGCACATCTTTGAACTGTGGGAAGAAACCAGAGGAAAGCCACACAGACACAGGGAGAATGTGCAAACTCCACACAGACAACTGTGTGAAGCTGGAATCGAACCCAGGTTCCCTGGCACTGTGAGGCTGCAGTGCTAACCACTGAGCCAACATGCTGCCCAAGCTAGTACAACAAACTATTCACACTTTACAGTGGGAGGTCATTGGATGGTCAGCAAGAACCAACACTTTGAGTTTTTTTTTAGAAACCAACACTAGCCCAGAGTCACTGAAATGTCTCCAACAGGGGCTTCTGCCCAAAATTAGGGATCAAACAAAAAACTGCACCACGCAATAAATTAAATCAGAGTGGTCACTGGAATTTTATGCTTTTTTTCCCCCCAGTACCTCTATTTGATTTCCATCAACACACAGGAGCTGTAGGTAAAACAGTGAGGTAGGTGGCTTACTCCTGTTTCTGGTATTGCTATAGTTAAGGAGATCTGCTTGCACATACATGAGAAACAACGTTTAATTTCTTCCATCCACCTTTCCCTCTCTTTGATGCTCCATTAATGACCCACTGAATTCAGAATTACCCCATTTGAGCATAAGATTTCTCCTGACATCACAAACAGTCAAAAGGCGTGTTTCAAATACCACAACCTCTTCGCCTCCCTGAGTTGTCCACAATTGCTGTTCTCCAAGTGCCGTGATATTCTGCCACCTGATATGAAAGCAAGTTTAAATGTTAAACAAATCCCTTTGTAAATTATATTCATTCTTCCATGTGCAAACATAAGAGCTATACAGTTTGAATTGAAGCTCTCCATTTAAAAAATGACAACGCAAAATCAAGCCAGTTCATAATGGCATATGTATTTAATAGAAGCGTATGGCTAAGGCTGAAAGGAAAATTAGATGTACATTATTCTTCTCAATGTTGTTGAGCATACTTTATGCAAAAATCAGTTCCCCTTCAAACAGAAGCTGATTACTAAATCCACAGTTATGGTCTGTAGGTATGCTGTCATCTGACCACATACTGTGACAAAGGAGTTTCCTTTTGCTGCAGCACATTAGTCATATCAAATTTTAACCTGTGCTGTGCAGACCATCAGGAGATAAAAAATATTACAAAGGCTTTTAGAATAAACTCAATGTCCCTTCTTATATTTTTCAAGACAATCAATTTTCCGTGATCTGTTAACAACTTTGGAGCCTCAAATACCAGCACATGATTGTCTTGTAATTGAAACCACTCAACTTATTCAATCCAATCTTTTAATGAAGCTTTTTGCATGAAGAGAAGGAAATCCACGCTCATGTGGTAACATGAATTGTCAGACGTCTAACTGGGACAGCGCCCCAGCCTCACTCTGAGCATGTTTAGGTTAGGAGGTGTGAATGGGCTACTTGCTGTATCTTGTAAAAATAGTGACAAACAGCTTTAAGCTGAAAAGATCAACAGACTTGTCCCTTCTCAGTAGATGCTACCCGACCTTCAGTTCCTGCTGCCTTTGTATCATATTTTCAGCATCTATAGCGTATCAGTGTATGTATATAGTGTCCACAGTTCAGTTCAAGCAATTTCAAAAACAAATGCAGATGGCTCTCACTTGTCTTGGATATTTTATACCTTTCCCTTTAAGTGTTTTGTTTTGCTTTTAGAGCAAACACCACCAATGTTAATGTTAAAACTAAAATGGCTGGAGAATACACATACCTCTAAGCTATCCATTACAATGTGAACAGCAAGCAATAGTAAACACAGATCTGTGGGTCTCAGTACTCTTATCATTAATTCCCAATCAATAACAACTGAAAACAGTGAACTTGAATTTGAGAACTGTTTGCAAAAGATATAGTACTACAAAATAGTCATCTGGTAGTGGAGAGCTTTAGCATTGTTGAAAAGACATTTTGTCAAAGTTTTTCATCTTACATTCATTGGAACAATTTTTAAAAAATCAATATAAAAGGGGAGAGAACACTTATACTATGTGAGACAACTGTGCAGACTGGTCGGCAAGTGGATTCTGATTGGTGGCGGTGTTGCCACGGAGAATGTACCAGTTCGATGCTGAATGTCTGTTAACTGTCAAGTTTTGTTTAAGTTTTAAACCAGGTGGCTTGATTTTGGCCAAGGCTGGGAAATGTACCATAATTTTTACCAATTATGTTTTTTTTATTTCAAAAATATACTTTATTCATATATAATTTAATCTTTACAATTGGACATGTCATCATTCTGTAAACATTCCATTTCTTTACGTATCGAAACAGGGTGATCATTCATATTCACAGGTTGGTGCGATTACATTGAGCTGAGACGCTAGCGGAGCCCAAATGACTGCGTGGGCCCCCTGTTCTTCTTAGGCAGGCAGATGTTAGACGGTGGTCTTTCCCCACCGCGCCTTGGCGGCAGCTGCCCCAAGCTTCAGCGCGTCCCTCAACACGTAGTCCTGGACCTTGGAATGTGCCAGTCTGCAACACTCAGTCGGGGTCAACTCCTTCAGCTGGAAGATCAACAGGTTTCGGACCACCCAGAGAGCGTCCTTCACCGAGTTGATGATCCTCCAGGCACAGTTGATGTTCGTCTCGGTGTGCATCCCGGGGAACAGACCGTAGAGCACGGAGTCCCGCGTCACGGCGCTGCTCGGCACGAACCTCGACAAACACCACTGCATTCCTCTCCAGACTTCCTCTGCATAGGCACATTCCAGAAGGAGGTGTGTGACAGTCTCGTCCCCCCCCGCAGCCGCTTCGAGGGCAGCATGCGGTGCGGCTGAGAGTCCGGGCGTGCATAAAGGATTTCACAGGCAGAGCCCTTCTCACCACCAGCCAAGCCATGTCTTGGTGCTTGTTGGAAAGGTCTGGCGATGAGGCATTCTGCAGGATATCATACACGTATATGAGAGATGTTCTCTCCAAAATGGGCTTTGGGGAGGGAATCTGCAATTGGATCAGACTGCTCTACACCAACATTGTCAGTGCAGTCTCAATCAA
>NC_057712.1:117730500-117753041 GCF_004010195.1 Chiloscyllium plagiosum
TATAGGACAGATGTCAGAGGTAGTTTCTTTACTCAGAGAGTAGTAAGGGTATGGAATGCTTTGCCTGCAACGGTAGTAGATTCGCCAACTTTAAGTACATTTAAGTCATCATTGGACAAGCATATGGACGTATGTGGAATAGTGTAGGTTAGATGGGCTTCAGATTGTTATGACAGGTCGGTGCAATATCGAGGGCCGAAGGGCCTGTACTGCGCAGTAATGTTCTATGTTCTATACTACGCTAATCAGATTTTCCAAATATGTTAAAGGGAAATATACAGAAAGGAGCTCCACAGAGATCTTGCAGTTGCACAGTAGAATTGATGATATCGATCTTTAAAATTACAGAAACCAATGTGGTAGTGGTTCAAGGGACCACTCAGTGCAAGGGAGCTTGAATTTCACTCCCTGTTCTCTACTACGTTGGCTGGCCAGTAATTATAATTTGTCCCTGATTGAAGGAAGAAAAGAAAACAGATGAAAAAAAAATATTGAAAATGTTTTGCATCTTCTACCTTTCAAAGCTGCGCAAGTAGCATCACAATGCAGACCAGGAAGGTTCCAGATTGAAAATCAGCCCTCTGATTGAGCTTGCTAACATTAACCAGGATGGAAATGGGAAGAACCTGATTAGTCTCAACACACTTGGGGAATCAGTGAGAACAAATTTAAGTCCGGACAGCACGAGGGTTTGAGCAAGATGTGTACAATGTTGAAATTTGCTGCTGACACAAATGTGGGAGCTATTAAAAACAAGAAAGTATGGGCAAGACAATAGAATGGACAAACTTTAATGGGGAGAGGTTTGAGGCATAATATTCTGGATTTGGCACTCAATGGAAATATGGCACCATTTACAGTCAGAGTCATAGAGATGTACAGCACGGAAACAGACCCTTCAGTTCAACTTTTCCATACTGACCAGATATCCCAACCCAATCTAGTCCCACCAGCCAGCATCTGGCACCTATCCCTCCAAACCCTTCCTATTCATATACCCATCCAGGTGCCTTTTAAATGTTGCAATTGTACCAGCCTCCACCACTTCCTCTGGCAGCTCATTCCATACACGTACCACCCTCTGTGTGAAAAAGTTGCCCCTCAGGTCTCTTTTATATCTTTTCCCTCTCACCCTAAACCTATGCCCTCTAGTTCTGGACTCCCCAATCCCAGGGAAAACACTTTGTCTATTTATCCTATCCATGCTCCTCATGATTTTATAAACCTCTATAAAGTCACCCCTCAGCCTCCGAAGCTCCAAGGAAAACAGCTCCAGTCTATTCAACTTCTCCCTATAGCTCAAATCCTCCAACTCTGGCAACATCCTTGTAAATCTTTTCTGAACCCTTTCAAATTTCCCAACATCTTTCCGATAGGAAGGAGACCAGAATTGCTCGCAATATTCCAACGGTGGCCTAACCAATGTCCTGTACAACCACAACATGACCTCCCAACTCCTGTACTCAATACTCTGACCAATAAAGGAAAGCATACCAAACACCACCTTCACTATCCTATCTATCTGCAACTCCACTTTCAAGGAGCTATGAACCTGCACTCCAAGGTTGCTTTGTTCAGCAACACTCCCTAGGACCTTAACATTAAGTGCATAAGTCCTGTTAAGATTTGCTTTCCCAAAATGCAGCACTTCGCATTTATCTAAATTAAACTCCATCAGCCACTTCTCAGCCCATTGGCCCATCTGATCAAGATCCTGTTATAATCCACTACTCCTCCAATTTTGGTGTCATCTGCAAAAGTACTAACTATACATTTTGTGGACAAGCAAGAACAACTGAAGCTTAAACACATAATTCCCCAAACAAGATAAACATGGGAAAAGCCAATAGCGAATTGATACAAGTACAGAATTTTCAGAATGATGGAAGTAATTTCATCCTCTAACACAATTATTCCTAATAATTCTAAGAAGTTAACTTGTCAAATGGTTCTTATGAGGTCTGAAGTGGGGTACAGGGTACATGTCAAACCTGGCAGTGATCAATTTGCACAAGACAATGGCCAGGCCACAGGAGCAGCACGATGAGGAGGTTTGAGCTTCCTTACCCTGCTCTCAATACAGCATCAAAGCCATAGGGAGCATGTCATTTTCAAAGTACCACCAGGATCAAACAAACCACAGGAGAGAAGAGACTTGATATACCACAGCAGAAAAGTCATGAGGAGATTCAATAGAGGACAAAAGAGTTTCGATATAGAATCAAACAGCACAGAAACAGACTCTTCAGTCCGACTTGTCCATGTTGACCACGCTTTCCAAACTAGACTAGTACATTTGCCTGTGTTTGACCCATATCCCCCTAAATGTTTCTTATTCGTGTATCTGCTTGAGTGTCTTTTAAATGTTGTAACTGAACCTGACTCCATCACTTCCTCTGGCAGCTCATTCCACATACAAACCACCTTCTGTGTGAAAAAGTTGCCCCTCAGGTCCCTTTCAAATCTTTCCCCTCTCACCTTAAACCTATGCCCTCTAGTTTTGAACTCTCCTAAACTACATTAAGCATAATCGCCTTCTAAAAGCTCTAACATTCATTGATCACTGGCTTGAAAATGGTCTCTCATGTGCACTTTGTTGGCAGTAACCATGTCCAGGATTTTTGGATAAAGTACAACTGCTGTGAACATGATTCAAGGGCTGAAACAATATGATGGGAAGAAGGGAGAAATCCTACCAAACAAAGACTGGGTTATAAAAACAGACATTTCTCATGCTGCCACATTTTTGTCAAAAGCAATGAAAGTGAGTTGTAATTACATCAGGCGATTTGGCTATTTAAAGTGATATTTACCTTATTGTTTAAAATATTCTCCAGCTGTTAATCAACATTCGAATTTTGCTGTTTTTAGTTGGTTTGTTACAGTGAAAGTTTTGGAGTGAAATCTGGTCCATGATTTTTACTTCCACGGGGGTTCCTTCATGGGTAAATGAATCTTACACATTACAACTGTGCACAGGAGGTGCAGCAGATACATACCTTAAACACCTCAAGGTCAATATCCCACTAAGGATGCTGCAGCAGTGAAATTATAAGTGCTGTACTCCATCTCTCATCAAAATGGGTTCTGAGAGTGTCCAGTATGAGGAATAAGAAAATAAGATTTCAAACAAAGATGGTTACTGAGTACACTCATCTCCAGTGATAGAATCTGACAAATTGAATAAATCTACCCGAAATAACTCTCTTACCTGCCTTCATTTTAAAAATTTATACTGCATCTATTGAGCAAAAGAAAAGTTGTAGACTGAATGTTTTAGAAGCAAACATATAGTTCAGCAACATATTCATAGGCTATCATCTATGAGCAAAGATACGTGAAAGCAGGAAAGGAATCATGCAAGAATAACAATTACAAGTAAATCTGATTTTATGTCTAACATTATGGCAGTACTTGTTGAAATAAGGAAATTTTAAATAACTACAGGTACTAGTTGACATTATTCTAAATATTCTGTGTAATACTTAGTACATTACTGAGGAAGTGGGGAGGCTGCAGAAGGATCTTGACAGGTTGGGAGAGTGGTCCAGGAAATGGCTGATGGAATTTAACGTGAGCAAGTGCGAGGTCTTGCACTTTGGCAAAAAGAATAAAAGCATAGACTACTTTCTAAATGGTGAGAAAATTAATAAAGCCAAACCACAAAGGGATCTGGGAGTGCTAGTCAAGGATTCTCTAAAGGTAAACATGCAGGTTGAGTCCGTGATTAAGAAAGCGAATGCAATGTTGTCTCTTATCTCAAGAGGGTTGGAATATAAAAGCAGAGATGTACCACTAAGACATTATAAAGCTCTGGTTAGGCCCCATTTGGAGTACTGTGTCCAGTTTTGGTCCCCACACCTCAGGAAGGACATACTGGCACTGGAACGTGTCCAGCGGAGATTCACACGGATGATCCCTGGAATGACAGGTCTAACATATGAGGAACGGCTGAGGATACTGGGATTGTATTCGTTGGAGTCTAGAAGATTAAGGGGAGACTTAATAGAGACGTACAAAATAATACATGGCTTGGAAAAGGTGGATGCTAGGAAATTGTTTCAGCTAAACGAGGAGACTAGGACCCGTGGACACAGCCTTAGAATTAGAGGGAGTCATTTCAGAACAGAAATGCGGAGACATTCCTTCAGCCAGAGAGTGGTGGGCCTGTGGAATCCATTGCCACGGAGTGCAGTGGAAGCCAGGACGCTAAATGTCTTCAAGGCCGAGATTGAAAGATTCTTGTTGTCTCGAGGAATTAAGGGCTACGGGGAGAACGCTGGTAAGTGGAGCTGAAATGCGCATCAGCCATGATTGAATGGCGGAGTGGACTTGATGGGCCGAATGGCCTTACTTCCACTCCTATGTCTTATGGTCTTATGGTCATTAGCAATGTCATGAGAGGTTACCCATGTAAATGTATTAAATATATTATAGGCTCCCAAGCAATTGAAATAAATTAATCTAAGTGTTAGTATTTCAAAACTAAACATTTATCTAACAAGCTGTATTCTATTTTGATTAATGGGAGCTTCAGGTTAACATGGATCAAGTTGAAATTCTTTAAAATTACAGAAAGAATACAGCATTCAATATATATTGTTCCTATTGAACAGAGTATTTGTGTAGTCAAAAATTGTGAGCTATGCTATTAATAAAACATGCTGAGATATACTTTGAAGTTCTGAAGATGTGGACATCAAATGTAGCAGAAATTAAGAAACAAACTTAATCTTTAAGGCTCACGTTGAGAACAGATGTTCAACATTCAGTATACACATTATGCCGTGTTCAGTTCCCCTTTTACAGCAAAAGTCATTTGTCTTGAGCACCTCCAGGCAAAATGCATGTTGTGTGTTCAGCTTCACTCCCATGATATCATGCAAATAGTCACGGAACTCATCACTTGAGGAATCAAGAGCAGAAAGCCGTAGTTCATCATTGCAAACCACTGTAAGCTCCAGGGCAAACTCACTTACAGTGTAAACTGTATCACTTGAAGATACTTTTAATGATTTTTTGATCTAATGCCACAAGTCAAAGATGATAGATAGCCAGCAGAGGAAAATTGGGCAGCATAAAATTATTTCTTGCCAAGTAGAAGTTGTCTACTTGATAAGGAGGATTTCTAAGGAACAAAAAAAAATGTCTTTGGCACAACTAACAGGGGTTCAACTCGTGAAGATCTTGGAATTCTACAGCATCATTCAGGATTAGGAGATGACTCAAGATGCCTTACTAACAACTAGTGAAGGACAATCTGCAGTCACAGTTGTAAGAAATATGGTTGCTAAATTGTACATGACAAGACCCTACAAATGAGATAAATCACCACATAGTCTGCTTTAGTGATCTTGGTGGAGGGAGGGATGAATATTGGACCGAAGGAGAACTCCAAGCTTTTATTCCCCAAATAGTGCTGTGCTATCCTTTACATCCGAGCTGAAAATGTGTTGCTGGAAAAGCACAGCAGGTCAGGCAGCATCCAAGGAACAGGAGAATTGACGTTTTGGGCATGAGCCCTTCTTCAGGAATATCCTTTACATCCACCCAGACAGCAGATCAGTTTAAGAGAGAAGTTTAAGAGAGAAGCATGGTCAGGAATCTCAAAGTTGAGCAAAGGATTATCAGCTTATATGATATTGTGCAATGTTCTGGTTTCTACATGACTGTAAGAAACAGGAATGGGAATAGGCCATTCAGTCCCTCAGATCTGTTCCGCCATCCCCAATAGGGTCATGGCTGATCCAATATTCCTCACATCCACTTTTCTGCCTTTTTTCCACAACTCTTGATTCCTCTACTGACCATGAATCTATCTAGCTCAATCCGAAATATACACAAGGACTCTGACTCTCTGCGGTGATGACTTCCAAACACACACAACCATCAAAGAAGGAATTCCTCCTCATCTCACTCGTAAATTGGCGATTGTCTGAAAGATAGTCTCTGGAAATAATATCTTCCAGATTGCGTTCTGGAAGTAATGATCTCTTGCAGTTGCTTTGCCAAATAAACTGTCCAATATTCATGTTTGGTATCCAACCTTGTGAAGGCTTTTTGCTCCAGCAAATTTGAGTTTCAATCTCCCTCATTTTGGAATTTTGAGAGGGCATCTCTTTTGAGGAAGATTTAGATATCTTGAGTTCTGTACCATTGTAATTTCTATTTGTATTTTTGGAAACAGATTTCTGGCATCAGGGTGCTTGCATCAGTGCCTTGCTAATGTTAGAAAAGTCTCCAGCATTGATTATCATCTCATACTTCTGATATTACTGCTAAGTAACAGAAATAAGCAAAGTGATTCAAAACTGAAAATTTCTTGCGGGAGTAATTAACAGCACAGACTACAACTTACAGTTACAGATAATTACGTACTCACCTCCTTCTATTTTGCATATTCTGGACAGGGGATTTGGTCATATGGCTCAACCTGGCGCTTTGGCTCATTAGCATATTCAGTTCTTAAAACAACATAGCTCTTAAAGTGATAATATAACACGGTCCACAGTGTAAGTGGCAGAAAACTCCACGACATTGCTGTCAGACTAATCCAGGATGGAATTGGTTCTTGGCATCGCAGTGCTGCTAGGGAAGCTCAAATTGAGATCTTGAGGTCTATGGTTGCTACCGTTCAAACCCATAATGCTACAGCTCAGACTCACACCACTGCTGTGCAGGCTTAATGCTGTTGCCATTGTGTGTATGCACCTCAATGATAACCAGGGTAAGCTGTTCATACAGCAGTCCTATAATCTGTACTCCTGTAGTTAATAATGATACTGAATCCCAGCTGTCAAGAAAGTACCAATGGGAAATCAGCATTCATGCTCTCACCACTCCACCGTTCTCCTTGTTGTTCAGCTAGACCAGATGGATGTCACCCATATTGAAGTGGTGCAGATCAAACAAAGTCAGGCCGCCAAGGTACTCGAACACGTCTCTAAAACATTCCACAAATCAAGCTGCAACCACTTGGGTAACAGACTGAGGAGCCAAACATTAAAATTAATGCTTAAAGCACTGGTTTTCTTTTCATATTAATGATGTGTTGCTGGAAAAGGTTATAAGTGGAAATATTCATTTGCTGGCCTTTATGGATTTGATGCTGATCCAGGAGAGACTGAGATGACTGTACCTTTGAGGAATGCTAGCCCCACGTTGAGATGGGGAAGGTTCTTTTCACTGATGGGAGACAAATTTCTTTACATGAAATACAGGAAATCAAAAACCCCACCATATAGTTTATCATTGCAGGAAGCTGCTCACTCTGGTATTTCTGTTCATAGCGTGAGAGTATTCCTCCCATAACACTCCACTCTTGTAACCCAAATGCTGCTGGGCCACATCTTACTCAATAATCTTAGTCAGCGAGGGAACAGCAAGGTGCGGAGAGAAAAAGAATCATGAGAGTAGGATGAGAAAGAGGAGAGTGGGAGGACCAAAGAATGTAACTTTTTCACAACATGTCTGACCACTGAAGTCAAATTTACTGATCACAGGGTTGAACTTGTACTCCAGGGAGCAAAGAATAGTCTGCTGACAGATACTCGAGATTCAGATTCCAAATGCCTGTATTCAGAGGGTTCTGCTAACCCACGTAGAAGCAGTCAGTCAAGAAGAGAAGTAAACAGGGACCACCTAGAGTGATGGGGATTGGCTGTAGGGTTCAATCCAGGTCATTTCACTGAACATCAGCAATCAAGTGACAGGACTGCATCGCTTGGTGCATTCTGAGATTACTTAAGGACACCTCTATTCAATTTATCACACTTGTGTGGCCATAGTTCTTTCCATTTGGGAAGAGGGAACTGTGGATTCTGCACTTACCAAAAAGAGTTATAAATTGATCTGCTCTGAAGTATAAATCCAAATCAAAATTTGAATCAAAAGAGATTAAGAGAAATTTAGAGGAAAGCCCCAGAATAAATGTATCTGAACTAAGCAGCTTACACAAAGTGTAAGAATAAAATCAATAGTCATCCACTACTGCTAGGTTGAGGGAAATGGGGAAGATAACCAAGAAGTTTTTAGAATTGGACTGTACAAATTCAAACTAAGTCACTGCAAACCAAAGTTATGTACTGTTAGTGTTTCCCACTTTCCAGCTGAAATGACTACTTACACAAATTGGTACCTTCCATTCCTTAACTATAAAGAAAAGCTTTAGTTTGAGATTTACTTGGGAAACATAAACCAAAATAAAATAGCACAGAAGTTGCACATTTATCTCTGCTGGGCTCTGTTACCATTAAGATGTATGCCCTTTTAGTACATAATTTCAAAGATAATGCAATATTGTCATGATCAAAGTCTATTTTTGTCCATTTTCCCTGCTTAGTGTTTTTGCTTCTCTTCTACCTCTGCCCAGTCAAAGACGCTGTTCTACACAACCAGCATAATAATAAAGTAACTAACTGACGCAAATACAAGTCACGCAAATTGGTACAGGCTGACTCAGATCCTATAGTTCCTGTCTTCATTCTCTGATATTGCTGGAAAGTTTACCAGTGCATACTATCAAGCAATGCAATTACTTGCTGCTGAATCTAACTTTCAAGTTTCTTCGCATGCATTTAGAAGAACCTTTCCTTTATTGCTGTAGAATTTTAACAAGCTCCAGTGATTTCATTTCACAATGTGTTTGCAATGCCAGAAATCCTACTGTGTCATTCAACCACATTCTAGATAGCAATTACACACGTGCTCCACAATTATCCAGTGGTTGTTCTTCACAGACCTTATGCACTTTAAAGAATACAACATGCAACAAAGAGTACCACTTGTTGTCTGAAGTCAAAACAAGCCTACAAACTGTGACAGTCCATTTCATGACGGGTATATGCCATTGTCATAAGAGAGCTTCAGATACACATGCTACCTGGCCTGGAGACTTTCAGTTATTAAGAGAGACTGGACTGACTAGTCATGATTTGGAGATGCCAGTGTTGGACTGGAGTGTACAAAGTTAGAAATCACACAACACCAGGTTATAGTCCAACAGGTTTAATTGGAAGCACACTAGCTTTCGGAGCACTGTTCCTTCATCGACGCTCCGAAAGCTAGTGTGCTTCCAATTAAACCTGTTGGACTATAACCTGGTGTCCTGTGATTTTCAACTTCGGACTGACTGGGGTTGTTTTCTTTAGAGCAGAGTAGATAGAGAGGTGATGTGATTGAAATGTATAAAATGAACAGAGACATAGATTCGGAAAAACTTTTCTCTTTGATGGAGGGATCAATGACCAGGCCATAGATTTAAGGTAAGGGGCAGAAACACTAGAGTTGTGAGGAAAACTGTTTTCACCCAGTGCTTAATGGGAATCTGGAACTCACTGTCTGTAGGGATTGTAAAGGCAGAGATGCTCATAACATTTAAGAAGTATTTAGATGTGCACTTACAAGGCTGTGGACCAAGAATTGGGAAATGGGATTAGAAATAGGTAAATGGTTGTTTTTGGCTCGCACGGATGTGATAGGCTGAAGTGCCTTTTTCTTTTCTATCGACCTCGGACTGTGACTCTGTTTATTGTGCAGCAACTAATCAGAAACAATTTTTTAAAAAAAAATCTTGTTAATATTTCAAGACCCTCATCTGTTTAAAGAAGTTAATGTTATGTTCATCACAGATTGTTTTGATTCAGCTACTTTGTCCAGGCATGTAAAACAAAGGTTGTCAATTGCCTAGGATTATCTTGGAATCTTCAAGAATTAACTATTTGCCTCCAGGGCACTGTTGTGAGAAATCTAGCAGAAATATCGTAAAGCCAATCTTATGTGTTCTTTCCACTTTCTTTAACTATTCTCATTTATTATTTAGAAAAATATTTGAGATGTGAAAGTAAACCATTTGACTGATAGTCAAGTGTCATGCAAACATGGCACCTACACTGACCTCTGCAGAACCCCACTGGACAATGGCTTCCAGTCACAAAATACCCTTCAACCATCAGCCTCTGTTTTCTACCACTTAGCCAATAATGGATCTAATTTGCCAAATTTCCTCGGATCCCATCAGATATGACCTCCCCTTAACAAAACCATGCTGACTGCTCTTGAGTAATCACTGCTTCTTCAACTACACATAGTTCTGTCCCTCAGAATTGTTTCCACTAGTTTCCCCACCTCGGAGTTTAGACTGAATGGCCTGTTGTTTCCTTGCTGATCGCTTTCTCCCGTCTTGAACATTGGTACCATATTGGCTGTCCTCTAGTCCACTTGCATCTGTCATGTGGTTATGGAGGAATTGAAAACTACTGCCAATTAACACTTTTTGAAGTTAACACCTACATAACATGAATTCCAAGGTGACATTTTAACACAATATAAGCCTAAAATATCTAGAATACCAAATTGTATCTGGAATTATCTTATTGCTGCGGGTTATTCCTGCCATGTCCTCCCATGGAGATACTTCACCTTTCGACATCAACATAATTGTTACTTTTCTCTCTGTCAAATTAAGCTCTGTCCCACATCCTCAATCTTTTGGTTTTCCCTCTTCATTTGCTTGGTATTCAGTTATATGCTCCCTTATGAAGAGCATTAAAATTTCCTTTTGCATGTCAGGAGTACAATAGAAACTTAAGTTGTTATACTTACTTGTAAATCCTATGTTGACCCTGTCACGGAATTGTTGAGATTGTCTCCTGGAAACTAAACGGTATGTTACTCATCCCTGTTAGATTGACACATGAATGAATCTATGCTTCAAAATCATACTTCCACAAATACTGTTTAGGATGTGACTTCACAAAGCAAAGATCAAACATGTATAAGACTTAATGAAAACCTGAAATAGTCTTCCTCTGCACCACTCTGATGGAAAGATTATTGACCTGAGACAGCAGCTCTCTTCCCTTCTCCATGGATATTGTCTGGCTTTTGAGTAGCTGCAAAACATTCTATTTTCTTCACTACAGCAATACACAACAACCCAAAATATAATTCAATGCAAGTTTATATTCAGGATTTATTCAAACCTCACTCCAAACTTGAAAATTTCATTTAGGACAGGTCACGCTTATGGTCAAAACTTAACAATACCTTTTTTGATAATAACTGATAAAATTGTTGCTGTAACCATTTCAAAATGATGTAAAATCTTGAAGTAATATAACAAGAATCAATATTAAGACATTTTACGAATTCTTCCTACTTGTTCAATTTTTCTCAGTTGTATTTGTGTTTAGGTATGGAATGAGCTGCCAGATGAAGTGGTGGAGGCTAGTACAATTGCAACATTTAAAAGGCACCTGGATGGGTATATGAGTAAGAAGGGTTCAGAGGGATATGGGGCAAATGCTGGTAAATGGGTCTAGATTTATAAAGGCTACCTGGTCAGCATGGAAGAGATTGACCAGAGGGTCTGTTTCTGTGCTGTATATCTCTATAATTCCATGAGGTCTGAGAGTCTGTGCAATTCTCTTTCCCAGAGAGCAATGGAGGTTGGGATACTGAATATCTTTACGGCAGAGGCAGGTAGAGAAATGATTAAAAAGGTAGATCAAAAGGTATCTGGGCTTTGTAGGAACGTGGAGTTGATGCCACAATCAGCCACCATCTCACTGAAGGACATAGCAGGCTTGAGGGGCCAAGTGATCTACAGCTCCTCCTAGTTCACGTGCTCACGTGATATTTCAGCAAACTTTCTTCAAAAATAAAAGCCTTGGCACACAATACAAAACAAATCTTCTAGCCTCCTATTCTGTAATTTTTCATGACTTTACAATGCTTTACAAATAACAAGTCATAGCACACACTCAACAATCAGGCTCACTGACAACCTTGAAAGTTTTCAAGGGCTTGTACTCCGTCTAGGTGGTGGAAACTGTCACTTAAGTCTATTCAGTAAAATGCGGTGCACTTGGGAGCCTGCGTCACTACAGATGTTTGACAGAAGGTATTCTAACAATCTGGAGTCTAACTAACTTCAAAACAAATTGTTGGAAGTGCTGTAACTTATTGTATTTGTTACAACCTAATTGATGTTTTCAAGACAGGCTCTGATAGATTCACAGAGAAAAATTATTCCCTCACATCAGAAGTCACAGATTTAAAATCATTAGCAATCATCTAGGTGAGACATGAGAAGAGGGTTTTGTTGCGGTCTGAAATGGTCACTGAAGTGGATTCCATAAATAATTTTTAAAAGGGCATTGAGTAAATAGTTGACAGCAAGGAACTTACTGGATTATTTGGAAAGCTTGGATTCATCCATTTTCTCCTCTCAATAAGAAACAGTTGTAGACTGCTCATTTCACGTTTGAAGTTTTCAACACTATTTATTCTGTTTTTAATTCTTGTTTGCCACTCGTTATTCAGTTGAGAGTTATTTCTGTCTAATGAACGTGAGGTTTTAGCAAAGAAACTTGTAAATACAAAGGAAGACAGTGAAGAACAAATCCAGAAATGTGTTCATGGTAAGTCAGAGTATTTAAAGGGTCACAAACTTCACACCTCAGAGTTAAGTTAACAATTAAGAATGAAGATTATCTAAACATTTTGGCTTTAGTGTCTTCATTCTGTATAATCCAAATGAATCTCATTGTCTTCCAATACACTTCCCATCCTACTATGTACCAAACAGTGAGTTTAAAATTTCCAATAGGGTCACTGGGTACAGGTTAAATGGATGGATGGGGAATAAAGAGGAGGATCAGCAGGGGAAATGTTGGGTCATTTAAATTTTAACTCTCTCCTCTCCCCTTCCCAGGCTCCACCGAGGCAAACTGGTTGGTTGGCCATTATATATCATACCTGATTTCAATTTCCATTCCCTCGGTTTCCCACTTGACCAGTGTAAAATTGCTCCAGAATACTCACCTCTCGTTCCCACATCAGGAGAGTCCATGACTTGGAGGGAAGCTCAAGGTAGTGATGCTATGTGCCTTTACCCTTGCCTTTCCAGCTGGTAAAATTTGGGGGTTTGTAAGGTGCAGTCAGAGGTGAATTTCTGCAGTGCACCTTGCAGATGGAACACACTGCTGCTCCTGTACACAGTGGTGGCACAGTTTTAGGTGCTGACTAGAATGCTGATCAAGTCTGCTGCTTTGACCTCGATCTGGTGAGCACCTCATCCAGACCAGTGAAGAACATTCAGTGCAGGCTCTTGTGGAGGCTTTCATGAGTCATAGATGATACTAATATCAATTCAGCAAGTTGGTTTATTTGTGGATTTTGGAAATCTTCCACCCATTGTTCAAAAATAAATCACTTAACACACTGAGTCGAGAGTGTGGTGCTGGAAAAGCACGTCAGGTCCGGCAGCATCCAAGGAGCAGGAGAATCAACGTTTCGGGCAAGAGCCCTTCATCAGGAATGAGACTTGTGAGCCAAATGGGAGGGGATGGGGTTGGGGGAAAGGTAGCTGAGAATGCAATAGGGAGACGGTTGGGGGTAATGGTGATAGGTCAGAGAGGAGGGTGGGGCAGATAGATGGGAAGGAAGATGAACAGGTAGGATAGGTCATGAGGGCAGTGCCAAGTTGGAAGTTTGGAAGTGGGATAAGGTTGGGGGAGGGGAAATGAGGAAACTAGTGAAGTCCACATTTATGCCATGTGTCCTAGGCCCATCAATCTTCAGCTGCTTCATCAATGACCTTCCTTCTGTCATAAGGTCAGAAGTGGGCATGTTCGCCAATGATTGCACAGTGTCCAGAACTCCTCAGATACTGAAGCAGTCCATGCTCAAATGCAACAAGATCTGGACAACATCCAGGCTGGGGCTGACAAGTGGCAAGTAACATTCACGCCACACAAACCACTATCTACAAGGCACAAGGAGTGTGATGGAATGCTTTCCACTTTCCTGGGTAGGTGCTGCTCCAACAATACTCAAGAAGCTTGACACCATCCAGGACAAAGCAACCTGCTTGATTAGCACCACATCTACCAAACACTCAATCCCTCTACCACTGGCGCTCAGTAGCAGCTGTGTGTTCTATCTACAAGAAGCACTGCAGAAATTCACCAAAAATCCTTGGACAGCACCTTCCAAACCCACAACCACTTCCATCTAGAAGGACAAGGGCAGTAGAAACAAGGGAACACCACCACTTGCAAGTTCCCTTCCAAGCCACTCACCACCCTAACTTGGAAATATACCGCCGTTTCTTCACAGTCGTTGGGCCTGGAATTTCCTGCCTGCTGGCTTTGAATTGACCCACAATGCAAGTGGACTGCAGCAATTCAAGAAGGCAGCTCACCACCACATTCTCAAGGGCAAATAGAGATGGGCTTTCAATGCTGGCCAGCCAGTGATGCCCAAGTTCCATAAAAAGTTTAAGATACACCTGGTATTCCAGCATGTAGATACTAGTTACTACCGCAGTCTAAAGCTAAGTATGCTTTATCCTGATTGTCAAAAATTCAAATCAAGTATTCCCCCTGTCACATCCTGTTAAATTACATCTTTTGTAATTACATCCTTCTCTCTTTGGTTACTAGCTGTCCCTAATATGTCGCTTGCGGAGTCTAGTAATATGGAGTGGACTAATTTCTGGTGCTGTACTTCTGCTATTAACAAGGCTTTCCATCTCAAAGAGTTTGATCATAATCATTTGTGACAAATAGTTTCATACATCCGATATGGCACTGCTGGACTGAATCACTTGGCTATTGACTAAGCAGACAAGAGGAACTGATTCCTTTGTGAGAGTGCTGTTGCATGCATCAGTATATATTCACGAAGTTTAATGCTTATGCAATCAATCACCATGTCATGACATGATGGTCCCAGGCCTGTGCACGCACAGTGGGAAAACATTAGAGACAGTGGCAGCAGACAGCTCAGCAGTTAGAAATTGGCCTTGAATGGTAACCGTTGTGTATCAGAGTGTGAATCATCAGACAAAAAAAATCTCGCTGAAGTCTCCAGGAATGTAAACACACAAGATGTAGGAGCAGAAGCAGGCTATTCAGCCCATTGAGACTATCCCACCATTTGTGGCTGACGACAGATCTAATCATTCTTAGCTGCACTTTTAGTTTTTCCCCTAAAACCCTCAATTCCTGACTGTCCATCTCAGCTTTGAATACATTTAATGACACAGCCTACATGGTCCTCTGCATAAAGAATTCCACAACGTCACTAACCAGAGAAAACTATCCTCCACCGCTCAGTCTTATTGGGTGACCCCTTACTCTGAGATGATGCCTGCTGCTTCTAGATTCACCCAAAAGGGGAAAACAATTCTCCGCATACATCCTCTCATTCCTCCAAACTCCAATGAGTACAGGTCTGACGTATTCAGCTTCTCCTCATAAGGCAACCCCTGCAAGCCCAGAAATGACTGACAGAACCTTCCTTGGATTGTCTTCAACGCCAGTATATGTTTCTTTAGATAGAGGGCCCAAACCTGTCCACAGTATTCCAGCTGTGGTCTGACTAGTGCCTTGTATAGTTAGCATTGCATTCAAATCCATCCATAAAAATGCTCAGCATTTTGCCTTATAGTTTACAGGGAACTGGGCTTGACAAGGCCTCTTTTCATGTGCTCCTGTCTTTGCCTGGCTCCGTCTTTAATTTCAGGCTCGGCCTCTATCATCTGCAATTTAATTTGCACTTGCATTTAATGTGGATAATTGCCACTCTCTTTTAAAAAAAAGGCTTTCCAATAGTACTGCAAATTACAATCAGCACCTTGGCTTTATTCAATTTACAAACACAAACACAAAGTTAAATGAAGATGGTTGGACTATGCAAACACTACAGGGTAAAAACAATGACTGCAAATGCTGGAAACCAGATTCTGGATTGGTGGTGCTGGAAGAGCCCAGCAGTTCAGGCAGCATCCAAGGAGCTTCCTGATGAAGGGCTTTTGCCCGAAACATCGATTTCGGAGCTCCTTGGATGCTGCCTGAACTGCTGTGCTCTTCCAGCACCACTCATCCAGAATATGCAAACACTTCAGTAGTGCCTGTTGCTGATACGCACTACATAATGCCCCAGAGTTTGTACATGCATGGGCCATGGAAATTATATGTCAGTCTAGTGACTGGGTCTTTAATTTTGTCTAAATTTCAGGCACTGAGGCGAAGAACAGGCAGGGTAATCCATGCACTATGAATTAAATCTGTGACCTTCTGGTCTGCTGGGTTGGAGTTTTTATGCACCTTTGACAATCTAAGACATATACAAAGCCCCATTTACAATCAATGGAAGTGCTCTTGGAGTATAGTCAGTTACTGTAATGTAGGAAATGAGGCACCCAATTTATGCATAGGACAATCCCATAAACTGCGCTGATATAAAATGGAGAATAAATGTGTGGGATATCGGGGCCCTCTCTTGTTCTTCTACAAATAATACTGTAAGCATAGAAACATAAAGGTTAGGAGCAGGAATAGGATGCTCAACCCCTCAGGCCTGTTTTGTTATTCAATAAGATCACGGCTGATCTGATTACTCCTCATCCAAGCTATCCATGAAAAGTTTTCATCCTCTTGCTTCTCAAGAATCTATTAACCTCTACCTTTAAAATATTCAAAGATCTTGCTTTCACCACCTTTTGAAGAAGAGCATTCCAAAGGTTCATGCCTCTCTGTTGGGAAAGATATTTCCTCAGCTCGATCTTAAATGGGTGAACCTTATTGTTTAGCAGTGACCCCTGGTTCGAGATTCTTTCAACCCACCATCAAGATCTTATATATTGTAGTCAATTACAATCGGAATTCCAGCGGACATAAGCCTAGCCTGTCCAATCTTCCCTTACAAGATATCTCACCCATTCCAGATATTAATCTCAAACTTCTACAGAACTGTTTCTAATGCATCTGCATCCAGCTGAGTTGGGTTTTGGTGACCCAAATATTTCATCCCTGGGTTCCCTTTCCTAAATGCTCCTTCTGGTTTGCAAGAGGTACAGGGTGGCTGGTTGACTTGTAAAATGTCCGATTTATCAATTAAAAGTTATAGCTTACAACAACTGCTGAATGGAAAGATTAACTAGTTTTCTTCAGGTTTAAAGTGTATTTTGATTCTGAGTTGATGAAGATTAAATCTCCTGTCTTTTGCTCCCAGTTCCAAGCTGGTCAGCTATCTGAGAACTAATGAAAGGTTGCTGGCAGGACTTTGCCATCGGTAATTGGTCACTATCCATAGACCAACCACATTTGGTCATCACCTAGCTGCGTCTGTACACAGAACCCTTAGGCTCCAATTTGTGTGCAACACCCCAATTACTGCTTGTTCAAACAGTTGCCCTGGGTTACTTGCTTTCGAACCTTACAGCCTTCCTTTCAAAACACTGGTTCAAAACAGCTCTCATTTCAGTTCCACAAAGACACATTGCTTATCGGATGAAATCCATCAGGGACAAAGCACTTGTCAGCCTGCATCTCCCATAATGTGTTCTCTATGATTTCTGTGGCGACTGTGATTTTCTTAAGTATCTACTTCCTATCCACTTTCTAATTTATAGCTGATTCTGGGATGTTGCTTACAGTCTGTACAGTAAAGACTGACATAATCTAGCAGCCCAATTTATCTGCTCGATCTTTATTTTCCCAGATTTACTTTCTCTAGGATCAATGCTCATTTTGTTAATTCTTTTTCATAAACTACTGAAGAAAAGCTAATGAACTATTCTTATATTTCTAGCCAGCTTTCCCTCATTGGTAACGTTTCCTCCTTATTAATCTTTTAGTCACAGCTTGTTTTTTCTAAAAACATATCTGAGCCAATGTTCTGGCCTGCCACCCATCTTTGCACATTTATACACCTTACATACATTTATATATCCAAAGGGACAGGTGGAAGCTTCATTTTAAGATCACCTTTGAAAGCTCTTGTAAAGTCTTTCATTGAGAAAGTGAGGTCTGCAGATGCTGGAGATCAGAGCTGAAAATGTGTTGCTGGTAAAGCACAGCAGGTCAGGCAGCATCCAAGGAACAGGAGAATCGATGTTTCGGGCATAAGCCCTTCATCAGGAATCTGATGTCTTTCATTGCCACAAATGAAGTGTGGGCCATCTCATGTGTCCAAGTCTCTGGAGTGGGAATTAAACATTTGATCTTCTAACTGAGAAGCAAGAGTGCTACCAATTCAGCCACAGCTGACACTGGCAGATGAGTGATAGAAAGGCTTTAGGTCCTTCGAGTCACAGCGACCTGAGACACATGCTGGCTTCACTGCAAACAATAAGACCAGAAGTACTCAAGGGCAGCTCTACAGCGCTAGTCTTCGAGGGAGAAACTTTGGAGAAAGATGAAATACAAACACAAATTATTGTTTTAAACTTAAAATAGAAACAGAATATGCCTGTAATATTCAGTGTCCTTTCATAGCATTTTCTATTTGAGTGGAGCTCGGATGTAAACACTACAAAAGGGGAAGGAAGGAATTAATATAGCACCAGATTCAAAGACTCAGACACATTGTTGGTGACAGACAGATAAGGGCAGTGTTGGAATGTAAATTGGATGAAGGACGAAAAGACGGAGAATGGGGATGAAAGGAAGGAGGAGGAACAGAAGGATGAGGATGGGGAAAGTTGAGAGGTGGAAATAAGGAGTAGATTATTATAATTATTAGACATTTAAGAGGGCATGAAATGATTATCTGAGCAGAAACAATGTTATGGGAACAAGCAGGACAATGGCACGGATTTGCTTATGCTGAGAACCAACGCAGAAACAATCTTCCTGCACTGGAACAATTCTGTAAATTACAATCTTGTAAATCTCTCATTTACAAATCAATTCAATTAGCAAACAAAACAAATGAACAGTCAGTTAAAAAAAACAATGTTTACAAGAAGTCCCAGTTGTAACATCAGGAAAAACATTCTGAAAAAACAAGGATCTGGAGACAGCAAGACTCTTGCACAGTGATTTGCATAATGAATGTACATTTCCAAGATTCTTATCAGACTTTGCACCATCTTCATTAAGCAGCTGAGGCATAAGCAATTCGATTGCCTGGTTGGGATTGATCAGCTGCTAAGTCTCTTTCAGTGGACATTATCCTAAATAAACTGCACTGATTAATAAACATTAATTTGGACAGCTCAGTATTTACAGCAGTTGTTCAAATCTGTGCCAGTTGCTGGCAGCTCTTACAGTTTCAGTTGTAAGTATTGTTCAACTATGTAAATTTACTACGTCTCCACAAAAATTGCTGATTGAGTGCTTGGGTTTACATGGTGACAATGGCTGTTTTGTCAAAAGTGCCAGCAGAAAATCAACAGGTCATTAGATTATTGTTATCTTTGTCACTGAATCTTTGAGCAGGCTGCCAATGTCGACATAATGCGTGGAAATTGAATCCCTTGAGTTTTATACAGCAGCAGAGCCCTACAGTAACACAGTGGGAAATTGGACCCCACCAATACTTGGGCGTTCAACCTCTTCTATTTTGTGTAATGTTATGCCAGTCAGTCTACTTGGGAACTAAATATTAATGCAGTTTTTATTAAAAGTACAAAATAAATTGTATAATAATCTAAAATTAGACTGCAGATTTGCAGTGGTCCTGGATTTATACACTGGGCACTTGGACTGTTGGCAGGTTCCTGGGTCAAAATCCTGGAACACGCTAATAAAATTGTGGATAAACATACATGACAACAATTTACAATTATACACATTTCTCAACATGTTAAAATGTTGTTTGGTGGTACAGGACTTTATTGCTAAAAAAAAACAGATTTTGATGAACCTTTGCAACTTTCGCTCATCAATTCACAAGAAATACCAAAGTAAAAGGAAAATAAGACTTTTACAGTACGAGAGGAGAGTGATGATTAGACAATAAGTGAACCATGACTGATAGTGAAATTGTAATAGAGATTGCACAAGTCAGATGATGACTGACAGTTAATTGCTTAGCTTTAAGTCTGAAATTAGGCAGGTCGACTCTGATTAGTCAAGGTATTAACCTGAGAAATGAACCAAATAATTAATTTCACCTATTTTAGAGTCTAAACAAATAAAGGATATACACATATTCTTTGTCTGCAAAGAACATTGCCCTGTACTAATATGTAGTTTCTAGGATGTGTAGAGGCACCATAATGAAAGCCTGACTGACAATCCAAAATGAGATGGGTTATGATGCCAGCTGATGTTATTACTGGGCAGGTCAGATCCAGACTGAAACCTGGCTTGATTGATCATTATTCTTTCTTTTATTATTAAACCAGATACGTTTTCACTGAAACACAAACTTGCAATACTGCAGATTTAATTTTAACAATAAATGTAAGACTATATTGCAAAAGAAATGATAAAACAGGATAAACCCAGCTATTTACATAAAACACAATGAGAAAAGATTCTATTTTTACTGTTTTCAAAATCTATCTATCCTAATACCATCATTTTACAGTAGTCCAACACCAGAGAATGCCTACTTATCTACCACATCTATATGTTTAACTTAACTGCTTATTTTAATTCCATGTCTTAAGAGTTTGGCAGCCTCTTCTTTGTTTAGTCACAACTGAGCCTAGATTTTCTCAGCTTCAAATGGTGCAACCAGATTCTTATCAAACACTTCTACTCTGGAGAGCTAATATCCTCACACTGAAGGAACCTTTTTCCTAACCTTTCTGAACCAAGTCCTTTTTCTAGGAGAATCTGTTTCATATATCTATCATCAACAAAGATTTCTGTGGACTGAAATCAAATGTTTTCCTCTAAGCAAAAATAACCTTGATCCTTCTAAACTGAAAGCAAGCCAGTAAGTCTCAATGTTTACTCTATCTGTTCATAGATTTTCCTAATGCAAACCTCAGCGGCTCTCTCCCTCACACTGGTGTTAAAAAAAAGGTTCCAGAAATATCAACAACTTAATCTCACATACAGGCCAAAGTCTACATACCAGTAGTTTAAAATCCAAACAGCAAAATATATAAATCTCATACTCAACATCACAGTTGTCAGCGTAATTATTCACACAGAGAATTATTTAGCAAAATGTTTACAGTAGTTTCTCCGTACTTGCAGGGGGATATGTTCCAAGACCTACTGCACAAACTTGAAACCATGGATAGGAGAGAACCCATTCATTTAAATGGGAAACTTACCTTCCAGGCAGCCTCCTGGCTCTGAAATGTTCCCTATAATACGTTCAGGCTGTGGTAAACTGCAGGTACTGAAACCGCGGAAAACGATTCCGTGGATATGGCTGTCAACCTGTAATCGCAAAATCGCACCTAATGTTGGATACAGTGTTTTTTTGAGTTTTGCAAAGGATGGGCTAGTTGGATGTGGTCAGCACCCTTCTTATTGCAAACTGCAAAAGGGACATACCATTTGATACAATGGGCCAGGCTTTAGGATGCATGGCCTCCATATCTAGCATCACACCAGAATTGAAATTTATACGTCATATTACTCATTTGTGTAATTGGCATAATGTTTTATTGGCATGATTGCAGCTTCCCATAACAAAATGTCCCAATATATATCACAGGAGTATTATCAAACAAACTTGAAACAGTCACAAAGAGACATGAAGGCCGATGACTATTAGCTTGGTCAGAGGTGGGGATTCAGGATAATCTTAAAAGGTAAAAAAAAAGAGAGGTAGAGACACAGAGTGAGGTTTCGAGAGGGAAATTCAGAGCTTGCAGTCTTAGCAGCTGGAAGTGTAGCTGCATATGGTTGAGATATTAAAATCAGGGATGGTCAAGAGGCCAGAATCAGCGCAACACAGATACTTAAGAGGACTGTAAGGCTGCAAAGTGCAACAGTAATGGAGACACAGATGCAATGGTTTAAGAGCAAAATACACCATTGCTGCACACTTGAAGGAAACTAGTAACAGACAATAACAGTTAGTATCAATGAGGAATTTGCAACAGCAACAGTATGTGATGGATGGCAGTTATAGGAAGGGGGGAAAGTCTCAGATACAGTCACATGGATGGGTTAACTCCAGGAAAGGTAAGAAAAGTAGGCACCTAGTGCAGGTGTGTTCTGTGGCTATGCCCATTTCAAACAGGTCTGCTGTTTTGGAAAATGTCGGGGGTGATGAATTCTCAGGGGAACGTAGAACGAACAGCCAGGTTTTTGGTATTGAGGCTGGCTCTAATGCAACGAGGGGTACGTCGGATTCCAAGAGATCCATTGTATTAGGGGATTCTCTAGTCCGAGGTACAGACAGACGTTTCTGTGGCCACCAGAGAAAAAGCAGAATGGTGTGTTGTTTCCCTGGTGCCAGGATCAAGGATGTCTCAGAGAGGGTGCAGAATGTTCTCACGGGGGAGAGGGGCCAGCAAGAGGTCATTGTCCACATTGGAATCAACGACATAGGAAGGGAAAAGGTTGAGATTCTGAAGGGTGATTACAGAGGGTTAGGCAGAAATTTAAAAAGGAGGTCCTCGAGAGTAGCAATAACTGGAATACTCCCAATGCTACGACCTAGTGAGGGCAGGAATAGGAGGATAGAGCAGATGAATGCATGGCTGAGGAGCTGGGGTATGAGAGAAGGATTCACAGTTTTGGATCATTGGAATCTCTTTTGGGGTAGAAGTGACCTGTACAAGAAGGACGGGTTACACCCAAATTGGAAGGGGACTAATATACTGGCAGGGA
>NC_057712.1:117753991-117755125 GCF_004010195.1 Chiloscyllium plagiosum
TATATTCCTGTCAGGGTGAAAGGGAAGGCTGGTAGGTATAGGGAATGCTGGATGACTAAAGAAATTAAGGGTTTGGTTAAGATAAAGAAGGAAGCATATGTAAGGTATAGACAGGATAGATCAAGAGAATACTGAGGAAAGTATACTCCTACTGCCTTTTATATTTAAGAGGGAAATCAGGAGGGCAAAAAGGGGACATGAGATAGCTTTGGCAAATAGAATTAAGGATAATCCAAAGGGTTTTTACAAATACATTAAGGACAAAAGGGTAACTAGGGAGAGAAGAGGGCCCCTTCTATGCCCGAAACATCGATTCTCCTGTTCCCTGGATGCGCCTGACCTGCTGCGCTTTTCCAGCAACACATTTTCAGCTCTGATCTCCAGCATCTGCAGACCTCACTTTCTCCCCTTGAAGATCAGCAAGGCAGCCTGTGTGTGGAGCCGCAGAAAATGGGGGAGATACTAAACGAGAATTTTGCATCAGTATTTACTGTGGAAAAGGATATGGAAGAGAAAGAAAGTAGCGAAATAGATGGTGACATCTTGCAAAATGTCCAGGTTTCAGAGGAGGAAGTGCTGGATGTCTTGAAATGCATAAAGGTGGATAAGTCCCTAGGACCTGATCAGGTGTACCCTAGAACTCTGTGGGAAGCTAGAGAAGTGATTGTTTGGCCGCTTGCTGAGATATTTGTATCATCGGTAGTCACAGGTGAGGTGCTGGAAGACTGGAGGTTGGCTAACGTTGTGCCACTGTTTAAGAAGGGTGGTAAAGATAAGCCAGGGAACTATAGACCAGTGAGCCTGACGTTGGTGGTGGGCAAGTTGTTGGAGGATATCCTGAAGGACAGAATGTACATGGATTTGGAAAGGCAGGGACTGAACTGATTAGGGACAGTCAACATGGCTTTGTGCATGGGAAATCATGTCTCACAAACTTGACGAGTTTTTGAAGAAGTAACAAAGAGGATTGATGAAGGCAGAGCAGTAGATGTGATCTATATGGACTTCAGTAAGGTGTTCGACAAGGTTCCCCATGGGAGACTGATTAGCAAGGTTAGATCTCACAGAATACAGGAAGGATTAGCCATTTGGATACAGAACTGGCTCAAAGGTAGAAGACAGAGGGTGGTGGTG
>NC_057712.1:117755317-117831823 GCF_004010195.1 Chiloscyllium plagiosum
CAGGTAGATAGGATAATGAAGAAGGCGTTTGGTATGCTTTCCTTTATTGGTCAGAGTATTGAGTACAGGAGTTGAGATGTCATGTTGCAGCTGTGTAGGACATTGGTTAGGCCACTATTGGAATATTGTGTGCAATTCTGGTCTCCTTCCTATCGGAAAGATGTTGTGAAACTTGAAAGGGTTCAAAAAGATTTACAAGAATGTTGCCAGGGCTGGAGGATTTGAGCTATAAGGACAGGCTGAAGAGGCTGGGGTTGTTTTCCCTGGAGCTTCGGAGGCTGAGGGGTGACCTTATAGAGGTTTACAAAATCATGAGGGGCATGGATAGGATAAATAGACAAAAAGTCTTTTCCCTGGGGTGGGGGAGTCCAGAATTCAAGGACATAGGTTTAGGGTGAGAGGGGAAAGATATAAAAGAGACCTGAGGGGCAACGTTTTCACACAGAGGGTGATACGTGTATGGAATGAGCTGCCAGAGGAATTGGTGGTGACTGGTACAATTGCAACCTTTAAGAGGCATTTGGATGGGTATATGCATAGGAAGGGTTTGAAGGGATATGGGCCGGGTGCTGGCAGGTGGGACGAGATTGGGTTGGGATAGCTGGTCAGCACGGTCGGGTTGGACCGAAGGGTCTGTTTCCATGCTGTACATCTCTATGACTGTAAATACTGACTTTGCCAATAGTATCCACATTCTGAGAATGAACAAAAAGAAAAGATTGAGAGGCATTTCGAAAGACTGCCATCCTTTTAGAATACAGAGCCTTTGAACTCTCCAGCTGAAACACTGCAGTGAGCACAAAAATTAGTCATAATGCAACTTAAATCTCGACAGCAGCAGCACTGCTGTGATAATAACCTCAAGACTATATTAGCCATTTTTTAAAAATCACTTCAAGTGTATTATTTTGACTTAGTCCTTTCTTTATACAATACTGAATGGACTCACAAATGCTTAACGTTCACCTGTACCTGTGGTTTTGTTTTGCCGCTGTTTACCTAATATTTACTTATCCATGCTACTTAACTACTTGGTCTCTCTGTATTGCTCGCAAAACATAGCTTTTCACTGTGCCTCAGTACACATGACAATAAATTCAATTCAATTCAATATTTTCTCTATTTATACCTTGTTCACCAATTTCCATTATATCACTATCAACCAACCATGTATTTTCTGCATGACTTCCACCTATCTCGATTATACATATTCTTTGAAAGAGTTTTGAATTGTATTGCTCCCCAGTTAATTGTTAACCTCAGTTCCTCTGAAAGAAGAAACTAACACACACGACTGCCAAAGATTTCTTGCTGTCGTGTACTGCAGGCTGACAGAGATGATAGTGTAGCATTTGGCACTAATCTGGCTACTGTCAAGGTACATGCACAAGAAGGATCACGGACTGGAAGTTGTTCAGAATCCTGGTCCCACCAACACAGCCCATAACTTTCAGAAAGAGGGCAAAGCAAAAAAAGCGAATCTCGGCAGGTTGTCAGCTGGGTTATCTTAAAGACCAATGTAATTGTGTCAGCTGTCTTCAACATTACAACAGATGATTTAGTCAGCATAATTTCAAACGGTAACAAAGTGGTTACTTTACTAGGCCAGTTTATCAGAAATTGGTACCACGGAGTTTGAGGCTTACTTCCAAGGCAATTGGAGATTTTAAGGACAGCCAATATATCTGGGAAAAAAAAAAGACGGGTCAGTAAAGATGACCATGAAAGTGTTGGGTGCTCACCAAAACACAAACGGTTAGGTAATGCCTTTCTGGAGAGAAAACCTGTCTTCCTCATCAAGCCTGGCCTAATGTGACTCCCACAGCAATGTGGTTGATTCTCAATAAGCCACTCAGTTGCATTAAAAGTCCAAGACGAATGTATCAGATGGACAATCTCGTGTTGATCTAAACACCAGACTTGACAGACACATCCTGCCGAATGAAAATAAATGGTTTGATTGATGGGATATAAATAGAGAAATGCTACAAAAAGAAAGGTCTGAGCCAAATTAAAAGTCCTGATTTGCCAACATCTGGGGACGAAGATTGCAGGAACTGTCCCAATATTCTACTTATTCTACAGAACCTTCCAAACCAAAAACAAAGTCAGAAGTCACACAACACCAGGTTCTATAGCCAGAGAGTCACAGATGTACAGCACAGAAACAGACCCTGCGGTCCAACTCGTCCATCCTGACCAGATATCCAAAATTAATCTCGTCCCATCTGCCAGCACTTGGCCCATAACCCTCTAAACACTTACTGTTCATATACCCATCCAGATGCCTTTTAAAGGTTGTAATTTACCAGCCTCCACCACTTCCTCTGGCAGCTCATCCCATACACTCACCATTCTGTGTGATAACATTGCCCCTTAAGTCCCTTTTATATCTTTCCCCTCTCAGCCAAAATCTATGCCCTCTCATTCTGGACTCTCCCACCACAGGGAAATGACCTTGTCTATTTATCCTATGCATGGCCAACATGACTTTATAAACTTCTATTAGGTCACCCCTCAGCCTCCGATGCTCCAGCAAGTATAGCCCCAGCCTAATCGGTCTCTCACTACAGCTCTGAAATCCTCCAACTCAACCCTGGCAATATCCTTGCACATTTTTTCTGAACCTTTTCAAGTTTCACAACATCTTTCCGATAGGAAGGAGACTAGAATTGCACGCAATATTCCAAAACTGGCCTAACCAATGTCCTGTGCAACCGTAGCATGACCTCCCAACTTCTATACTCAATATTCTGACCAATAAAAGGAAAGCATACCAAATGCCTTCTTCACTATCCTATCTACCTGCAACGCCACTTTCAAGGAACGATGAACCTGCACTCCAAAGTCTCTGTTCAGAAACAGTCTCGAGGATCTTTACCATTAAGTGTATAAGTCCTGCTCTGATTTGCTTTGCCAAAATGCAGCACCTCGCATTTATCAAAATTAAACCCCATCCGCCAGTCCTCAGCCCATTGGTCCATCTGATCAAGATCCCGTTGTACTCTGAGGTAACCTTCTTTGTTGCCCACTACACCTCCAATTTTGGTGTCATCTGCAAACCTACTAACTATACCTCCTATGTTCACATCCAAATCATTGATATAAATGACAAAAAGTAGTGGAACCAGCACTGATCCTTGTGGTCACAGGATTCTAGTCAGAAAAGCAATCCTCCACTTCTATCTCCTCTTCTATATTCGAGCCATTCTGTATCCAAATGGTGAGATCTCCCTGTATTCCATGAGATCGATCCTTGCTAATTAGTCTCCCATGGGGAACCTTGTTGAATGCCTTACTGAAGTCCATATAGACCACATCTACTGCTCTGCCCTCATCAATCCTCTTTGTTACTTCTTCAAAAAACTCAATCAAGTTTGAAAGACATGATTTCCCACGCACAAAGCCGTATTGACTATCCCTAATCAGTCCTTGCCTTTCCTAACCCATGTACATCCTGTCCCTCCAACAACTTGCCTACCACCGACATCAGACTCACTAGTCTCTAGTTCCCTGGCTTTTCCTTACTACCTTTCTTAAGTTGTGAGACCAGGTTTAATTAATTAAAATCACAAGCTTTCGGAGCACTGCTCCTTTGTCCAGTGAAGTTGAGAGGGGCACACAGACACACCATTTATGGGTGAAGAGAAATCAGAGTTAACATTTTAGGTCCAATGTCCTTTCCTCAGAATTGTGCTGAAGAAAAAGGTCTGAGAAGCGTCACCAGACCCGAAACATTAACTCTGATTTCTCTCCACACATGCTGCCAGACCTGCTGAGTTTTTCCACTATTTTCTGTTTTTGTTTGATTTACAGCATCTGCAGTCCATTCAATTTTTACTTAAAATTATTGATTTCGATATTGACACCTGAATACAATTTTTGGCAAATACCCTGTCAAACACTAGGAGTGACAACAAATGTAGTGATGGTGAACAGTAAGATAAATGAGAACAGATATCCTATCGGAGAGAACAGCAGGACTTCAAGTGAGCATACCTGGAAGGGAGGCAGCAGTGAGTTAAACACTAAAATGAAGTCAAGGATGATGGATACTGGAAATCTGAAACAAAAACAGAAATTGCTGAAGTAACTCAGTAGCGCCTGGCAGCCATGCATCTACATGTTGTCCCCTACAAAATGAGCAGAATGAGGGAAACCACCACCTGCAAACACCACACCAAGTTACACACCATCTTGGCTTGGAGTTATTTCAATGTTTCCACTACATCAAAATCCTGGAATCACTACATCAAAATGGGTCTGGATGGTATACGCTTCGGCGGGTCGGTGTGGACTTGTTGGGCCGAAGGGCCTGCTTCCACACTGTAAGCAATCTAATCTAATCTAATAAAATCCTGGAAATCTCTCCACAACAGATGTGAGAGTGTACCTACATCCCAAGGACTACAGGGTTGAAGGTAGCAACTCACCACCATCTTTCTCAAGTACAATTAGGGACAGGCAATAAAATAAAAGCTTTAGCCAACGATACCAACATTCCATGAATAAAAGAAAATCTCATGCATTGCTGTCTGTGGGGTCTTCTTGTGCATAAATTGTTTCTGTGTGTCCATCATTATAACAGTGACCATATTTCAAAGGTACTTATAAGCGTGTTGGAACATCCTCAGGTGTTATATAATGCAGATTACAAAAGGTGATCTTTGTAAATTTGAAGAAACTTAAGAAAAGTTTCAATTGCATTATAAATGAATTAAATTATCTTAATCTGTTTATACATATGATTTATGAACATGAATTACATTAACTTTCCTAAAAAGGACTTTGCTAGCTTCATTATTCAAAATTCAAGGAACACACACCTCATAACGGGGATACAAGACACTAAGCGAAATGTGTTCCTGCTATATATAAAGTACAAAATGTACATTACGGAACCTGATGGTAAAAAAGTAAGGAAGAACATAGCCAAAATCACTGACTCTTATAGACTCTCTGAAAATATTATTCAATTAGTCCCAATTTTCTTATCATTTATCACACCTCCAAAATTACCTGCTTTTCAAACATTAATCCAATTCCTTTCTAAAAGTGATTGTTGAAACAATTTGAACCTCAGGAGGCGCAATCCAGATCACAATGACACTTCATGGCAGTATCTGTAGAATTATTTAGTGAGACAGTTTTACTGTAATAAGTGATAGTCTATAGTGCATGCTGTTGCAGCCAATGCCCTGCATTATGGTGAAGATGTGCCCACCATTGTCGAACAAGATGAACTCCCAAATTCAGCCAAGCCAAGGGGTGGAGCTCACAGCACCAGGAATTGTTTACACCAGGAATTTTCACGTGTTTGCTCTCCAGTGAGTGAAAGGTGGTTGACATAGAGAGGTTAGCCATAAAAATGCAGAGAAATTGAACACTTGAGAAAAAAAAGGTATGTGTTAATTGCTGAAATATTCTATTCTACTTATAGGAGTAAGCTTGGTAAATGCTATTAATTTTTAAAAAATCCTTTTAAGGAATTTTGACTGCCTGAGCCAGTCCTTACACGCAATATGAAAAACTTCAAATTCACAAATTTCATTGCAGCAGTTAAAAATACAAGCTCAACCCTATCAATCAAGAAATTATTAGGATTTAATCCCCACACTGAACGTACTTTGCTAGCTTCATTTCAGAAAAGATAGCAGATGAAGAATGGATTTCTACATCTCTTAAGTGAACAAATATTCTATTATTCCTTTGGGAAATCATTCCACCAAGGATGTTGGCAAGAACAAGACTGGGTCTGGATAAAATGGGATGACAGCGGCAATATCTTCCAGCACTCATTGTTCAGGTTTCTGACACGAGTGACCATTTCATGAAGCAGTCAATGATCAATGCATCAGGAAACCATGCTCATCGTGTGTCATTGACTGCTTTCAGAACAGGATGAACTACATCAGAAGCGCATTTTGCGAATGATGACACTTATCAACATTTAAAACATTTCAGTCACAGGATGTGGGCATGGGTGACAAGGTCAGCATTTACTGCCTATTCATAGTTGCTCTGGTTGACCAACTGTGGGGTATTGGTGGGGGAAGGGTGTGAGGGCACAAATGTCCTCATTCTTTGCAGCATTTTTTAAAGAAGCTTGCTAGATCACCTCATCTAAGAATTGTCCCACTTGAATCACATACAGGCTAGCCTAGATAAGGACAGTAGTATTCTTTCTCTAAGAAATCTCAATGAACAATTATGAATCCATGACCACTTCCATCCAGAAGGACAAAGCAGCAGATAATGGGAACCACCACCTGCAAGTTCCCCTCCAAGTCACTCACCATCTGACTTGGAAAAAAAAAATCACTGTTCCTCCACTGTCACTGGGTCAAAATCCTGGAACTTCCTCCTGAACGATATTGTGCATCTATCTCCAGCACATGAACTGCAATGGTCCAAACAGGGAGCTCACCATCACCTTCCCAAAGGCAATTAGAGACAGGCAAGAAATACTACTCCAGCTCATGGCACTGATGTCCCATAAATGAATAAAGTCACAGGGGTCTCGAGCACAGATAAAGCTCTCCAGCCCATCCAATCTTTGCCAGTCCAAAAAAAAAGCCATCGAACTGTTCTCATCCCATTCCTGCTACTTGGCCCATAGTCTTCTGTACCAAACAACACAACAGCTTCATTTGAATTTGTACGGAGAAATACCTTTTTTTTAATTCAGGAAATTCAAATTCTCTAACCTCCACAGGCAATTTTGGAAGAAGAAATCTCATTGAACTTGATGAGCAGGTAGCCATACCTGTCCTGTCCCAAAATTAACAAATATGGTCAGCTGGAGATCAGACAGAGAGACAAATGACATTTTATATTAGTCGGTGTATTTTGCAAGAGACATTATACACAAAAGTATTCCTCCATCGCGAGTCTTGTTAATCCTCTTAAATCTAAAAAAAATTCAGAAGATTTGGTTTGGATTAGTAAACTGCCCTGCCTTAAAATGCTGCAAGTGTTACAAAGGGTCACTGGACTCTAACGTTAACTCAGTTTCTACCTCCACAGACACTGCCAGACTGACTGAGTTTCTCCAATAACTTCTCTTTCTAATTTCCAGCATCCACAGTTCATTGTTTAATATCAGTGCAACACTACTGCTTGCTTGCAGTTCCAATCTAGCTTGATAGCATGCAGTCAGCATTCAAAGCATGGAATTTAAAAAGTGATTACAAACTATCCGAAGTTCTGAAGAGGAGTAGCATTTAACTTGAAACATTAACTCTGCTTCTCTTACCATAGACCTGCTTAATTTCTTCAGTGTTTGCAATATGCAAAGTTAACTGAAAGGACAATCAGAATGGGCACAGTGGTTGCTAAGAAAAGCAGCTTAGGGCTACCATTTATATAAGTATTAGAACATAGAAGATAGAACAGTACAGCATCAGAACAGCCCCTTTGGTCCATTATGTCTGTGCCAACCATGAGGCTGTTCTAAACTAATCCCATCTGCCTGCACATAATCTGTATCCCTCTATTCTCTGCCTGTTCATGTGTTAAATGTGTCTTAAACGTTGTTATTATATCTGCCTGTACCACCTTCCCTGGTAGCATGTTCCAGGCACCTACTATTTTTATGCAAAAAAAAACCTTAAACCTTTTCCCTGTAACCTTAAACCTATGCCCACTAGTATTTCAAATTTCCACCTTACCTACGCCTCTCAATTTTGCATAGCCTCTGATCCTATCATGAAAACAATCCAATTTTGAATAACTTCACCTTCTAGCTACTACACTCCAATCTAAGCAACATATTTTGCATCATTTTCAAAGCCTCAACATCATTCCTATAGCATGGTCACCAAAACTGTGCACAGTACTGTACCCGTGGCCCAACCTAAGTCTTACACAGTGGCAACACGACTTGCCCACTTTTACATTCAATGCTCCAACCAATGAAGGCAAGCTGTTTACCATCTTACCTACTTATGTTTCCACTTTTAGGGAGCTATGGACTTGGACTCAATTTATCAATACTCTAAGAGTGTAACCATTTATAGTATTTTCATCTTGTATTTGACACCCCAAAATGCATCACCTCACACTGACCAGATTACACTCCATCTACCATTTCTCTGCCTAATTTTCCAGCTGATCTACATCCTGCTGTATCCTTTGACAACCTTCCTCACTACCCACCACTTCTCACATCATGTGCAAACTTACAAATCAGACCACCATCAGTTTCACCCAAATCATTTATATAAATTACTAACAATAGAAGTCCCAGCACGGATCCTCGTGGAACACCATTGGTCACGGCTTTCGACCACAATATCATCTCTCCAACATCACCCTTTGCCTCCTATTTGCAAGCCAATTTTGAAGTAGTTTGCCAACTTCCCTTGGATCCTATGGGCTCTTACGTGGAAGGATGGTCCAAAAGGTGAGACCTCATCAAAGCTTTACTGAAGTCCATGTAAACCACGTAAATGACACTGCCCTCATCAATATATTTAGTCACCTTTTCAAAAAGCCCAATTAAATTAATCAGACAGAATCTTCCTCTAGTCTATCAGTGCTGTCTATCCCTGATTAATCCCCACCTTTCCAGTAGTTGATTTATCCTATCCTTCAGAACTTTTATGTTCTCTCTGGATGACCCCTCCAAGATGTCCTCTGTCAGTACAGATGTGACATTCTCCTTAATCAGTAATGAACTCCCCTAACCATTTTATATCCCTCTTTATCTCACCTGAAATATCTAAACACCAGAATACTGAGCTGTCAATCCTGGCCTTTTCACAATCAAGTTTCTGTAATGGTTATCACATCATAGTCCCATTCAGATCGAGAATGTAAGCATTAAATGCTAGTTTATTTCAGCCATACTAAGCAGGGAGGAGAACTATAAGGGCTCAATTCAACAGTTCTGGAAGTAGACACCCTATTTGATTAGATTACCTACAGTGTGGAAACAGGCCCTTCGGCCCAACAAGTCCACACCGACCCTCCGAAGAGAAACCCATCCCCTTATAATTACCTCTGACTAATTTACCTAACATTACTGGCAATTTAGCATGCATGGCCAATTCACCTGACCTGCACATCTTTGGACTGTGGGAGGAAACCGGAGCACCCAGAGAAAACCCATGCAGACACAGGGAGAACGTGCAAACTCCACACAGACAGTTGCCCGAGACGGGAATTGAACTGGGTCTCTGGCACTGTGAGGCAACAGTGCTAACCACTGTGCCACCGTGCCACATTACATGTTTTAATGTTATCCCTGCATTCAATGTTGACAAGTTCAGATTTTCTCATATCTGGATGCCTTGTTGGAGCAACTATTAACACAGCAGTTCTAAAGGAGAGTCGGTGCACTTGTAACGTTAACTCTGCTTTCTGTCAAACCTCTTGAGTTTCACTAGCAATTTCTGTTTTTGTTTCAGAGCTTCAGCATCAGCAGTTATTAATATTAGTTTAGTGACATAACAGGTTGTGACACAAAATAAGATTCCTGTAACATTTTATAATATGCAAAGTAAAAATGTTTGCTCTACAAAGTAATAATCAGTAAACATTTTACATACGGCAGTGGTTGCCACTATTCTAAGTATTGTCTGCAGCTGGCACCTAGTTGCGATAGCAGCTTGTTTTGATAGATTTACTGCCAGCAATCTTTCTTGTAATTCTTATTTACTGGGCTTACTCATATTAAGTTGGTGAAACATTAACCACTAATGAGTATTCAACAGAGGAGGCTTCTTGAGGAACAAGAAGTGGCTTGTTACATAATAACGAGATTGTAGGTTGCATTAAGACTGAGTATCTGCATTAACACTAGGTAAAAGGCATTGTTACCTTCTAGCGAGGTTATACTACATGACTGTAGATATGATTAACTGAAAATCAATTAGCTCCTCCCAGCAATAAGCATCTATACATCAATGTGTGGAGCAATTCCAAAGTTTGGCACTTAACCCTTTCAGGCCATCTATCTTATGCAACATCTGCATGCAAGTCAAAATACACCCCATGCAAAAATAACAATAGAGAAAAAGAAGTGTAAGGAGATAACATCATCATACAGTCCAGAAGAACAACACTGCAACAATAATAAACAGAAGCACAGTTCCGTAACAGTGGAACATCGGAGGCTAAAACAACCACTATGTTGCATTTACATCGTATTTATCACAATTTCAAATAGCCCCAAAATATTCTATAACCACTGAAGTACATTTGAAGTGCAGTCATTGTTGTAACATAGGAACTGTAGCATCCAATTTTCATGTAATTATCTTATCCAAACTACAATGCAATAATGACCAGATAATCAGTTCCAGATGTCACTGGAGGAATATAGGACTCAGAGGAAAACAGGTTGTGACACAAAATAAGATTCCTGTAACTTTGGGATCTTTTATACCCACCCGAGGGTAAAAGGTATCTCAGTTTAACATCTCTTCTGAAAGATAGCACCTCAGTACTGCTTGACAGTTTCAGTCTCAAGAGTGAATCATTAACTGACAAAGTTTTGATTTAGCAGCAGAGGTGCTACCAACTGATAGAAGAATGGTATTAAAAGTGATGAAAACCAAATGGTTCTGAGAAAGCTTTAATGAGAACTAAGCAGAGACAAATTAAAAGAGGCCTTTTGAACGGAGTACATTCAAACTCAGATTTGACAGCAGATTAAAAGCATGGCACTTGCATTGGGCAAGATGAAATCCAACAAGAAATTGAAATATTTTGATGATAAAAATATGAGAACATAAGAAATGGGAGCAGGCGTATTTCATCCAGTCTAACATGCCTGCTTGACCATTCAATATGATCAGGGCTGATCTGATTATGGCTTTAATTCCATGTTCCTTCCCACCTCCCGTATCTCTTGGCTCCCTTGTGATTAAAAATCTATCTCAATTAATCCTGAATGACCCAGTCTCCACTGCCCGACAGGGGAAGAAAATTCCAAGCGGCAATGACTCTCACAGGAGAAATACCCTCGTCACCATCTTAATTGGAAAACCTTTTATGTTTAAAGTGGTGGGGAATTATCGTCTCAGCACTACCCTGCCAAGTCCCCTCAACATCTTGAACGTTGCAATGACAGAGATGGCCAATATTAAGTATCAATCTTTTACTTGTTGAGCTGTAACCAGAGTGAAACTATAATACAAAATAGGATATTCCAAACTTCCATCTGTTTCACGTAGAGAAGGACAAATTACCATAAAAGGAATATAACGTAATTCAAAGGAAAGAAACTTAATGGAATTGACATAAATGGAAAAAAATGGTAATGGAGAAAGCATTGGCATTAATATCCTTGGCCAATTGTCTTCCCCCAAGTAAGACAAAAAAAAGTTAGCTGCTCATTCATTTCATTTACTGTCTGAATCTGGCTCCATACAAATTAGCTACACACTTGCCCACATAACAGCGACTGCTCCCCTGATTGTTTAGATGGGAAGAGCTTTGGGATACCTCAAAGCCCTCACAGTACGTTACATAAAACAGAAAGCGCAAAGAGTGCTGCAGAAAGTCACACTTGAAGGACTTTAAGCAAACTGACTGGGTATTTTTCTGCCGTCAATGAGGACATTTATGATGGAGCGGACAAGTTCCTGATCTCTGGGTCAGGAGTGGTATGCAGAGAACAGGCAAGGGAGAAAATTAGCTACTACACATTCAAAAAGAAAGAATTGCATTTAGATAGCGCTTTTCATGATTGCCATCATTTTAAAATGCTTTACAGCTAACAAAGTTCACATTGAAGCACATTCACTTGTAGAAAACACAGCAGCTAATGTGCTCAGCAAGCTCCCACAGATCGCAATGTGACAGTGATCAGATAATGTCATGATTTGGAGATGCCAGTGACTGGGGTGTACAAAGTTGAAAATCACACAACACCAGGTTATACTCCAACAGATTTAGTGCTTCCAATTAAACCTGTTGGACTATAATCAGATAATGATCTTTTTCTTTACACTCATTGAAGGATAAATAATGGCCAGGTCACCTGCAATAACTGCTTTGTTCTTGTTAGAAACAGTACCATGGGATCCTTTACCATCTCCCAAACAGACAGATGAAGACTCCCAACATTGTCAATCTTTAGTTTTGCGCTTAAGTCATGGAGTGGGATTTTAACCAGAACCCTGTATTTAGTAGACCAATGCCCACATGTTGAATTAGGAAGCAAGGGACTTTCAGAGATTTACAAACTTTACATTTCCCTGTCCAGAACCCCACTGGGGAAGAACACAGCCTATATTTTGATAAACCATCACCAAATCACCTGTGTCACTTGCTAAACTAACAATTGGCAGCCCTACTCAGAGGCCATGCAGCAGCAACAAAGATAGGGCTCAGTAGGAAGAGAGGGAGGGAACTAAATCAAAATGGAGTTGGAAGGGAACATACACAAAATAGTTCCTGTGGTGGTCACCTCTCTCTAAATGCCTCGAGAATACCGGGGAACACCATGTGCTCCTGAGAAGAGGAGGAGCAGACTTTTCAGGTGAAGAGTTATGATCCCCTCCACAGCCCACTGCCTTGACTTGTTAATGACTTCTTTCACCAGATCCAGGAGCAGGTCCATGAAGAGCTTCTCCAACTTTCCTGTCCATGCTCTAAATCATTGTTCATGTATACAATGACATCAAAGGTGAAGGAAAGGTAGGGAGAGAGGGAGGGGATTCAACGAAAATGGAGTGACAACAAAAAGCAAAAAATAATTCAGCACAAGAACAGGCCCTTCGGCCCTCCAAGCCTGCGCTGACACATTTTGCCCTTCCATACTAAAACTGTCTTCTCTTACAGGATCTTTATCCCTCTATTCCTTTTCTCTTCATGTATTTATCCAGGTGCTTATTGAATGCTGCTATTGTGTCTGCTTCCTCCACCTCCTGTAGCAACGCATTCCACTTACTCACCACTGTGTAAAAAATCTGCCTCTTTTAAAATGGGCTCTTTTAAACTTGCCCCCTCACACCTTGAACCTGTTGTCCCTAGTAACTGACCCCTCCATCCTGGAAAAAAAGCCTCGTTCTTTCTACACTATCCATGCTATTCATAATCTTATAAACCTCTGTCAGGTCACCCCTCAACCTCCTATCCAACCTTTCTTGATAGCTAAAATCCTCCATACCAGGCAATAACCTGGCAAACCTTTTCAGTACCCTCTCCAAAACATTCACATCCTTCTGGTATAGTGGTGACCAGAACTGTACACAATATTCCGAGTGTGTCCTACCTAACGTTCTATAAAAATGCAGCATAACTTGTCAATTTTGCACTCAATTCCCCTTCCCCATCGAATTTCCTGACCACCAACGTGACGTTCACAGGCCTGTAACTTCCTGATTACTCCTGTTACTCTTCTTAAACAATGGAACAACACTAGCTATTCACCTGTGCCCAAGGAGGATATAAAGATGTTCATCAATGTTCCTGCAATTTGTTCTCTTGCCTCCCTCAATATTTTGGGATAGATCCCATCAGGACTTACCTTAATACTTTTTAAGAAACACAGCACCTCTTCCTTTTTAATAGCAACTTGGCTTAGAAATTTGACAGTCCCTTCCCTGATATTACCCTCCAACAATTCTTTCTCTTTGTGTCAAAGTATTCATTTAGGACCTCATCTACCTCATCTGCTCCACACATAGATTCCCTGATTTGTCCCCGAGTGGGTCCTGGCTACCCTCTTGCTTTTTATATATGCATATGTATAAAAAGCCTTGGGATTTTCCTTAACCCGGTTTGCTCATGATTTTTCATGACCCTTTTTAGCCCTTCTAATTCCTTGTTAAGGTCTTTCCTACTTATATACTTCAAGGGCTTTGTCCGTTCCATTCCCCATAACTTTCCTTTTTCTTTTGACCAAGATCATAACATCTATGGCCATCCAAGGTTCATGTAACTTGCAAAATCTATTTTTCATTCTCATAGTAATGTGCCGTTCCTGAACGCTCATCAACTGCCGTTTGAAATACTCCCACCTGTCCCATGTGGATTTACCCTCAAAGAGGGCCTCCAATCAACACTCTCCAGTTCCTGCCCAATATTGTTGTAGTTCACCTTCACCCAATTTAACACCTTCACCCGAGGACTGCTATTGTCCCTATCCACGACCGTCTTAAAGCTGTGAAATACTCCACTACCAGTAATGCAACTCCCCCACCCCTTTTTACATCCCCTTGTATCACACCTGAAACATCTAAATCCTAGGACATACGGCAGCCAGTGCTGTCCCTCTTTCAGCCGAGTCTCCGTAACCTCAGTAATGTCACAGTTCCAAGTACTAACCAAAGCTCTAAGTTCATTTACCTTCCCATTATACTTCTCACGTTGAAATACTTGTATTTCAGACCATCTCCCCTGCTCTTTCCAGTAGCATTTCCCTGTCTGTTCTTGTTCTTAGTCTGTTGACCTCCATTTCTAGCTCTCCCTCAATTTCTTCCTGTATTGCCCTACCTCTCTGGTTTCGATTCCCCTGCCGCACTAGTTTAAACCCTCCCCAACCACTCTGCCAAGTACCCATCCAGTTTGTACACGTTCCACCCCCCCGGAATTGGTCCTAATGCTCCACAAAACCGAAACCCTCCTCCTCACACCAGGTTTTCAGCCACATATTCCTGCTATATATCTCCTGTTGTTTCTACTCTGACGCACTCATGGCACTGGTAGTGATCCAGAGATAACTACCTTTGAGGTCCTACATTTCAACTTTCTTCCCAGTCCTCTATATTCTGCTTTGAGGACTTCATCACTTTTATCCCCACCTAATGTTGTTCGTGCCAACATGTACCACAACCACTGGCTGTTCGCCCTCCCTCTCCAGAATATCCTGTGACCACTCAGAGACATCCAGGACCCTTGCAACAGGGAAGCAATGCATCATCTGGACTCTCATTTGTGGCCTCAGAAATGCCTGTCTATTCCCCATACAATTAAATCCCCTGTAACTATAGTATTTCTATGCCTATTTCTCCGTCTCTCTGCAGCAGAGTCAACCATGGTGCCATGAATTTGTTATCCCAAGAGGCTACTTCCATTAACAGTATCTAAAATGGTATATCTGTTTTGCAGGAGAATAGCCACAGGAGATTCCTGCATTGCCTGCTTAGCCTTCCTGCTCTGCCAGGTGGACACCCATTCTCTTCTTGTGTGTGTAGCCTGAGTCTGAGGTGTGACCACCTCTCTGTACATGCTGTCCACAATATTCTCAACCTTGGAGGTAAGTCTCTCTATCACCTGCAGGGCTCACCCCTCTCCACAGGCAACAACCCTGCTCTTAGATATTTTACAATCAATCAATCAATCTGTTCACTACCTGGACATTGCCACAACAGCCCACCAAAGAACACAGCCCCTTTTTGTTTTTGTACACCTTTTGAGCAGGTGGGACTTGAACACAGGTCTCCTGACCCAGAGAACTAGCCATTACCACTGCACCACAAGAACTCGTTCTCTTTCAGAATTTTTGTTTGGAAATTGGACATTGGATTTTAGAAAATTGTTAATCAAATTAACGTGCTGTTTTCAGAGAGTCCTGTTTTATGCACATTCAAAACACTTTTTAAAAAGCAACCTCTTCAGACACACATCTGAGACAGGTGGGACTTGAACTTAGACTTCTGGCTCAAGAATAAAGGCACTATCACTGCACCACAATACTCCCTGTAATTTTATTTTTATAAACAGAAATGCTATCTCATAAAACTAACCGGACTTTCCCACCACCAAACCTCCTGTGGTATTTTTCAACTAATAATCACCATCAGTAGATCACCCATGTCTCCAATTAATTAACTTACATGCAATGCAATAACATCAAAGGTTAGGGAGAGGTAGTTTCAGGATCTGTAAAAACACAGATACTTTCTAATCAGAGACATTATTGCACACAGATATGTTATTACAAATTACCACTATCTGGAGCAGATAGAACTTGAACCCAGGTCTCACGGTCCATGGATAGAGACACTACTGCTATGCCACAACAGCACAAAGTCCAATGAGCATCACACGCTCTCAATCAACTCCAGAGCTGTTCTGGATAACCCTTAAGGGGACCTGCATTTCTAATACAAACATCTTGTGACTCACTGACAAGAGTACAATCGATATGGCTACAGTTGACATTCTATAGATATAATCTTGCAGCTACATGGGTAACCCAATGAAGAGGGGCTATATCTAGATATTAATGATCACCAGAAGCAATTATTTCAATGATTACATTTTTGGTGAGGACTATTGGCTACAAACTTCTGGTATTCTGACTTTAAATGTAGATCAGCTTGATGAGGTGAATACCAGCTCTCATTGTTAGCTGTAAGGGTTCTAAATGAATCAGTTTTCTGAGATTTCAGCACAGCAGCACAAAAATTGCTCCTTCATTACCACCACCCCTTAATTTCAGTCGGAGACCACACTGGCTGGGATGAAAATGAAAAGGAGCCCAGTGCCGCAGTGATATTTTCAAGGCAGAGTAAAAGCAACTTCACTCCTCCACTTGTGCTGTTTAACCTGAGAATGCTCGATGTTGACATTTGTGTGCGAATGAAATGGAAACTGTTCTATTCTCCTTCACTAACAAACATCATCTTAAATGAACAGAAATTCTTCAAAATAAGTACTCAAAAGCTTTATTGTAAATGGTGTTCATGTGCCAGTTACCCCAATTTTGTTGCAAGCTGAGACAGTCAAAGAATAAAATTTTGTATTTTAAAAATTCAAGATAGGGTTTGTAGTTTGCAATTCTAACTAGGGACTCCTGTGAAACCAGTATCAGTCTTGTGATAGCTAATCACTGCATTGTAAATCCCCTGGAGCACTCCGTCTGAAAACTACTTTCAGATTTGTAATTACTACGCTCCCTTCACACATCAACACAGCCTAGAGGTGATGTACAACTCTCATTTCAAATTTACCAAAGGAGGGCTATACAATATATGATTAAGAAGTCGCATTTGGAGAACCATTAGATAAACAGAAATTGGCATTTTGAAGGAACATGTTGTGAGTTCCCAGAAAATTTCACTGCTGAAACCGAAGTTTCAACTTCAAATATTCGGTGACTGGGGTACAAGTTTTCAGCTCAGCTGCATCAAAAAGTATACTCAGTGAAATTGGTTCAAGTGCTGTTCATGTCACGTTGCTGAAGATGTCTGCTTCAATAACTGAAAATTCAGGCAATAGAAAGGTCTACACTTCAAATATAAACTTGGACAGCAAATAAAAAGTTTTATTAGTTTAACAATATTCAAGGACCCTGCCTCTGCCATTCTGAGAGAAGAAAATTCTCCTCATCTCAATTTCAAAATGGGAGATACCTTATTTTTAAGGTTTGTCCCCTAGTTCCAATCTCTGTCCCCCAAAGAGAAACACTCTTTCAGCACCTACCCTGTCAAATACCCTCAGAATTTTTTATTTCTCAATAAGATCACCTCTCATTCCTCAAAATGGATGCTGATCCAATCTTTCCTGAAATGGTAATCAGTTCATCTCTGCCCTAAGGTAGACTCCACACCTATTATTTCCAGTTTTACAATGCTCTGAGCAAACTCATCATTTTCACTTTACTGTTACAGTTCTGCAAGTCAGACTGAACCCAAAAGGGTTCCCTCCGGTGTTTCCCACCTAATGCTGAGAACTTGCTGCATTCCAAGTGGAATAAGTGTGACTTTACTTACTTTCTAGTAAAACAACAAATCTTATCAACCAAAGAGAAGACAATTTCTCACTGTTTATCAAAAATTGTAAGAATTTGTTTCTCATTAGCAGTGTTGTTGAGATATTTACGATCTATTGCATGCATGCACACTGAAATATTTGACCTTTGTATTAAGATGCTGTGATCTCCAGCATTTGTTGTTTTCAGTACAGAAATGAATACATTTCTCAAGCAAATTCATCAAGTCAACACGTTTGAGATCTTCTGATTAACAGTTTACAGATACACACCTTGACTCCAGCCAATATTTACTGCAACAACCAATCTTTTCAATGAAACACCAAACATAGCAGGTTCAGAAAGTGATTAGAAAGAAAAATGGAACATTGTCACTTACTGCAGGAAAATGGAATATAAAAGTAGCACAGTTTTGCTACATTAATACAGGACAGTGGTGAGACTACAGCGAAAGAACTGTGTACAGTACTGGTCTCTTTATTTAAGAAAAAGTGTTTAACTGCATTAGAAGCAGTTCTGAGAACGGATTCCTGGGATGAACAGTTTACCATTTCAGGAAAAGTTGGGTTTTTATCCATTTAGAACAATGAGAGGTGATCTTATTGAGACACACAAGATTCTGAGGGTACTTGACAGGGTAGATTTCGCTGCTCCTCGGATGCTGCCTGAACTGCTGTGCTCTTCCAGCACCACTAATCCAGAGTGCTAAAAGAAAGCTTGCCATTGTGGGAGAGAGAGAGGGAGGGAGGGAGGGTACAAAATTTAAAATGAGGCGTCCCCTTATTAAATTTGAAGTGAGATAAATATTCTTCCACAGAGAATGGCAGAGGCAGGGTTTTTGAATAGTTTTAAGGCAGATGTAATAAGTACTTGACTAACAAGGGAGTCACAGGGATAGGACATAAGCAGGAAACCAGGGTTAAGGCCGAAATCAGATCAGCCATGATTGTTCTGAATGGCGGAACAGGCTCGAGGGGCTGAATGGCCTGCTCCTAGATCATATGTTTCAATGCAAAGAATTGGCTGCCGGGCAAATAGGTGTCACATGTTAGTTCTGCTCCATTTCCCCTTAATAAATAGCAGTGGACAGCAATTTGTCCAATGATATAAACTGACAACTGAAGAGACATCCTGACCTCAAGATACAGGCTACACATGAAATGAGTAAAAACAAATAGTTTCTATCACACCAGTAACTTTCTCATTTTCTTTCAATTTCAATTTAGGTCACATACTATTTTGAATAAAGTACTATTAAGTATAATTTTGAAAAAAAATTGTGTGGGCCTTGCTGATTTAATCACTTTGGCTAGAAACAGACAGTTGGATGAGGAAGCTCTGAGCTGTCATTCGTAATTGGTTGAAGTGATAAGTAACCAAGGTGAAACCTTAATGTGCTCGAGTTAATTAGACAGATGCTATTTGCATAAATAGTGCTCATGGAGTCTAATGATCACAGCTGGGTCCACATTTTGTTGGTCACCGAGGCCAAAATGTTGCAAAAGGCAGAAGCTCTGTGAAATAGTTATTTCCTCAGGGACAAAGTACATAGATTTTTTTTCCCAAAAACTTATTTTCACTATGCATTGTAACTCAATTAATGATATGCAATTGTTAAATGAGAAAAATGAGCTCTGAAAGTGACCTGTTGAATAGTCAAGATGGTTGTGCAGAATAAAGAAAGGTCAGCACTTACATAGACAGTGCAGACTTGTATCTGGACTACCCTGGTTTCTGGATTAACAGTTCACCACTGTACAGAAGTACAGTACATCATGTTCGGTAAACAGTACGATTCTGCTTCCTGTTTCAGCTTTCAGTAATTCTGAAACATAAACAAAAGGCGAAAAAACTGACCAACAGATCATCTAAAAAAAGCCAGGGGCAATTATTTTAAGCAGTGACAAATATCATAATTCACAATGACACAAAAGGTTTGACACTCAGAAACTAAAGGTACCGTTTCAGCAAAACTGTATTTTTTTTTGTTTAAAGAGGTTTTAGAATGACCTGTTGTGATCATGTTAAAGATTTACTTAACAACTATTGTTATGAATTTGAGAAGATCCAATAGTTTCTTTCAAATTATGCATAGTCAATCAATGAAATATCCCTTCCAATTAGGAACTTCACTACTGAGATGTTAACTTGTACTTTTATGAAAAAATGAAACTTAAGTATGCTAACAGTTCAAACACATTACTGAATATGCCAATATGATGATCACTAAAATCTTTAAGTCGATTTTAATCTGGATCATCAAGAATGAATATTTATGCTGTTCTGAAATCTACTGAGCATTTACAAAGTGTATCATAAATCAATAAGCAAAATTCTGATCCAAAGTATTTTGTTGTTCCCTCATTATGTAGAAATATATATTATGTATATGATAGCCTGCTGCTTGAGATATTAGTCTTTTTGCCTCATAAAGGAAGCAATGCCATCAATTATCTTTTGGAAACCCCTCCTACAATACTTTACACTCATTAAATGAAGGAAAGACATTTTAGAAATGCACAGCTACAGGTTTTTCAAATAAATTTGTATTTTTGTTTTCCACTCTAAACAAATTTAGGTTGAGCTTTGGTTTGTATGTCAAATTGACAAGGAAATAACAGAATCAGCTGACAAACCACGATCAAAGAAAACAACTTGCATCAGAAATCATCTGTAGAACACAGCTTTTAAACCCTATACTTGTACAAATACGGTTTTTTGAAAACTTTCAGGTCTAACCACTAAATAGTATATAAATATGTATATGTGTGTGTGTCTATGTGTATGTATGTATGTATGTATATATGTGTGTGAATATATATCTGTGTGTGTTTATATATGTGTGTGTAAGTATATATATGTGTGTGTGTGTGTGTGAGTGTGTGTATATATATATATATATATGTGTGTGTGTGTGTATGTGTTTTGTACTCAAACAGCTATGCTGGTTTTGTAGCTAAAACTACCCACACACATCAGTGATATTTTCCACTTTTCTGCAATTCGTTTCAGTGTAGGAGCAGCAACTTACATGTGGTTTTCTCTGTCGGGAACGAAAATGACTGAGCTAAATCATACTAAATGCTAGCAGTGGAAAATAAAACCCAGAAAATGCCAGCAAGGGCACCACTTGACTTAAAATAAATCATTAGCCTAATATACAGATTAGAGCAAACCCGTTTTGAGTTGCCTTTTGAAGAAGAATTATTTGCATGTTAAAAATAGTTCAAATCCATTTTAAAAATCATTGCAACCAAGTCAAAGCTTTTTTTAGTCTATTACTTCAGCTAAAACTAAATTATAAATCATAACCCTGAAATTATTTGGGATACAATTGGAACTGTGAAAAAGGAACAAGGTTATGTTTATTAATAATTTACTATGCAACAAGGGCACAAAAATCTAATTTATTTTTGGACAGTTAGCCAAATAAATTAACGGCAATAATTTTTTTTTGCTTTGGAGGAGGAGGGTGACTTTTAGAGACAGTTAGTGAAGCAAGTTCAGCTCGTGAGATTTTCCTCACGATGTTTAGTGTAGGTTGTGAAACAAAACCATACCTATCAAAATTTCCCTGTGGCTGATTACAAAAAATAATCAGCAAAGCCATCAAGTTTCAGTTTGACTTATTTATATATTTATTTATAAAAAAACACAAGATTAGATAAAGTAGAACAAGATCATTCTTATGCCCCACATTTTAATTGCTGCAATGCAGCCTCTTGCATCCTAAAATGGCAAATGTTAACTTATCCCAAGGCGGGAGCTTACTTCCACTGTGCAAACAATTTTAAAATTTGTTCCAATTAAGACTACAGTGTTGCTTTTAATACTGGAGAATTTAAATGACCATGGAGTTTATAAAACTGCAGAAAATGAATATTCAATTAAAATGCTCAAGGTTTGTACCTTCTTTTTGTATAACTCACTGTCCAAACATCAACACACACACAAAAGCTTTTGGTAGTCTTCTATATTTTCACGAGTTATTTTATAAATGCTTTTGTACGCTTAATTTTGTTATCAGTTCTGTTTATCAGTAATTGTGGCAAAATCTTGCGCTTTGTAGAGAGCCATTTTTGTTCCTATTTGGATGGTTACAAAACAATTAGAATTATTACCACGTACAGTCTATGTGCAATGTATATTGTGCTGTGAGTAACTGATTCTGTCTTGGAATGTCCATTGCCATTCCTTAAATAATTTTATAAATCTACTGTTTATAAGTATCCAATATTCCTTACAGCACGAGTCTGTGATAGCACATTAGATATTGCTATTTATCAATGAAGAAAGCAGGTTGATCAGAGACAGTCTGATCTTCACAGAAGTTGCAGCAAGAATATTTCTGCATTTAAGAGAGTCTGTATGAACATTCTGCAAAAGGTGCAGCAACATTTACAGCACATACGCCCACAGTTACACAGATTATCATGCATGTCAAGTTTAGCTTGTGTATATTACATTTATCTCACTGAAACAGGTTCCTGCGCAGTTTGAAACAGCACACTCAAATTGTTACTGCAACGATTAACCCCAATCCTTCTTGGTTTTTTTGTTTTATATTACATTAAATATTAGCACAGTAGGTAAAGCTGCTAATGTCCCGAATTCAAATTGTGGTTAGAGATGTCAATACCTTACTACACATATAGAATGTTGAAACTGCTGAAAATATATTTCCACCTTTTTTTTCTCAGTTTAATGTAGCGAATGTGCCCACACAGCGCATGAATGAACCAGAGTTTAGAGACATGACACATTGTGAAACTACTGAGTATATGGCTTCTTTTCTTGATTATATTGCTGCACTCAAAATATCAAATATGCCTATTCCTCAAAAGCCCGATACCCTCAAATGTGAGCTACTGTGGACACGAGAAAAGGTTCCACATCTTCAAAAAGACAACCACACTGAAATCTGTTATTTCTGAAAACATAGAACAGCACATCAATTAAAACAGAGGCAGCCAGATCTACTTAAGTTGCTCATTATAAGAACACTCCACATGTAAACATTTTTTAAAAACTACTCATGATATAATTAAAATGTAATACTGATACCAAAAACAATCCAATCATGCAATTTACATTTCAAGCAGATTTGAGTATTTTGTAAGGGGCGAGGAATTGTAAATGTGCAAAATAGGACAATATTAATTTGGCTGCTGGACTTGTTCTTCTGTTCAGCCAGATTGAAGGAAGCCATGTGAAACTTTCATTAAATCAAAAGAGTACTAACTTATTTGCCAAATGACAATAGTATGGACATAACAATGTAAAATTCAGTAAACACATAAAAATACAGCCACTATATCAACCGAACTTCCTAACACTTTGACAGTTCACTTTTTAATCATCAGCTGGCTGCTTGTAGAAAATAATTTCAAACATGAACCTACAACTTAGGTCTACATAAGAATATCCATCACATAAATGTTTGAACCAAAGCATGATGCCAACTGGCAGTAGTCACGTTACAGTTATGTATTCGTCAGCATTCAGACCCCCCCAAAAAACAGGGAACATTGCAGTAGTTTGATATTTATGTACAGGAAACATTGTTATAGTTAAATCTTTAAAACCTCAGTGAATTGGAAGAACTGTTACAAGAGGTGTATGATATTGGTATACTATTACAGAGGAAACCTTGAAAAAAGTGCATGTCTTGTATCAGGCTGTGGTCGATTAAGTTAATAGAGGGTGTGGACATGATCTTGTTTTTAACTAAAACAGCCCTTCGTCTGTGGGTATTTGTTTTCTGTATGTGCCTTACCTTCCATTACACGAGAAAAACAAGTAAAATATTTTACACATACACACATCTATATATATATATATGTGTATGTGTGTGTATGTATTTGTGCACAAAGATGAACAGGAAACTTTACTGAAAAAATAAGATTAATTTTCAGGCCTTTCATTGTTGATACCACAATAATTCAGCAAAATGTGCAAAAGCTATTTGACAATGTGCACTATTTTGATTAAAATATATTAGGATCAATTTAATAATTACTTATAGTATGTGTTTAAGATGTATGAGAATTGAGTTATTTTCTTTTGTTTAAAAAAAGACCCACTAAATTGTGGTGATCAATGACTAAAGGTTCGGTTTTGTTACGACTGGCTCTTGCGTCTTTTAAAATGAAGTCCTGTCTGATTTAATCGTTTGTAGGTGGATAAAATAAGACAGAAATATGTCAGCATTTAAACAAAAAGTGAAGCAGCTGCAAAAAAAAGACGAAAATAAAAGATGCAAGGGGAAAAGAAAGATGAGGTGTGGAAAAAATGATCAAAAGGCGGTGAGTTATCAAGGACAATTGTTTTTTGTAAGCCATTCCAGCTTGGTTACATATTTAAGGCTTTAAGAAAAAAAACTTTTAAAAATAGTTCAAACATTGCACCCAATGTCTGGATCTTCATAAAATGAGATGAGCAGATCAGGTTAAAGATGTTTTTGCACTTTTACCGAGCGCACACGTAGATGATTTTATGAAACTTTAAAGTCTCTACGCGATGCAGTTAATAATGATACGAAACAGTTTCGCAATGACAATAATTAGGTCATTGTTGTTGGGTGTTTTTCCAAATTGATTTCACGTTAAAATGCCATGGCATTTCCTTGTTTCAGTTTCTGGGATACCGTGGTATTGAAACAGATGTGGTTGCAAGGTTTTAAATTACAGATAGCCTCCAGGCTGCTATCAATAATTAAGCTTGCTCACATCTTGAGACTCAACAAAAGGAGCAATTTGTAGGTTTTTAATTACATTGCAAAAACAAAACCCTTCATTGCTGCCTTCTCCCCATCACTGAAGAATAGGAGTAATACCAGTAAGTTACTAAATACAGTGAAAAGGAAATCCAGCCTACTGCACTGGGGTTAGTAAATCCTCTATCAGACATACTGACCAGTTTCACACATTGCAAGGTGCCGATATTTTTTGTCAGAATATTCTGAGTTTTGGACTCTGCACAACCCTGCCTTTTGGTTTGCAACCTGAGTGGCATCAGTACAGAGAAAACACACCAACTTAGTAATTTTATTTTCTTTAAAAGTGCTGCACTTGGGAAGATTTCTTTATTTGTAGAGACTGAGAATAAAGGAAGTAGACTAAAGGACAAAATAATGTTTCCTTATCACCACTGTTCTCAGAATAAAATAAAATTCCTAACCACATAATTTATGCAGTATAAAAAAAACAAAAGAAAAAACAGATATGGCTTTGGATATGAATCATAGTAAGTGATATCAAATAGTAGAAATTGTTTCACTGATGAAAGGTGTTGGAGGCTGCACTTGAACTGCCGTTAATTCAGTTGTCAGCTTTCAGTAACTATGACCTTTCAAAAGGAGACTTACGCTGGTCTCTCCGACTCCCATTAGTTAAGAGTCAAGTTAACGCTGTCTTTCATCTATTTTAGTTACATAGTAACAACTTGAAATATATGCAAACTCAAAATGAAAAATTATGATTCAAAGAATGCTCCCCTGGTCGATTCAAATCTTCTTTTTGGTTTCCTTTACAGTCAAGATTTAGCTAAATTAGACTTAGATTTCAGTTTAGGGACACAGATGATTGAGGATTTTTTTAAGGGGAGAGGTGGGATATTGATTCGGAATATTATACTAAATAAAAATGCAGCGAAAATAACCTTGTCATATTGCTGGAACAATTCTGTAGTAAAATAAAGCCATTATTAAAATATTTGTAATGAGCACAGCTGATTTGTATTGTAAATTATATTCTGACAAGATATATTAGTAATCAGATTTATAAATACAATTTAGGATGAAAAGGGATCTCAACTTTGAATCTCTGCTGTCTTTATTAATCATGTTAGGATTCAAATGCATTCTGAATCACATGCTTGCCTATCTCTGATACCCTTGCCTGACAGATTATTCCACACATTGCCATTCAGTGCATGACAGAGTCCCTTCAAAATATTAACTGTATATCTACTATAGATTCATTAAAAATGTGTTCATCAATTCCACCTTAGCATAGTTTCTGACAGGAGCACCTGCCACAATTCCTATAAAATCACTCTTGCCCCTTCTCAGAGGTTGTAGCAGATTTTTTTAAAAAAAGCTTAAAAAATAAACTATGCACTGCAGTGACTAGCACACTAGTGACGTGCAGAAGAAAGTCAAGCTATTCCTGCAATTTGTTATCTACCACAAAATACAATATTCTGCAATATAAATGACTCTGTAAAGGTCATATGAAACAAGGTAAGTTCACATCGTAGCAAATGCTGTCAGCCACAATTGACGGCAAGCAAATGTTACAGTATTTTATTTTTGAGTTTTTGGGTGGTTATTTGTGACTCACTACACGCTGTCATATAACCTTTATTCATTTAGTAGCCACTTGTCTGCTACTTTCTTCAAAAACTAAAAATAAAATTCTATTCCCATTTATTTAATATCGGGCTGTTACAAAGTAATTTCAAATTCACAGGATGTAATTAATCTGTCATCAAATATGAAAAACAGGTCAGGAATGAAAACAAATGTACATACACCAGAATCATTGCTGTTAGTTATCAAACAATGAATCTAACCTCGACAGAAAAAGAAAAATATTTCCACATCAGAGCTGCAGAAATTAAAACGTACTTTATGTACATCGTGTTTCTGCACAGTAAACCTATGTAATTAAAAGGTAGGAGGAGGAAAGCTGTGTGCTTATTGGAAGTTATCAATTCCATGCTGGGTTCAAGTGCAGCCAATTGTTATACATTTGTGTGACAAGCATATCTGGTCAAGTAGCTGTTACTCGTGGGGAGATGGTTGGCAAGGCTTTTGATAAAATTTAGCTTTGCTGAGCCTGATACTTTTCTTAGTCAGTGGCCCACAGAAGGAGCCCAAGCTGATTGCTACACTAGCTGCAGTCAGGGCAATGAACTTGCCCCTTTTTGTACATATTCATGTGTGGAATGTGGGCATTGCTGGTTGGCCAGCATTAATGGCCATCCCTAGTTGCCCTTGAGAAGATGGTGGTTGGCTGCCTTCTTGAACCGCTGCAGTCCACCTGCTGCAGTCTCACGAGCCAACACAGACAGCTATGAGATACCTTCTCACAGCTAGTTCATGGTGGCAGTCGTGGGAACCTGATAATCACAAATTCTTCTACGTGGCTGGGCAAAATCAGAAAAGAAGAAGAAAGAAGATTGAGGCAACATGTGATTAGAATTTGGTTAAAAATGAGAAAAGAAGCTATAACCTGCACTTATCTGAAGAAACTTAATTGTTTGCAGATATCCATCCCGATGACAAAGCAGAACAATCCAAATAAACAATTAAGTGGTGTTTGACTTCAGAATTTATGAATTATTATGATACGGAATGCACTACTTGAAAGCATGGTGGAAGCAGATTCGGTAATAACTCTCTAAAGGGAACTGGCTAATACTGAAAAAGATCCCTGGGGAAGTACAGAAAGTGGGACTAATTGGACAATACAGGCAAGGATCTGTTAAATGATCTCCTGTGGTGTACAATTCTATCATTTGAGGCAAATGTTTCTACCTCTCATCAAATGAGACAAATGCATTCAGAAACTGTTATGGGTTTATTTAATACAAAATGCTCTTTATCAACTTGATGCTTTGCAAAATCTTGATACGGTCTAACAGAGAGATGAAGTATGCACATAAATTTCAGCTAGGAGTGATGGTTCGGTGAAAACAATTTCTACAGTCCAAAAGCTTTCAGTCAACAAATTCTGATCAATATATTAAAAGAACGTGCAAAAGATTCATTCTGGGGGTGGGGTAGTGGTGGTAAGGGGAAAGTCAGTGCAAGCTGCCTTTGCGTTTTTGCACTTATTCAGATAGATACTTAGCTCCATCTGGCTGACAAACACAACAGGCAAACCCAAATGACACATCGTATCACAAATTGCTGATATCTGAAAATGGAACTGCAACAATAATACAAATCGTTTACACACTATCGGTGCAGACATCAGCGGACCAAACTGAACTAAATATGGTACACACTCTACATTTGTTTTTATGAATTACAAAGTATTTTTTTATTCCATTCTGGGGGTCTTGATCTTAGGGTAGTCAGTAATTTTAATGTTAAAACTCACTCACAAATGTATTGAAGGGGCAACCCAAGCAATCCTTCCAAGAAACAGCCACTTAGCCAGCTACGGCAACAAAAACTGCATTTCAGTTTGATATATGTCCAGGTACTAATGACATCAAGGGATATGTGCAGCAATAGCATTGAGGTAGACCATCAGTCATGATCTCGAATGGCAGAGCAGGCTTGAAGGGCATCCTGATCCTATATTGTACTTCTAACACAGGTAAATGTCCCAAAGTACTTAACTGAGTGTAACCAGATGAAAACTGACACATGGCCACAAAAAGGACACACTAGAACAAACAGAAAAAACACTGGAGAACTTCAGCAGGTCTGGCAGCATTTGTAAAGATTGAAACATAAACTCTGCTCCTCTCTCCACAGATGCTGCATTTCCCCAGAGTTTTCTGTGTTTGTTTCAGATTTCTCATGTCTGCAATATTTTGCTCTTATTTGGGGTACATATTAGGACAGGTGACTAAACATTTGATAATAAAGACAGGTTTTAAGCAGCACCGTCAAGGAAGTGATTGAGGTGAAGTGATTAGTCAGAGCCAACTCCACACCTTAAGGACATGGTAGCTGAAGGCATCGCTGCAAATTGAACAACAACAAAACATTTTTTTTGGGAATGCAGGGGGAGCCAATGTTGGAAAGATGATGGGGCCACCGTGCGGCCAGGCTTTGGAGGGATTTGAGCATGAGCAAAGACAATGCACATTTACAGATTTATGACAAACAAATCGACATTTACTTATGAGGGATATGTGTTAATCCTGTGGAAGGTGTCTTCCTGGAGAGCAGAATACAAGCACATGAAGGACAATGTAGGATTAATGAGTACAATCAAAGAGGCAGAAAATTATATCCACATTGAGTGTCTTTCAGCAAGAATAGCTATTTCTTAATTTGTTTAATGGTAGAACCTTCCAAAACAAAATGCATTCACTAAGAATAACTATGGCGAGACAACTGAGCATGCTTGTACAAGGCAAACTGGTGAATACAGCAGGAAAGTGTCAACTAAGGACATCTTGTGAGCCTGGTGCAGAAACTTGGCAGAGGCAAGCTGGGCAGGTGGTGGTTAATCACTTTGCTAACTCTATCAGGGAAGGGCTTTCAAAGTATGAAAGAAAGGCTACAACTAGGAACCCACCATTGCAGGAGGAGGACTCTGAGCTTACAGCTCAGAAAAAATGACTATATCCGTATGGAGTGACTGAAACCTGGCCAGCTCCATCACTAATACGAGTAATACCTAGATCTCAATAGTGAGTCTGAGTCGCCTCTGCAGTATCTTTTCAGAGATTGCAATTTGTCTTTTCTGAATAGAGGAGACAGATTTAAAAGGGATCTGAAGGCAACATTTTCAAACAGAGGGTGGTTCTTATGTGGAATGAATTGCCAGAGGAAGTAGGAGATGCAGGTACCGTTTGAAGACATTTAAAAGATTTAAATATTTAAACAACATTTAAAAGACAATTGAACAAGAACATGAATAGGAAATGTTTAGAGGGATATGGGTCAAATGATGTGTGTACCTTGGTTGGCATGGATGAGTTGCACTGAGGTTTGTTTCTGTGTTCTATAACTCTGTAAGAGTTGTAAAAATTTAGGGATCTTTATGGTGTCTACCTAAGCCAAATGAGCAGGGCTTTGGCCAACACAGCTCCTAGTGGCACAACAGGAAGATGACATTTTCACATTGAGAGGGGAAGGTTAAAATATTCAACTTCTTTGTAATACTGAAATGTGACAGTTAAACAAAATGGTTGTCCCAGAAAAGGCAGAACTTAATCCTACAACATAAGGAACCATAATCAATACGCAATGGAGGTTAAGCTTTCAGGATTGCAATCGCTGTCCTCACAAACATGTACTAATACCACAGGAACATGGTCAATGTGATCACAAGTCTCAGCAAGCAATCTTAAAATCTCAAAATCATTGATTTACTGCTTAAAACACCTTGCATTCAGAACTTCAAATCTGATCAGTTTCACCTGCAATTGTACAAAATGGGTATTCAGTTACAGACACTTTTGGCCTCGCTTACTGAATACCTTCACGTACACTTTCCACAGACAAATGCCTCTTACGGCCAACTTTAAGCACTCAACATGGAAAGGGATGTGCAGTACTGTCATATCATAGTGAGACTGTACTGCCAGCTAACTGTTGGGCTTTGATGTTTGGAAGTCAAGCTTCCTTTTCAAATTATCATTTTAGAAATAGACAGAAGTTAACTTGCAGCAAAACATTTTCTCAGTGCTCCAGACCAAACATGCACACATGCTTCACGCAATGACCAAATAAAATTTGAAGTCTGCACACTCAGAATGCAACTTTTTATTTTTAGGTGTCTTTCTGGTTTCAAGTTAATTTCTAATCCGAAAAACTGCATACAATCTGTGACGACTGCATTGGTGTACAATAGGCAACGCCATTTAATAAAATCATGGCCGATTCTTCCGTTTCAAATTCAACATTCCCACCGACCACTGATTTCCTTTGATACCCTTGCTTAACAAGAATCTATGCACAATGTCAAAACCCTGAAGTATGATGGACATTTTTTAACTTGTAATTCCAAAATGTGCTTTGTAGAAAAGGGCTAATACAAAAGAAATGGCCGTAGTTTTAAATTATCACACGGTATGGGGAGAGAGGCCCATAGCATTTCACATCTAAAGATGCAAAGGAGTCTTCAAACAAAGAGGTCAGAAGCAAGTCGATCCAACTGTGAACTCGTCCCTACAAAGATAACAAAAGATCGATGACCCCATGCTCAACAGCAAGCCAACCCCACGGACTGTGTTCCAAATTGCAAACGCATTTTATGCTTCTTCCTTTAAACAATAGACAGGAACAGAGTTTAAAAAGAAAGTTGCAACACTATTGGAGTATATTGGTGGGACTGAATGTTCTGAAGTATAACAGCCAGGGTTTGAGCATTAGTGAGTTGTTAAGGTCATAGTTGAAGAATTATCCCCTCGCCACCTGTATTGCAGGTAAAGGGTGTCTCTTATTCAGTGCTAGAAATCAGCTGGCTAACAAGCCAGACCAAGGGAAACAAGATGACAAAATAACTCTCATACTGTGAATGTTGGAATTCAGTCATTCTTGAAAAGAATCAGAACTCCAGAATCTCAAACAGCAAGCAAAGTTGATGTTCACCTACCAACAGCAATGTTACTCATAACATCCACAACAGCCACAACTTTCAAATTGCCCATCACAAGAATAATTCAGAGACTCATCTACATACCTGTTTTATTAACTTTTACTTTTATCGGACTAACCTCATTTCTAACCTCTGAAATATCTGTGCATATATGCTGTATTACTAATTCTTCTGGCATTTAGTAATGAATAAACTCATCCTTTGTTGATGCAAGAAATCTTGGATAAATTGGTTTCTTTTAAAACACAAGTTTGTGGATTTCTTACACCCAGATGAAACAAAGTTAGGGATCTTTTTCTATATTAAGCTTGTTGCAAAGAAAAGGGAATGAGGAAATAAAAAAGGGGAGCTAGTTCATCGCTCGTCACCAGGATGCTTAATGTTTTGGGACATCCTGTCCAAATCCATCATAAGTTAAGGAATCTTGCCTAGGATCTCAGTGTAATATTACCTCAGTAAGAACAATATTCAATGACCTCTAAAATCTTTGAATATCTTCAAGCATTTAGAGTGAAAGCTGACTTCCACTGTTCAGCAAATTGGTAACAAAGAAGCAGATTTGTTGGATTAGTAGCAGAAATGCACAATAGAAAGATGGTAAAGCGTTATTAGAATAGGAAATATTACCTCACATAGCTATTGAAGCTAATTCAATCATAACAGTTAAGAAGTGGAATGCGAGCAGAAAGGTCACTATTGAATCAGCAATGGCGTGAGGCAGATGGCCAGACTGCTTCCTTGTATGCAGGACATTTTATATAGGATTTTTTTTCAAAAGTTCATATTTCTTCAGGGTTGTTTCCCTGATTTCCTAAAAGTTTCACTTGGAAAGCAAGACACTCAGAAGTGTGTGCCAGTGGAGTGAGACCCTGTTTTGCTATCAAGAGCTGAACAAGTCACACTGTACGCCCACACGTTGCCTTCCTGCAGGAATTACTGGAAAAGCTAATCCATAGCAGGAACTGCCATCTCTGCTTTGCCTTCCGAACCCAATGGCCAACTGCAGTGGCTATCATTCCTGTTCTGTGGGATCATAGCCACCCTTGGCAGAGTTCAGTAAAATTAATGAACAGCTAAAATATTTTTTTAAAAAGTCAGCCTTGAAAGAGAGTAACTGAGGGCTGAACACTCAGGGGTACACATTGAGACAAACATGGACTGTGCCTGGACGACTATCAACTCGGCGAGACACTCTTCGGTCCACCCGAAACTTGTTGGTCTTCCAGGGCGAGGAGCTGACCCTGCCCGAGTGTTGCAGACTGGCACATTCCAAGGTCCAGGACCACGTGCTGAGGGGCACGTGAAAGTTTGGGCAGCTGCCGCCAAGGTGCAGTGAGGAAAGACCACTGTCTGATGTCTTTCTGCTGAAGTTAAATTGCGTTTCTTCAGTTATTGGACCGCCCTGGTATCTCAACTACATGAAAATACAGTCATGTACAAGAAAGAAATGCCTTTGGTTTGTTTACTAGATAGAATGAAATTTCAATGTTTGTTTGTTTCATCATATGCTACTGTACAGTACTGAACTGCTTCAATGTTTATGTACGTACTTCTTTTATGAATTAAAGTTTATTTTTGAAAATAAAGTAAAAATTTCCTTCATCTTCTTTGTGATCAGGAGTATCAGCATTGGAAGTAGCAGATAGAGAACTTGCAATGGGCTACTGCTGATTGGTGGACCACACAGCAACACCCCCAACCACCTCCCCCCATTCCACACCCTGCAGGATCTAACGCTGAATTTCTCAGGGAGTTTTCACACAGCAAATACTTTGAAGTGTGATATGGAAACATCACAATGCATACTAATACATTAAAATATACATCAAAACGATTCTGAAATTGAAGTGGCAAATGTAAACAAGGAATCACTAGAACAGTGAATTCAATGTCAAATCATGTAAAGAAAGACAAAGGGAGCCAGAAAGAAAGATTTGGATAACAGAAAATAGTGATAAAGAAAGTTAAGAAATGAATCCTTTCCAAAATCTCTAACAATTAAAATGGCGGAGTAGCTCCACAGAAACAAGAACTTCTGGATTCCTGTTTGTCATCTCAGATGGCCAAATTGCTGAAACTCCTGTTGCATTTGTACATAAGTAATGGAAAGTGTCATGAGCTTCACCTTTACTTTAACAATTGTCTTTTGACTCATATGGTTATTATTGCATATTGGGCTGGAATGTGCCACTTTTAACTCAATGGAGGAGTAAGACCACCGATATAGGAGCATAATTAGGCCATTTGTTCCATCGAGTCTGGTTTATCATTCAATCAAGGCTGATATGTTTCTTAACCCCATTCTCCTGCCTTCTCCCCTTAACTCTTTAATCCTCTGACTAATCAAGAGCATATCCAACTGTCTTAAATACATTCACTGACTTGGCCTCCACAGCCCTTTGTGACAATGAGTTCCATAGATTCACCACCCTAGCTGACAAAATTCCTCCTCATCTTAGTTCTCCCCTCTCCATTCACAGAGTTGTGCCCTTGGGTCCTAGCCAACCTACTAGTGGAAACATTTTTTCCCTGTCCACTTTATCTCGGTCTCTCGTATTCTGCAAGTTTCACTGAGATCCTCCCACACCCCTCATCCTTTTAAACTCCAGCATCTGCTGTCCTCACTTTCTCCTTTTAAGCTTCCATTAAGTACAAACCCAGAATTCTTAAGTGCTCCTCATACGACAATCCTTCACTCCTAGGATCATCCTGGTGAACCTCCTCTGGACACCCTCTAACACCAGCACATCCTTGACCAATAATTATTCCTAACCCATATGACAAAAGCCGATTTTTCTGACTGGTATCTATCTGCTGTTTGTAGAACCAGGCTGTGTGTATATTGGCTGCTGTGTTCAAAATCAACGATTACACCTCAAAAGTTACTACTTTCGCTAATGTGCTTCACAACATTGGAGGGTCATGAAATGCACAACATTAATTTAATTTTTTAAATGCTCTCAAGTAAACAGCGCATTTGAATACGTCAGAGGACAACAGGTAACAAACACCCAAGCCCTTGCATGTGTCTGAAAGAGGAAGCCAAAACTGAATAGTTAATTTTGAACTTGTTTCCTGCCTTGTATTCCTCAGTGAGTTCTCTTTCTTCCATTGACTAAATCCAATGGAACGGATGTGAAATGAATTGTGTTGGTCTATGAATCATCAAAAGAATGCAAATATCCATAAATCTACAGCCCCTATTGAACATTAACACCTAACTATACAATAAATATTTATGTAGATTGTAAGTCACACTTCAAATTTATTCCGAGCACACAAAAATTGCAATGCTTTTCAATCAGTTCCACTATCAATTCTGTCTCAAATTTCCCAACACTATAATCAGCAAATCGTGGCAAACTTTTGAAAATTTGGAGCCAATCCACAAGCCACTTTATCACTCTTCACTAACATCAACAACTCTCTCAAAATTGCACCATATTCTCTGAATCAACTGCCCTTGAAATTCACTGACATTTGCAGTGCCAATTTTAATGATCAATTTCTCTAAATTCAACCATCATTTTAGCTGATGTAAAAATAGAGACACTTGCATTTATATTGTGCACTTCATGACCTCAAGGCATCACCAAGACATTTTCAGCTAGTGAAACGCTTTTGAGATGAAATCAATTTTGTAATACAGAAAATGAAGAAGTCACTCTTCACATAGAGAACATAGAGACGTACAGCATGGAAACAGACCCTTCGGTCCAGCCTGTCCATACCGACCAGATATCCCAACCCAATCTAGTCCCACCTGCCAGCACCCGGCCCCTATCCCTCCAAACCCTTCCTATTCATATACCCAGGAGAAAGTGAGGACTGCAGATGCTGGAGATCAGAGCTGAAAATGTGTTGCTGGAAAAGCGCAGCAGGTCAGGCAGCATCCAAGGAGCAGGAGAATCGACGTTTCGGGTTTCCTGAAGAAGGGCTCTTGCCCGAAACGTTGATTCTCCTACTCCTTGGATGCTGCCTGACCTACTGTGCTTTTCCAGCAACACATTTTCAGCTATTCATATACCCATCCAAATGACTTAAGTGTTGCAACTGTACCAGCTTCCACCACTGCCTCTGGCAGCTCATTCCATAAATGTACCACTGTGTGTGTGAAAAAGTTGCCCCTTAGGTCTCTTTTATATCTTTCACCTCTTACCCTAAATCTATGCCCTCTAGTTCTGGACTCCCTGGCCTCAGGGAAAAAACTTTGTCTATTTGTTCTATCCATGCCCCTCAATTTTGTAAACCTCTATAAGGTCACCCCTCAGCCTCCGACGCTCCAGGGAAAACTCTGACCAATAAAAGAAAGCATACCAAACGCCTTCTTCACTAGCCTGTCTACGTGCGACTCCACCTTCAAGGAGCTAATAACCTGCACTCCAAGGTCTCTTTGTTTAGCAACACTCCCCAGGACCTTACCAATAAGTGTATAAGTCCTGCTAAGATTTGCTTTCCCAAAGTGCAGCACCTCGCATTTATCTGAATTAAACTCCATCTGCCACTTCTCGGTCCATCAGCCCATCTGATCAAGATCCTGTTGTAATCTGAGGTAACCTTCTTCGCTGTCCACTACACCTCCGATTTTGGTGTCATCTGCAAACTTACTAACTGTACATGATACAGCCCTGAATAAAAACAATGAAATGAAAGACCAAATCATTTGTTCATGAGTGAATGTTGATCGAGAGGTAGCTATTGACTAGGGTACAGGGGAAAACTTGCTTACTCTTCTTTGAATTGGTGCCAGAAGGTACTTTTAGTTCCAGGAGGCCCCGAGGAGCCAAATGAGGTCTCAGTTAGGCTCCCATCCAAAACCTGATAATTCTGGGCGCACAGGATCCTTCAGTATCTACATTACCTGCCTAAAGAATATCATCCTCTGAAATTCAACAAAAGGAGTATGGAGTGAAACAAGATACTCAAATCCAGATCCAAACTAATCTCAGCTTTTCCCTGATGTTGAGGGAGCTGCAGTTTCCGTGGCCACTGTTGATTTCAGATTTCCAGCATGTTTATGGTCTCTGATGCATTTTTTCAGCATGTTCTTGGGAGTGGGAATCATTTGCCAGCATTTATTCCTCAATTTCATCCTTTCTTTTTGTTCATTTATGGGATGTGAGTGCTGCTGTTATTGTCCATCCCGAACTGTCCTAGCGAGGGTAGTAATTAGTTTGCTGACTTCATGAATCACTATATTCCTTGGGGGAATAGGAATAATCACAGCGCTTTTGGGAGGTGATTACCAAGATTTTGACCCAGTGACAGTGAAGGAACAGTGATAAAGTTCCATTTCAGGATGGCAGGTCATTGAATGAAGTAGTTGTAGGTGGTGGTGTTCCCATGTGTCCACTGCCCTTGTCCTTGTAGCTGACAGAGATCATGGGGTTGAAGATGCTGTTGACGTAGTCATGGTGAGTTACGGTTTGCAGATAATATACTCTACTTCTATTGTGCATTACTGGTGAAGGGAACAAAAGTTTAAGATGGTGGATGGGGTGCAAATCAAGTTGGCTGCTTTGTCCTGGATGGTGTCAAATCTCTTGTGTATCACTGGAGCTGCACACATCCAGGCAAGTGGGAGTACGTCATCACCCTCCTGGCTTGTGTCCTGTAGATAGTGGACAGGCTTTAAGGAGGGAGGTGGTGTGTTACTCACCATAGAGTTCCTATTCTCTGACCTGTTCTTGTAGCCATAGTATTTATATGGCTGGTCCATTTCAGTTTCTGGTCAATGGTAATTCCCAGGATGTTGACAATGGGGGACTTCAGAGATAACACCTTTGAATGTCAAGGAGAGATGGTTGGATTGGAGATGGGCATTGCCTGGCATTTGGGTTGCTACTTGCCACTTTCCAGCCCAAGTCTGGATATTGTCCAAGTCTTGCTGCATTTGAACATGGGCTGCCTCAGTATCTCAGGGGTCACGGATGGTGCTGAACATTGTGCAACCATCAGTCAACATCCCCATTTCTGATCTGAGGATGGAGGGAAAGTTATTGATCAAGCAGGTGAAGATGGTTGGGCCTAGGACACCACAGTGCGGATTGAGAGGATTGATGATCCAACAACCACAACCATCATTTTTTGTGTGAAATAGGACTCCAACCAGCAGTTTTCTCCCAGAATTCCAACTGACTCTATATTTGCTGGGGCTCCTTGTTACCTCATTCTGTAAAAAGTTGCATTAATGACAAGTGCAGTCACCATCACCTCTTCCTGAACACAGCTATTGGTCATGTTTAAACCAAGGTTGTAATGATGTCCGCAGCTGAGTGGCCCTCATAAACCCCAAACTGAAAATCAGTGAGCAGGTTATTGCTGAGCAAATGCTCAAATGATGTTGTCAATAATACCTTCCATCACTTTACAGATGACCAAAGGTAGACTGATAGAGTAGCAACTGGCTGATTTGTTTTTTCTTGTGGACAGAACATAAGTGGTCACTTTTTCACAGTCTTAGGCAGATGCCAATAATGTAGCTATAATGAAACCGTTTGGTTAGGGACAAGGCTAGTACAGCCAGGATGATGTTAGGGCTCACAATCTTTGCTATGGATACAATACCCAAAATAGATCCAAACGAAAATACAACTTGCTAAATTCGGGCAAGAAATTAGTTATTTAGGAGCATCTATAAGTTGACATTTCTACAATTCTTCATGTTGGATTTGCTTTAGGAATGCAAAGGAGGTTACACGTCTTCATGGCTACAAAACCACAAAAGCCCAAACAAGCATTAATTTTTCCAACTTATCCTTCTTTAGCTGAGTGGATGATGAAAATGGGAGTAAGTAGTGCCTACAGAGTGTTCGTATTGCCAATGCCATGACATGTGCCAGTTTAAGCCAACTTTACTACACTGCTACAAGAGGACATACCAAGAATGAAGATGATAATCATTAGCCAAATCAGAGTAGAAAAGTACATGCTTCTATATTGTAAAATTATTGCATGTGATAACTTACAAAAGTTCATAAATATAGGGGAGAGAGACTGATTGATGGCTTTTTCAGACAATCAGCATAGGAGCTATAGGCTGAATGGCCTTCTCCTATTTTGTATGATGCTAGAGCCCAGAGACAAGGTGGGAATGGGGGTGCCCATGAGTGAGAATGCTGGAGGATCAGGGCAGGTAAAGAATAAAATTCACACCGGGGTGTCTGTAGTTGTGGACGGTGTCTGGTGATCTCAGGAGAGTTGAGGAAATCATGGCAACGTGCTCCTCCATCTCCCAGACCACAAGCAGTCCTGGAATAACTATTACTTGCTGGATCCAAACAGCTTTTGTCATCCATGAGTCACCAAGTTTCCTATGTTAGCAATGTCAAATCTTAATGGCTGAGTGTCAAGAGATACACTACCATATTACAATGAATGACCCTTCCCTCTCAGAAGAAGGTTGATTCCCCAAACAGTCCCAAGTAAAACCAGAAGGAGATGCTTCTGAGGCAGTTTAGAATCAAATTTTTCATTTTTAACAATTTAATCCCAAAGTCCCAACCCCATCCCCTATGCCTGGGGGTGGCAAAATTAAAAATCCTTCTTACGATTTTATTCACATTATATTACGTTGCATTCTCAGCAGGGAGCATAACCCAATTATTTTAAATTTACCTACTTCTCTGACAACTCAGTGGATAAAGTAATTCATATGAATGCATCAATCACAATCAAATTCTGCCCACAATCACTCATCGTTTTGTATTGTACAGAAAGCAATATATTGCAAATACAAAACCAACATCTGTAACGCAATACTTATGCACAAATGCAATCCTAAGCAAATGCTATGAAAATTGCCCACGCATTAGTCTACTTTCTCTACACAGAAGATTAGTGAAAGTATGTGACCTTACAGAAGCTAAATATAATAAGATGTGGGGAAATACTGCATAGGAGACAGAGCACTCAAAATGTGGTTTGCAAACCAATATGCTCATCTAGTACATAAGGTAATCATTTATGCAAGTCAGTCATATGTCCCATGCAGATATAAATCCTTGCATGACAAATAGCCATGAAACTTACAACATGCCAGATTCTGGCTCAAATCTCCACGCAGGCCAAGGGGTCACACAATCCAACGATAAAGTAGTCATCGTCTCCGCAAGGTCTACTTAAAATAATTTCCATGCGCTATGTTATCAGTAGAAAATAGATACTAAAGGGGAGGGAAAAAATGCTGCTCAATTCATCACCAGAAAGAACTTGGCATAAATAACTGATTTGCTCACTTTTGTCAGTTATATTTACAGGAAAACGGGACTGATATCAGCACGTCATTCACAACACTGCCGTTGTCTATTCTGCAACACAAAGCAAGAGCATTATGCAATGGTTTTTCATGTTATAACGTATCAAAGTTCTTCATGTTTTGACTCGAGGCATTATTCTTGACATTTATTGTCTTACATAGAGCATAGAGCTGTACAGCATAGGAACACGCCCCTCGGGTCACCATATCTGATGCCATTCTAAACTAATCTGATCTGCCTGCACATGGCCCATATCCCTCCATTCCCTGTCTGCTCAAGTGTCAGTCTAAATGTCTTTTAAACTTTGTTTACTTTATTCATTCAAGGGATGATATCAGCAGTGCTGCCAAGGTCAATATTTATTGTCCATCCTTAATTTCGCTTGAGAAATTGTTCATGGGTCACCCTCTTGAATACAACTCAGTAACTTGTTCGACAATTCTCGAGCACAGTCACATTGCCGTACATTTGGACTCACAAACAGGTCAGACCACAAAGGGACTGCAGATATCTTTCTCCATAGCAGAGGAGCAAGGTCAGCCTTGTGATTGCAATACACCAATCACTTGCAACAGCAAGATCTCAGAAACAGAAAGAGTTTAACGACCAGATTTTTGGTGTCACTAGTTGAAGAACTTGCTGCTTTTCTTCCGTGAACATCTATTGCCTCATTGAGGTAAACTAAGGCAGGGAGACTCACATTTTTTTTTTGAAACCTGCGTGTGAGGTGGTACAGCTTTGGGTGTGTTTCATTTTACAATTGATCACTGCTAACCTGCTCCCCAACTCCATTTATCTGTCTCCCTTATCTCCTTAAACCCTTATCTAACATTAAATGTCTATTGGTCTCAGCTTTCAAAGCTCAAAATGATCCAGAATTCCTCAGCCTTTTGGAGAGGAGGAAATTCTAAACCACTATTATCCAAGCTTCCTCATTCAATTTATGAATGGCCCAGATTAAATTTTACAATTATGTCCCTCCTTACAGTTTGCAATTCTGTCAAATGCAACTACCTACTCAATGCAATAAGCCTCAAATGATAATTGCTACTTCTCCATTGGCTGATTATATTTTGCACAAGAGTGCAAGTGTAACAGATTAGATTCCCTCGACCCTCCAAAGAGAAACCCACCCAGATCCATTTCCCTTTGACTAATGCACGAGCACTATGGGCAATTTAACATGGCCAGTTCACCTGACCTGCACATCTTTAGACTGTGGGAGGAAACCCACGTAGACACTGGGAGAATGTGCAAACTCCACAAAGACAGTCACCCAAGGCTGGAATTGAACCTGAGACTCTAGTGCTGTGAGGCAGCAGTGCTAACCACTGAGCCACCATGCCGCTCCACCTTGATGTAAATCAACAGGACTAAACAGTTTCCCAAAGTAACAACCAAACAATATCTGACGAAGATACTAAGGAACACTAATCATAAATTTATTCTGTTTTGTATATGAGCTCAAAGTTAGGCAGACACTACTACACCTTCCGAGTTCATCCCTGCCCACACACTTAAGTAAAAAGCAAACAAGTATTTTTATACAAAAACAGGGGTAATGTCACAGATTGAGTGGACCACTTTTCTGAGAAGTCTACAGTCAGTTAATATGAATCTGACGTAAGGAAGTTCTGACATCTCTGCAGCAAAACAACAGATAATGTTCTAGTGGTCAGTCTGATATTAAACATAAACATGGATGTGCTGACAGCTTGGCACCAGATCTGCTGTTTACATGTCAAGGATGAGACAGGGAAAAAGATGATTAGAAGCACATTGATAGTGTAAAACAAAATTTGCAGATCACAGAAAAATGGAACACAGTTACAGGCTTTCACAAAGCATGCACTCTACTGCAAATTTGAACTCAGAATCACTGGCATGTGCAAACATCTGCACCACCTGCCTGTAGCAATCTTCAAAACCACTAATCTGGACTCATCAATGACAGGTCTTCAATTATGCACTGGTAATGGATTTCTGCAGACAGCCAACTTGGTGTGAGGGGTCATGAGGTGAAATGTCTATTGGAGTCCTGGCTCTGACAATCAGTTATGCTCATCGACCCAATGTTGCAGCTGGTGATCAAAACAAGTATTTTTCAGACAGACAAACTTCACTGTACATTGTTTCAGTAAGTACAGGCCACAGAGTTGCAGGCACCAAAACATCCTCTGTTCATAGCACTTCAGTAAATGATAATGCTGGGAGTGACAACAAAAAGCAGGTCAGTGAGCATTTGTGTGCAGAAGAGACAGGTATGACATTTCAGGTGTGTGTTCATTTCAGTTTTGATGTAAGACAGACATCCAAAGCTTCACAACTCTTCAACTCTCTCTTGCAGATGTTTGTGGATTGCTAGTGTAGTATCAATATTTTATGCTTCTAAATGTCAGAACGGCAGCGTCTGTCTCTTTTTATAGTAGGATTAACATTTCAAATTCAATGTCCTTCTCAATAACTTCAAAGTTCTCACTGTTGTTTAGAATCGTTTTCCCTCACAACTTGTTCATGTCAACATCAAAGTGCTGATTCCCAATTACTGAGTGCCCACAGCCACATCCCCTCTGCAAATGATGGCAGGTTTCCAGCTATCAATCCCCACTTTCTGGAATTTCTTAAGTAACTGCACATCTTTGCCAGAACATATCAGCTGGAAACGGACTTCTCAAAACTTCTCTGCCCCATCACTCTTTCGGTTCTTTTTCCGATGTCTGCTTAGTGTTTTGGATTGACATCGGATTATGACTCCATATGCCATCCACTGGAATCACCTTTGGATGATCGACTACATTGAAAGAATACAGTGGCACAGTGACACAGAGAAAATGCGTCTGCTGGTGGGGCAGATGAAAACTATGGCTCTTTAATACAAGAAAGTCACTTAAAGGTTGAACACTTTGTTCAGCAGAACCATCTTTACCCAGTCAATGTGAAGAGGTTGAGATGAACAGCAAAGGTGAACTTTAAAGCAAGCTAGATGAACAGCTGCAGGGAAAAAGCCACAGGATATGCCAATAAGATTAGATAAAGTAAAAGGGAAGGAAGCTCACGGAAACACAAAGCACTGAAACAATTAGCCAATTTCTGTGCTGTATATTCCATGTAATTCGATGCATTGTATTGCTGCAGAAATTCGGGCTAAATAAATAACGACCAGACCACTTTGTATACAATGATCCAGTGAGAAAATTCCACAATGAGAAAGACCATAAGATGTAAGGGCAGAAGTAGGCCATTCAGCTTTTCAATCTGCACCAGTACTCAATGAGATCATGGCTAAGCAGCTAAACCTCAATTCCACTTTCCTGTAATTTCTCCATAACCTCCAATTTCTGTACTGATTAAGAATCTGTCTATCTCAGCCTTGAATATACTTAATAACACAGCTGCAACAGCCTTCTGTGGTAAAGAATTCCACACATTACCTGCCCTCGGAGAGAAGAAATTCCTCCTTTCCTCTGTCTTAATTTTGCAACCACTTACTCTGAGTTTATGCCTCTGGTCCTAAGGTCTGCCACAACCTTTCTATACTTAACCTGAAAAGTCTCCTAAGAATCTTGTATGTTTTAATAAGGTTGCCTTTCATTCCTCTATATTCTAATGGGTATAGTCCAATTTACTCAAGGTCTCTTCATAAGATAATCCTTCCATACTAGGGATCAACCTAGTCAGCCTTGTCTTGATTGCCTCCAATCCCAGTATAGCTTTCCTTAGATAAAACTGTATTCCAACTATGGTCTGATGAGTGCCTTGTATGGTTTTAGTAAGACCTCCCTACTTTTATACTCCATTCCCTGAGAAATAAAGGCTAATGTTCCAGTTGCCTTCCCTATTACCTGCTGAACTTGGATGCTAGCTTTTTGTGATTCATGCACAAGGACTCCCTAATCAAACACAATGTGTTAACAGAAGCAGCCTGGTTCTCATCAAATCATACCACCTACAGAGTCAAGAATATACTGAACCACAGGGCATGCCAGGATCACTTGTGGACCCAGGCAGTCAACCAATCTAGTCACCAATCTTCTTTATGTTAGGGATACTTTTACTGACTGAATCAGTATAAAGAGACTCAGATTTGATACAATTTACTGGGATTATTTGAATTTGTTGATGATTTAAAGGAAAGAATGCCTTAGGCAGCTTAAACCTTTCTGAATTGATGGTTAAGAAAGAAGCGGGAGGAAGTGAAAGGGTGAGACACTTTTGGTTGATGTCCAAGATAACTTGGCTAGATTGGAGAAAGAGGAGCAGGTTTTAATGTCTTTCAGACTCGGCCCATTGATCGAGAGCTCCAAGTTTTTTTTATTCATTGAAAGAACATGGGCATCCTTAATCATCCAGAGGACAGTTAAGAGTTAACCAAATTGCTGTGGGTCTGGAGTCACATGTAGGCCAGAGCAAATAAGGATGACAGACTTCCTTGCCTAAAAGGCATTAGTGAACCAGATGGATTTTTCCCATAACAGTTTCATGATCATCACTAGACTCATAATTCCAGATTTTTAAAGTTGAACTCAAATTCTATCATCTGCTATGGTGGGATTTGAACACGGGTCCCCAGAACATTACCTGCCTCTCTGAATTAATTGTCAATTAATAATACCACTGAGCCATTGCCTCCCACAGCATGATGCTCAAAGGCCAAGACTGGAACATGTTACTGTGAGGCTTTGGAGGAGGTTGGTGAGCGAGGTTTAGGCAGGTCTGTTTTATTGCGTTTGTGCACCCCTCCTGCTGCACAGGCAGGTGGAGGGACCAACTGATTTCCTCCTGCCAGTTGCCTCTGACATCAAGGCAATCTTAACAAGGTCCAGAGGAAACATGACACTGTGGAATTATTCAGTCAGTGAACTAGTCAGGTCTGGTTCAGGATGTGTCACAGATATCCACAGTCTCTTGGGGTATCTAACTGCTCAGTTACTCGATGCTTGTTATCTGCCTCCTTTCCCCTTGTATTGATTGTTGAGAGATTTTAAAAAGAAAAGAGCCTTTTACATATTAGGAGGGGTGAGCAGTTCTTTTCCCACTGGCTGGAAGTAATTGTTCATACAGAGGCCACTCTCTGAAATGCAAGATAAAAGCAAGCCATGGACAAACAATGAATCGATGAGAATCCTGGATAATGATCAGTCCAACAATTTAATTCAGCTCACGCCTTTAAGAATAGAAATAAAAATCACCCAGCACAGAAGCTTAAAACAAAGAAACCTAAATCCAAAGCTCTGCCACTACCCGGGCTTCTCTAACTAATCACCACAAGCCTGGAGTTGCTATCACAGAATGAGAGGGGCAAGGTTTTTGCTTCTAAAGCAGAAGACTGCCAGGAACACTATCTAAATGATGGATGGGAACCAGAACAAGATGAGCAAGCAAATCCTGTTCAGAGGCATGGACACAATTATGTTTAGGCGAGATATGCTACATCTGAAAGAAAGCGTTCTACAGTCCAGATAAGGTGCAAGTCTCTGGCCAGCACTGTGTTGTAATAGCAGAGGGAGGGTTGATAGTAATACTGGCACTGAGACACACATTGGCTAAAGGCAAAAAGTTATGAGTTAAGAGCCAAGCCAGGAGAGACCTTCTCTCACACACAGGAATACAAAAAGGGGATAACGTGGTCTTTTTCTATGATTTTATATATATCTTTCTTGAATTTCAGTCATTCCACTGCACATTACGTGGGTAAAGTATCATTGTTGTGTAGGAAATACAGTTACAAGAAGTTATCTATCTTAACATATCCTTGGGCATGAGAGTCATGTTCTGCAGTGAGCTGGGACTGAGGAATATGGTAAAAATGTGGATAAATGGGCAAAGGATTGATCTCTGCAAAACAGATTCAATGATCTGGCCGACAGCTGGTCCTAAAAGACCTTGGGAATATGCACCATTTCATCAAATAACACACGGACTGAATTCAAACAATTATATTTTATGCACTGTTCTCACTCTCACAATCTTTCACTCTTGTTGAACTAAAATACAACGATGTTGTTCTTTGCTGCAAGTATAACCATTCTAACAAGCCCCTTACACCCATGCATTAGGCTTGGGCGATGGAGTTTCTATCTGGCAGTATTGTTATTGGTTGCAGTGCAAACATATAGAAATTGGACTAATCCCCACTATGCTTGCCCCTTGCCCGAATTCTAGCTATATCTCCTTACCAGACGTGTGAACGTAGGAGAATGTTGCTCATCACTGACACCCAGCCACACACTGAAGTCACTCTTATTCACAATAGTAAATGGAAAGAAATCAGGCAGTTTGCATCATTCCGACGAGTCAGGGGCTAAAAATGCAGACTAGCACCATGACTCAACCAACCAACAAACCAAGCTGTGAGGGGACCCACATTGCTCGCCATTTTAAGAAATCTCAAACCATTTGCAGTCATTTCTGAAGCGAGATTCGTTGCGGCTCACCGGGTTGAAAGTGACTTCCATGTTCACCCAGATTCAATGAGCAATATCACTCAGAAGCATGACCATTATTTCCAGTTGCAAACTGATTGCCATTTAGAAATATACTGTTTGATGTTGTGGTTTATGACACTTGGTCAGGTACAGTATGTCCATTTGTCCTATGTTAGAGCTGAAACTCAGCCACCAATTGAACAAACCTGCGACTGTGACATGTGCCAATCTGCACATTTCAGATCAACTTCTCACTATCTGATCTCAGGATAGTTTTAACAAGGCAAGAATGCCAACAGACTGGCAAAAGTTATTATCTTGCCTTCATATTTTTGGTGAACAAAGAGATTTCAATTTCAGATTTAAAATCGACAAGTGATCTAAAATGCACTGGCATTCGTGAAAAAGTTTTAAACTTGCTCCATTCAATGCATTAACCAATATTTCTTCACTTCTCTCCCGAAGATCTGGCTCTAAATTTTAGATTTTGGGTCAAAATGCTGGAATTCCCTCCCTAACAATGTTGTGGGTCTACCTACAGCACATAGACAGCAGTGGTTCAAGAATGCAGCTCACCGCCACCTCCTGAAGGCCAAGTAGGAATGGGCCAATAAGTACTGGTCTGGTGGCACGGTCGCTCAATGGTTAGCACTGCTGCCTCATGGTCCCAGGGACCTGGATTCGATTCCAGTCTCGGGTGAATGGCTGTGTGGAGTTTACACATTCTCCCTGTGACTGCATGGGTTTCCTCCAGATGTATAAGGTAAGGGAACGGATCTGGTTGGGTTACTCTTCGAAGGGTCAGTGTGGACTTGTTGGGCCGAAGGGCCTGTTTCCACACTGTAAGGATTCTATGGTTCCATGACTGAATTGAAAACGTTGCCCTCACTATTTTTAAACATTCAATCAAATCACTGCAAGTTCAAGCATGCCCTAATTTGAGTAATCTCTCTTTGTTACTTAACTAGTTGAGCTCAGATGGCCTAGCCAGCACACATGTCCTGTGAGTGAACAAATAGCTAAACAAAATAATAAATACGGATTAGTAAATCTTTCCATGCTGTACATCTCTATGACTCTATATTGCACTTCCTCCAGGGTCAATACATCCTCCCTAAGGTGTAAGGACAGAACTACCCACTGCACTCTCGTTGTGGTCTAACCAGGCCTGGTACAACTCAAACAAAAACAGAAGTCATTGGAAAAGCTCAGCAGGTCTGACATCATCTGGGAAGAGAAATCAGAGTTAACATTTCAGGTCCAGTGACCCTCCCTCAGAATACTTCCGTTTTTGTTTCTGATTTAAAGCATTTGCAATTCTTTTGGTTTTTATCTGATATAGCTCCTGTTCAGGTGTATAAGTATGAAATCTATTCTACTATTTCATGTTCATAGAATCACAGAAGCCCAACAGTGTGGAAGGAAGCCATACAGTCTATTGATCTGCACCGGATCCTCCAAAAAGCATCCCATCCAAACCCAGCCCCCTACCCTGATGCCAGTAACTCCACATTCTCCATGGCTAATCCACCTAGCCTGCACAGCAGTGGGCACTAAGGGACAATTTAGCATGGCCAACCCACCAAACCTGCACATTTCAGATTGTGGGAGGAAACCAGAGCACCCAGAGGAAACCTTTGCAGACACAGGGAGAATGTGCAAACTCTGCACAGTCACCCAAGGGTGGAATTGAACCCGAACCTTTTTATTCCCTCATGGAACAGGGACATCGTTATCTGGCCAGCATTTATTGCCCATCGCTAGTTACCCTTGAGAAGGTGGTGTGAGCTGCTTTCTTGAACCAACAGAATAAATGTTACCCTACAACATCGACTGGAGTACTTAAAGCATTTCAAAGCATTTTCAATCCTCTCTTTAATCACACAAGCCAGTTTCTCTTTAAAAATAATTGAAAAAAATAAATATCCCTTTATTCAATACGCTTCATTCTTTTGGAAAATTGGCACAATAAAACTATAAATTATATAATGTTCCAGCTGTTGAGAGTCAGCAGAGCAACATGTAACAAGTGTGATTACGTTTTCTTAAGTTATCCAGTACAAAGATTTTTATTTCTCAAATGCATCTGGAATGTGCCTTTCCAATGGATTGTTGCAGTCCAGAGTTTTTGTGTTAAGATATGGGATAAAACAAGGTGACACACTCATTCCCATTTCTGTTCTTCACTTCCAAAACTTCTAAGCTAAAGAATTTGAATTAGCTTTATTGTTATGTACTAATCATAAAGTATGATATCCTAGTTAACACCAACGTTGTTTCAAATTAATGTCAGCCCACGGCACCGACTGGAGTCCTTAAAGCATTTTCTAAATTCTACTTCATTTCCTTAAATGAAAATGGAAACGACAAGTCAGTGACTTTAGCCCCTTTCCAAAGTCAGGAGTTAGACATGAGCCTGAGCAGAAATAGGGCAGTCAGTTTAAACCCAATTTGAGGTCTACTGTAATTGCTGGAATCAGGCTCATGAAAGAACTGTTGCTCAGAAAAAAAGGGATCAGAATTATAGGATGGTTGCCAGAATGGCAGGATGTCCCCAGGCCCTTGAACGAAGTAACGCCATTGCAGGAATTATGGCTGAAAAAGTTAATGCTCTGTTGACAGACTCCAGTGAAATACAAGAAGAGCTGTCCAAGGAGAAATGGCAGGACAAAGCAAAAATCCATAACCAGTGCCCTACATTCACTTCCTGGCCAAGCAGTGTTTTAATCAGTAATAATACTGAAGTGGGGAGAGGAAACTATTTCAATATCTTACCTTTGACATTCTCAGTTTTCACTCAATTTTCTAAACACATTCACACATGCAAACATCTTGCATGGAACTTACCACATTATGGATGCCATGAAAACAGCAGTTTCATCTTGGGAGGGTGGGGGGGGGGGATAAGAAAATTTCAACCCAGCACAACTTCACAGAGTAGCAGGATTTCCAAGGTCCAATCATGTGGATGTGCAGCTCCCACAGGCAGTAAAGCACCAGCATGAAAGGGACAACCTGTCGCCAGTCAAAGGCCAACTCATCCCACCTATCTTAACAGAGCCCACCCTACATCCTCCACTCTTCATCTCAAAGGTGTTAATGGAAATTGCTTATTGGAAGTGCTACTTGGAAAATCCAAGTATTAATGTCTTCTGTATGGTGTCAAATGCTTGATTCCAACAAAGGCACTGGTTAAGGTTGAAGAATGAGTAAAAGCTTGGAGGACAGGCAAATTGGCTGCTAACTTGAATGGAGCAGTTTATGTGAAACAACAGGACATATTAAGATTAAGAACTTTTCATTCAGGAGGATGTTTGCACTGTATTAAATAGAACTCAGTATTTAGAGCACAGATATTGCTGAGTCAGCCCAATTAGTCTGTCCCAGTGTTTATGTTGTTTGCAAACTTCCTTCCAACATATTTAATCTCACGTTATCAATATATCCCTCCATTTCTTTCTCACTCATGTTGTTGAATTCATGCTTCCATGTTATGGTAGCAGGCTCGGCGTTGTAACTATGATACAGAAAGCTCAATATTTTTGGAGGATGATGGAAAGTGAGAGAAAACCCCCATCTAGAAAATTCAAGAAAGATCAACATCTCAACACAAAAAGAGCAGAATGATCAGCAATGGTGTAGCAGCACAGGAGTTAGCAGGTAGAGTGAAATGATGAGCTATAATCTCAACAATTACTGGCCAACTTAAGTTAATTTGCCCAAAAACAGAATATTACAATATTGTTTATGTAGAAAAAATGGGTGTTGGTGAGATCAGTTGGCTCAATGATGAGAACATGGTACAAAGTAAAGCCAACTGGGTGGGTTTGATCCTGTACTGACTGTGCTAGTTCATGGGGGTCTGCCTCACCTTACTACCCCACTTGGCAGCACGGTGACTCAGTAGTTAGCACTGCTGCCTCACAGCACCAGGGACACAGGTTCGATTCCAGCTTCGGGTGACTGTGTGGAGTTTGCATATTCTCCCAGTGTCTGTATGAGTTTCTTCTGGGTCTCCAGTTCCTTCCCACAGTCCAAAGATGTGCAGGTTAGGTGAATTGGCTGTGCAAAATTGCTCATAGTGTTCAGTGATGTGTAGGTTGTGTGCATTAGTCAGAGGTAAATATAGGGGAGGGGGAATAAGTCTGGGTGGCTTACTCTTCAGAGGATCGGTGTGGACTTGTTGGGCCGAAGGGCCTGTTTCCACACTGTAGGGATTCTAGGATTATATGCTCTTGTAAAGTGGTTACCTAGAAGCAATACATAAACAATTCTCATTCTCTAATGGAGAGAGGGTCTTTTGTGAACTGCAGCTTCCTGACATCACCATGTGAAAAAAAATCCATAATGATACTCTGATTATGAACTCATTAAAACACTCCAATGGGAAGAGGTCTAGCTAACTTCAACAGCTGTGTCAACTCACATCAGAAACTACTCAACAGTCTGATTCTGGGTGATTGCACCTGAAACCAAAGGGTTATTTCAGTTTCTTTGCAGATACTCACAGGAGAGTAAAAGCTAATAAACAAAGTACGGCAGAGCTGTACATAAGCTGCCCTGTAGGACACTGTCCACAACGCTCCATCCTTGCGTGCTACACATAAGGTGAGTCACTTCATTACTGTAACACACTGCTAATGTTACTGGACTAGTAATGAAGAACTCTCAGGCTAATGTTCTGGGTACCTGGGTTTGAATACCTCTGTCATTGATGGCGTTATTGCAATTCAATGGGGCAGAATAAAATTCTGGAATTAAGTGTCAAGCCTAATGGTGGTCATATAACCACCGTCAATTGTTGTCATTTGGTTCATTAATGTCCTTTAGAGAACAAAATCTGCCAACCTAACTTGGTCTGATCTAACATATGACTCCAGACAGCAATGTGGTTGACTCTCAACTGCTCTCCAGGCAATTAGGGAAAAGCAATAAATAATGGCCCAGTTAGCAACGTCCACGTGAATGGATTTTTAAAAATGTCACAGCGTGAACCAGAGCCATTAAATTTGAGACACAAACGTTTCAGATGTGCACTTGTGATGCTAAGTGCTGTAAAATGGGATTAAAATAGTTAGATGATTGTGTCTGCCCCTGTCAAGAACAATGGGCCAAAGGGCCTTCATCTGTGTTGCAGATCTCTGTGACTCTGACACTGCCCAATGGTAAGCTTTGATCACTGCAATTTTCCATCTTTTGAGCCTTTATGGAGCGAGAATGGGGAGCAGGAGAAAGGGATAGTACTACCAAAAACTGTGCCAAGAATGATTGGTTCAATATTCTGGGCTGCAAAATTCTATGATCTGCCTGATAAAACCTGCTGTACTGAGGAAGCAGACTGGCACAGGTAAGGACAGGGAAGAAGCCATCAGCAGTCAGTGACTGAATCAATCACTAACAACAACCCACTTTCATCAGGAACTCTACTCTCCTGAACCAACCAAACAAAAGGCCAAAATGTGGATTGTATAATTTCATAAACCTGGCCAGGAACCGAAGAACAACAGTCGACCATTTGGCTTATCCGCCCTGCTCCACCATTCAATTAGATCAAAGCTGATCCCCGTCTTAATTCCATTTAGCTTCCTTGGTTCTGTAACACTTAGGTTTTTTGCCCAACAAAGCAGGTATCAATCACAGTTTTGCCATTTTTAATTGGGCCCCGGCTTCAGGGGATTTTGAAGGGAGAGGGTTCCAAATTTCCAATAAGTTTTAAGCGAAGTGCTTCCTGACAACTTCTTTAATTGATCCAGCTTTAATTTTGAGGTTAACCCCCCCCATGTGACATTGCTTCTAGCAGAAGTACTAGAATGAGAAAAATACAGTCTACTGATGTTCCCCTCCTGCAAACACTAGGCAATTAAATATGCAACACATTCACGAAATATAAATATGAATTCTCACTTTTTAAAATACAACAAATTCATACAAACTAGAGATTATGTTGCTATCGAAATATTAGTGAATTTATTTAATTACTCAGAAGGTCACTATTCAACTTGCCCACATGTGCTCACAGACTATTACATACTGTACGACTTGGCTCAATAGCTAATAAGCATGCAGAAACCTGATTCAACAGAAGCTATACAGTAAATGAGAAAGTATATATTGGCAAAAAAGCATTTGGATTCCTAAAGGCAAATTAGCTGTGATGTTGCTTTGCTAAACACAAAGCACAAAGGATAATATTTAATCAAAAATTACCTTCAGTGAGGGACAAAATTGGAAATACTTGTTGCTTTAATTCCACACTCTTCCTAGTATTCACATACTGTCAATACGATCTGGTAGATTAATCCACTGATGTTTAGAATTATTTGCACAGATGGAGTTCTTTTCATCCATTTCCCAACATAAATTCTGCACAATTTATGACGTGATATAGCTGCTTGACAGAGCTCACTTTATGGAATCTGAAAACCTCCTTCACACAAACATACACAGTTAGCCACCATACGTTAAAGAAGTTAAAGTGCTTCAGTTTGAGGGTGGTTCTGGAAAATATGCAATTATCACTCAAGTGATTGGGTGCATTTCGGATGTGCTCAGACAGATAGAATAATAAATGGTTTGCAACTTTGGTTAACTTAGGTGCTTTGCTTACTTAAGGATTAAGTGACTTGTTGGTTGTTGTAGAGCAAGTTCTGAGATTGCCATTGGGGAGGAGACAGTGTGGTAATTATGTCACTGGACTAGTAATCCAGAATCCCAGGCTAATGTTCTGTGGTCACTGGTTTGAATCCCATAACGGATTAAAACTCTAAAGTTAAGCTTTAGCCAAACAGTGACCATGTAACCATTGATGATTGTTGTAAAAGCCTATATAGTTCATTTTGCAAAGGAAATCTGCTGTCTTAAGCTGGTCTGGCCTGCATCTGACTCCAGACCCACAGTAATGTGGTTAGACTATAAGAAATATGAAGAAGATGTTCAGTCCTTCAAGCATGCTCCGCCATTCAATAGGATCATGACTGATCCAGCATACCTCACACCCACTTTCCTGTCCTTTCTCTGTAATCCTTGATTCCCCTACTGATCGGGAATCTATCTCAGCCATAAACGTGCACAAGAACTCTGCCCCCACAGCTCCCTCTGGCAAGGAGTTCGATAGACTCACAACCATTTAAGAAGAAATCCCTCCTCAGCACAGTCTTAAATAGTAAACCCCTTTATTCTGAGACAATGTCCTCTGGTCCAAGACTCGCTCATGAGGGGAAACATCCTCTCAGCATTTACCCTGTTAAGACCCTTAAGAATCCCATATGTTTCATTGAGATCATCTCTCATTCTTCTACATTCTACTGAGTAGAGTCCCAACCTGTTTCACCTTTGCTCATGAGACCATTCCTTCATACCAGAGAGCATCCTAGTGAAGGTTCTCTGAACTGCCTCCAATGAAATGATATCTTTCCTTGAATAAGGGGACTAAAACTGCTCACAGTATTCCAGATGTAGTGTCACCAGCTCCTTGTACAGTTGCAGTAAGACATCCCTATTATTACACTCCATCCCTCGTGAAATAACGGCCCAACATTCCATTAGCTTTCCTGATTACCTATAGCACTTGCATGGTAGCTTTGTGTTTCGTGCACAAGTACCCCCAAGTCCCTTTGTATTGCAGCTTTCTTCAGTTTCTCTCTGAGTAATATGCTTTGCTTTTGTTCTCCCTTCCAAAATGAACAACTTCACATGTTCCCACCCATTTGCCAAATTTTTGCACTTCTTAACCTGTCAACACCTCTCTGTAAACCATTTGTATCCCTCTCATAACCTGCTTTGCCACCTATTTTTATGTCCTCTGCAAACATGGCTATGATATGTTCACTTCCTTCCTCCAAGTCATTAATGTATGATTAAGTCACTCTTAACTTCCCTCTGGGCAATTAGGATTGGGCAATAAATGTTGGCCTCGCCAGCGACATCCACATCGCTTGAATGTACAAAAAAAAAGTTGGATCTGAAACTACATCACATTAAGATCATTCCTCCAAAGGTGCTTTCCCACATTCAGCTTATCCAATGGATAGAATTAATTATTTAACAAACTCTTGCAGACCAACATGTTCCTTAAAGGAGTCTAGTGTGTATTTTAATAATTTCATTCCTTTGCCACAATTTACTCATTTTGCATTCCAGTCAATAAGCAGATAGTTAAAATTGGCCAGAGCAGTCATTCTCCACTCTCTCTGATCTACCACAGGTTTCATGTTCTTTGCATTATTTGGAGATCTATAATATACCTCTATTATTATAACAATTTCTCTTGATTCCTACTGTCTACTCTTTTATTGCTTATACCAATTACCTCAACACCTCACTCATCTTTTACCAGTACTTAAACATCCCTTCCTTTCTCACTTTTTCTGTTTATGTTCTGTCCCTGCATGTATACTTTTCATTCTTGCCCAGATTAGTACCTCCCTATATGAAGACAGTGAGAAAAACAATCTCACACTCCAATTGTCAGCAATCCTCCAAGAGATTCATTGGAGTTTTCCAGAGCACATTTCTATAAATAACTGGTGCTCGGCATCATTACGGCTGATGAGGATACATTAAAAGTCACATATTTTAATAAAATAAATCATTGCACGTAATCATTAAGGCCTAATCAATCATGATATTTAAAATGGATTAAATATATGAAAGGTTATTCAAAGAGATAATGAGAAAAGGGGAGTATAATAATGGAAAGAAGAATGCAGGGGAGAGGGGGGGTGCAGGGGAGAAAAGGGGAGGGCAGCTCAGGTGTAATGGAAAAGCACAAAGACTGGGAGGATTTCCAATAGCTTCCTTCCCTTGAAATCTCTATGATTAAAATGAGCAGTAGCTGGTCTGAAACTAAACAATACAATTTGAGGATTCCAACATTCATTCCCAGATCAGGCTGTTTCAATTGAGCTGATGTTTTTACATACCTTTGTAACAAGGATCAATTAAAAACATTTGGTACAGGGGAGGACCTAAAATCTAATGTCAGTCAAGTTGCTCCTGCTTGCCATCTAGTGGCGTCTGTTGCACATGGACTCCCTTGGATGCATTGGTCTTGGTCTCTCATATCTCAACACCTGGGTCTAAATAAACAGAGTGGCCCTTTTGGGCAAGTTACCATGTCCAAATAGAACAGTGGAACAATACAGATGTATGGGACACCACCAGCTGGTTGGGACAATATAAGCGGTAATTTTTCCATCCTGGTACTGCTGCAGTGCTCCAGCGAACTGGAAGAGCAGCACCTCATTTTCCATTTAGGCCCTTTAACAGGCTTCAGGACTCAATGCTGAATTCAACAACTTCAGACAATGATTCTGCCCTGCATCTTGATTACAATCTCAGCTCCCTGCATCTTGCTTACATGGGCTTACTCACAGCACTGCTGATCTACTTTCTGCTATTAACACTGAACATTAACATCTATTCTTTATCACTCCTTTACCACCATTAGGACTCTCTTTCCCTTTTTGCTCTGGGCATCCTCACCATCTGTTCCACTCACTCCTACTCCCTCTGTCAGGAGCAAAATAAAATCCCATTTGTCAGCCTCCTTCAGTTCTGAAGGGTCATTTTGAACTTGAAATGTTAACTCTGTTCCTATCACCACAGATACTGCCAGATCTGCTGAATTTCTCCAACATTTTGTTTTTGTCTTAGGATATGAAACTGTTGCCAGGATCGAGGCTACGTTAATGAGGTCGCCCCTTTCCCACACCCTACTTCCCAACCCCCATTCTGCTTACAAACCCTTCCACATGCTGTTTCTCCATCACTCATAGCGAAGGTCCCAAACAGGCAAGTGAAAAGTTTGGAAGGAAATAGTGGTAAGGATGGGCAGCGGAAAAGGTGGGGCATAGGAAACAAATAGAAACTGCTAAAAAGTTATTAAAAGCTTGGGAGTTGGATAGCTCAGCTGGCTGGACAGCTGGTTTGTAATGCAGAGTGTTGAATTCCCATACAGGCTGAAGTTATTAGGAAGGACTGTCCTTCACAACCTCTCCTCTTGCCTGAGGCGTGGTGACCCTCAGGTTAAATCACCACCAATTATCTTTAATGGTCTGGTGAGACTGTGGTGGCTTTATTACAATTTAGTAAATTATTAAATTTCAGTAACTAAAAAAATTGGCACACTGCATACAGCACCAGTGTTTCACCTTGTCTAATTTTTTTTACCTGCTCATACCTTACTGAAAAAATAAATCACAATGAACCTATGAATATTTCTAAAATTCTGCATGCAGCCTGATTAACATTTTCTAATATCCCCAGTGACCCTCAGGATTTTGAGTGAATAGCTTTGAATTAGGCGAAGTTTTTTTTAAAAATTTCATTCATGAGATGAGAGTATAGTTGGCTAGGCCAACATTTATTATCCATTACAGAAGACAGTTTAGAGTCAAGCACATTGCTGGGGGTCTGGACTCACCTGTAGAACAGATAAGTTTCTTTCCCTTCCAGACACTGGTGAACCAGATGGGTTTTTCCTGACAATCAACAATAATTTCATGGTCGTCATCATTAGATTCATATTTCCAGATTTTTATTGCATTCAAATTCCACCATCTGCTGTGGCGGGTTTCAACCTCTGGTTCCCAGAACATTACCTGGGTCTCTGGATTAACAATACCACTGGACTATTGCCTCCTGAGAAGTATAGTGATATGGGGCTCATGGGCAGCATAAACACCAGCAAAGCCTAGTTGGTCCGAAAGTCTTGTTTCTATGCTGTAAGTTCTTTTGTAGGTCTAGCTCAGTAAAATTGGATGAGCACACTTAGACAAGTAAATCCAGGAGGAGGTAATGGAGCTCCTTAACATGACACTGATGTTTATTCATACCAGGCCTGGTTCAGGTGATGGTGCTGTTATGTCCAAACCATAGGGAAACCGGTTCAGGAACCATTCCAAGGCTTGAACACAAAAGGCTGACAATCACAGGGCAGCCACCCTTCAGTGCTGCATATCAGAAGTCTTTTTTGATTAAGATGTGAAACTGGGGCGCATTTGCCTGCTTTGATAGATGCAAAAGATCTCATGGCACAATTTCAAATATACCTTGATGTCCAGACCATTGTTTATCCCCACAGTCAACATTATAAAACCAGATCATCTGGTAATTATCAAACTGGTATTGTGTGCAGATTGATTCACATATTTCCTACATTATAACAATGACTACACTGATAAAAAGGATTCATTGATTGTCAAGTGCTTCAAGGTGGTTGTGAGAAGTGCCAAATGTGAGAAATGCACATAATTTATTTTGTTCTTTCTTACACATAAACCTCAGAGGCAGAAGTGAGGGCTAACTTAAGTTATTAATGTAACTAACACATGGTAGAGTCAAAATTGGTAGCAGACAAGGATGAGAATGTTATGGTCCTTCATAAAGCACGTCAGGGTTGGTTTACGGATCTATGGCACTCCCCTGTTGCCCTACTCTGAATCCTGCAATTGCCCCCAATGTCCAATCCCTACTCTTTACACAGGGCCGTATTCAGACTATTAGACTTTGACATATATGTTTTTTATAATACACTTTTATTTGTACATCGCAAAGACATGACAAATTATAAAGGAATTTAGGAATCTTTGCAGTAATCCAGAGAAAAACACAAAGGCCAACATTTAGGTGGAGGCACCATTGTAAGAACTAGGAATTGACAAGAAATGGTTAAGAATGCGAACCCAAAATAATTGACTCAACTAACATTGGAGAGACTTTCAGTGTATTTCCAAAATTTGGGAGAGGGGGTTACTTATTCTCCCACCCAGGGATAAAGCTTTACTCAATTGCAACACAAATTGTCAGTCGATTGATTTGGGTTAAAAAAAACAATTGTCAAAGTGTAATTGTGACTGAATTAAGGCATGCTGCATGACAGAGGATTTAAGCTGTTGGAAGATCAGTTGTTAACCAATTGTGGGGCGAAGGGCCCGTTCCTGTCCTGTACAGTTCAGTCAAGAGGACAAGAGAAACGCTAATTATCATTGTCTTGATACTGCCCAAAGGCAGCACCAGACATGACTATGTGAAAGCTACTTGCGACATAACAGAGGTGGTTTCGGGCTAGTTTGTAATTAGTGTGCGTTTCTGCTATTTTGATGATACTCCAGCTGGCTGCAGGTGGCTTGTAAGGACAGTGCGGGGGTGGGGGCTCAGTTTGGGACTAAGTACTGACGTTGGAAGACAAGTCCCCACCTACGTAATCTTAGTTTCAGTTTCCACATTTTGCAAATAAAACATTGCAAAGTTCTCTGGCAATGTGTACATGTGTACAAAGCCTACGGGCAGCCAGATCTGCCAAAATGTTGACATTCAAGTCATAAATTTTATCTTTTGCATTGTACACAGTTCAGATGCCAGTGCGCTGCCCCTTCACTCAAAGGTGTGGGTTCAAACCCTGCCCTGGTGGCTCGAGCAGAAAACTGAGACTGACATTTCAGTGCACCATGTCCTCATTAATGCACTGTCACAAATGCTGTCTTTCAGTAAGCCTTTAAACCAAGGTCCTCTCTGTCTTCTTAGTGGGTGCAAAACATCCCATGGAAAAAAGCTGAAGCAGTTCCTCTGGTGATCTGATCAATAACTGCCACTCATCAAAACCATGAGAGCAGATTAGCTGATCATTATCTCATTGATGTTCGCAGAACCTTTCAAAAACCTCAAATTGGCTGTTGCATTTTCCTAAATTATAACAGTGCCCACACTTAATACTTCACAGGCTTTAAAGTACTCTGGGACATCCCAACACCACTGTATAAAAGCAATCTTTTCCTTTCCCTCTCCTCCCCTTGAACAGTAATCAATTCCATGCACAGTGGAACTTCCTGTGAAATCCAACAATATTAAAAAATAAACTCAGGACGGTCAGGATGGAGGGGAGGGAAAGCAGTGATTAAAACCTTTTATAGCAGGGAATTTACTCTACAAACCCATGATTGATTTGTCGAGTTAGACAATGATGACCTCAAATTACTGCAGTGAATTACAAGCAAATAAACATAAAAATTCAAGTAACATACAATTAGCCTTGTGACTGTGACTGGGTCAAGAATGAAGAATAACAGATACCAGATTAACTGAAACAGATTTGGAACAGAGGGCAGGGAAACCTCTTTGTAGTAAGTTATGAACCTGTGAAATAAATTTCCAAGGTTAAAGGTTGAAGCAGAGTCAATCGTGTGGATTAGATTTGATAGGTGATGAAATATTCTGACAGGGTGGAGAATTATGAACAGAACTATTTGTTTACGTGGTGCGTATCTACTGCCATTACCAGTTGGGTAAAAGAGGCTACTTACTCTATTGCTACTTCCATGTGTTTGTAATAAAGCTTTGAGAGTAAACTTTGACAAGCTAATGTAGCGATTTGAACTTCTGAGCTTTTTCTGTACTGTGCACAGGGCTGGGGATGTGCGGAGAGCGCGGTGTGAGGAGGGAGCAGGGAGGAGAAAGGATAAATGTACATAAATAACTATATGTATCTTTATGGTAATGATCAAAACACCATTTACTGTAAATTCATTTTGATTCTGCTTTTATTCTATTACTTTTTCACATCCATTGTCTCCAAAACCAGGCCCCAAACAAGCAAGAAATGTTCATCTGATGTTATAGGAAGCTGTTAAAAGACAAATGAGGTTTAGTCAAGAACATGCTTCAGGGTTGGTTACTGAGAAGGATTCCTGAGCACATGCAGATAGTAGCGACACCTCCTGATAAATCCAGCTTTCCCCTTTGACAATCACAGCTCATACTGCCAACGCTGCAGCCGTGAATGATGGGCACCATTCGGGGAAGAGAGAACCAATCCTCCTTCCTGCCATAAGAACTAGAAGCACCTCAAGCCTGCTTTGCCATTTGATACAATCATAGCTGATCTCATCGCAGCCTCTACTCCACTTTCCTGCCCATTCTCCACAGCCCTTCAACCCATTATTAATTTAACATCTTCAATTCCTCTCATTCTCCTAAACGTTAGACAGTGTAGGCTGAAACTGTTCAATCTCTCTTTACAAGTCAACCCCTCCTCTCTCGAATCAATCTAGTGAACATCCTCTAAACTGCTTCCAATACAACTGTCTCTCCTCAAGTAAAGGAACCAAAATTGTACACAATACTCCAATTTGCTGTAACACTTCCCTACTTTTATACTCTACTCCTTTAGGAATAAATTTTAAATATCTGGCAAACCTGTAGACAATGTGAAGGTCCAGCATTTGAGAATGGATTGTACTCTCTACGGAAGACATGTCTATGGACAATTCAAGATATAACACAGATTGGATAGTGCAAGTTGGTGTTGAAAATGAAATATTCTATTGACAGTTCTCCTCGAGTAATCACCAATCAACTCATGGGATTGGAGAATCTGCTTTGGGAGGCACAGCAGGAAGTGAAGTGAAGGCTTTAGGTGCTTCAGCTATTTTACTTATCAAAATAAGACAACATGGTTGACTTTGACAGGGAAGACTTGGTTTGACTTTTACATGAACACTTTCATACTAAAGTTAAAAATCACACGACATCAGATTGTAGTTCAACAAGTTTATTTGGAAGTACAAACATTTGGAGTGCTGCTCCTTTGTCAGGTGGCAACGCTCTGAAAGCTTGTACTTCCACATAAACTTGTTGAACTACAATCTGATGTTGTGTGATTTTTAAACTTTGTCCACCCCGGTCCAACACCGGCACCTCCACATCATGATTTTTATACTAGTGATGATATAACTTGACATGTTAAAGCCAGACAGGATTCTGAGGAAACAGAAAATTCAGTAAACAATCGCTAGTGTCATGACAATCTAGAAAGAGGAACGATGCCTTGATTTGAAGTCTCAGGTGGGGCAGGATGAGGAGAGTTGAAACTTCACCTGTCGCTGCAGAAATGTGGCAAATATGACTTTGGGGCTAACCCCATGCTAATATGGAGTCAGGTTATATCCCAACTTTTGCTGAATCCAAAAGTGGCAGGAGGTTCCCATGCCCAGAGGGACCTACCCAACACAAAGTACTGACAAGGTGATGTTTTCAAGACATTTGGAATTTAGGAATTTTGTATTTTAGGGGTGTGAGTTTTATCAGAGGATGTGGAGTCTTTGGTGGGAAGCCATAAGGTATGGTGAGACATACTTTAATCTCAAGGGAAACTTACCCCTGGATAACATCATCTGATGCCAATGTACAAATGCCTTTGAGACTCACTCAGGATATATGGCTTTCCAGCAGTTATCTAGACACTCTGCACTATCCATCCTTTCAACTCTTGAAAGGTAAACAGAGTTAAAACTAACGCTGTAAATTCTTTACAAGAACTAGCTGCAAGTCTATAATTACAAAATATTATCCTTTTAACTTTTCAGAAGGTGACAGACCTGCAATATGTTTCCAACATTTTAATTTCAGATTTGCATTTGTATATGTGAGGGCTTCACTTTAAAACAGAATGCACAAAGGAACAATTGAGTCATGAATCCCTTGTCCAGTTCATTTAACAAAATAGTTGGATTATCCCAATAGCGGTAATTGCAAGATGACATCAATGGGAATCTGAGCCACTATTAGCCACAGGGAACATTAACTGAAAAATTTTCATGAATCTATTAAGTCACAAACACATTCCCTGATGAACTGAAATAACTAAGCATTAAGAAAGAATTTATAAAGTTTCACAAGTATAAAAGTAATTTTGTTGTAAAGATTAAGGTCAAGGTGTTCCTCACTTGTGTTATTCCTGTAGCTTTTACACAAAACACAATTAACTAAAACACAATTCTTCCACAAACAAGTCATTCTTAAATGGTATATTAAATGGAATATGTTTTAGAAACCATGGTAATTAGATTAGATTCCCTACAGTTTGGAAACAGGCCCTTCGGCCCAACAAGTCCACACCGACCCTCCAAAGAGTAACCCACCCAGACCCATTTCCCTCTGACTAATGCAACTAACACTATGGGCAACTTAGCATGGCCAATTCACCTGAACTGCACATTTTTGGACTGTGGGAGGAAACCGGAGCACCCTGAGGAAACCCATGCAGACACGGGGAGAACGTGCAAACTCCACACAGACAGTCACCCGAGGCTGGAATCGAACTCATGTCTCTGGCGCTGTGGGGTAATAGTGCTAACCACTGAGCCACCGTACCATCCATAATGTCACTGATCATTAGAGGTTTTTTAAAAATTAAACAAAGGTACCTGCAGCATGACATCCAGCCATTTTGAATCAAATGTTGGTCAGGGCAAAGGTAGAAAGGGAGAACAAGGAACTAGTAGTCAGAGAAAGAAAAAAGTAAGCAGTTATTTTGGTTGGAAGGGAGTGGGGGGAACCTGGGGAGGTGACAGCAAGTTGGTTGTGATGGTGAAGTAATTGTCATCCATTTATAACTGTCTGCTTGCACTATTGCAAAACAGAGCCGAGAATACAAATAAGCCCGTATTCACAACAGCAAAACAAGAGGGTTGCGATCACAGATCAAGAGAAACATATATTGTTGAGATGAAAAATTATGAGATGGAGGAGACTGAGACAGATCTATTGATGAGAAAGTCATGAGCAGCTGCATGAATGAGTTTTGACTTATATCCCTTGATCAGGAAGCAAACAATGCCACCTCTTTGCAGGTACAAGCTGAACCCTGTAATTACAGTAAATATCCAAGGACAAAAAGCAACCAGAAATAGGGTTCATGGTGTAGTCCAGGCCTGGGGGTACAACAGCTGGAAATAACCCACATCCCACAGCAAACAAATCACAGGCATTTCCATGCACAGTGGTAGAAACCATACTCCGCTTCCAGCAGCATTTCCAAAAATCCCACACTTGGTCAAACCATATTGTCTCCCATTTCTAGCAATATTATATCCAATAGCAAAACAAGTTACAAGCCCTGAAGTATTTCAACATCTACTACGCTAACACTGTGTATCACCTTAATAGTTAAAAACTAGGTTTTGGGAAATAGAGGAAAAGTAATTCATTTTTAGTTTAAGTATTTTTGCTATGTGGATTTTAAATTGGATCTGGATATGTCAGTGGGAATGGACTTATTCACTATGTTGCTCGCATTCAAGAATTTCTTACCATTAGAAATAAACAGTTCAGAGAGTGAGTGCAGTGCGTTCAGCTGTAAAAATACTGGTGAATTTTTTCAAAAAAGAAAAATTACATTTTATTGTTTTAAAAATTGAAGAACAAACTACAAAGTAGCTGAATGAATGTAAATTAACATTCTGCCCTAACCATAACTTTCAATGCCCCTAAACATGACACAAATGTGTCGCAGCAATAATTATACTGTCACCAGTGGCTCAGAGATATGTTTGTAATGGAGTTTTTTTTCTCTAGCTAGACTGGAATTAGCCTCATGGCCTGTACAACATACACTGTAAACTTGTTATGATTAACACTAGAAATCACTGTTGTGCACTGCTTTCATATCATAATTGTATATTAATAAATGTTGAAAAACCAAGTATAAAACTAAACATTACCACATTGTCTGTTTTTCTAAGGGTGTGCAGTTCCTGTTACAAACCCTAATACCAGTACAGCTTGCAAAGGTATAAACACCACTATTAGTGTAAATCCACAAGTATTAACCTACTACTGGTACAAGTGTTGCTGTGTCCTCAACTGACTTCGAGATCACATGCCTGCAAAAAGTGTTTTTCTTCTCTGTTTCTGAGTCACCATTTCTCATTTTCATAAACCTGCGCACTCTGAGATTACCGATTACACCCCCAGAAGAGTGGAACCCCACACAGTTACTGCAAATGTCGTTGGGAATCAGCTGATGGGTTAGTTATTGAAAATCAAACCTTCACACATTTGTCATGTATAAAAGATGACTGAAAACCTTCGAATCAGAATAATTTACAAAAGGAGAAAACCAAGGGTATGGCAGGGCCTGTAGTGCTCTTTGTGGAACATTGACATGAGCATGCAGAGGAGTTTTACCTTTTAGTAGATCCCCAAAATGCTTGGCAGAATTCAATTAGGGATACCAGTTCTCCCATATTGTAAATGCAGACTCTATCTCTCCAATAGGTGCAGATGTTGAGAGAATGGAAGCAAGGCAAGCCCTGAACAGATATGGTCAGCCTTTCCTTCAATAAGGAAGGTGGCAAAAAACGTACATCTTTCAGCTCAGGTTACAACTTTTGAGCTATCTGACTGAATCCTATTGCCCATTTTGCTCCTTGCACTCATTAACTTTTAGTGCTTATCTGCTTTCTATTTGAATGCAATGACTGATAGGTTTCAGGAACTACACAGTAATAAGCCCCCATTGTGAAATAAAATCTTCCAGGAGGAGGCAGAAGTATTGAAGAGAGGTATTCCGGATGATCTGAAAACTCTGCAACCTTCATGGATGTTTGGAGACAGGTCAATATTCTCCGTCACTAATAAAGAACATCAGGCCCGGCATAAAAATACCTTCAAACAATAACACTGTTATCATACAGCAGGTCAGAGGTGAATTGTGGGGGATGGGGGTGGGTGTCAATGCACCACTAACCTCAGTGAGCCTTTACAGTAATAGTGTTATTATTAAATTGCAGGGCAAGGAACCTACAGGATCAGCTGGGTGAGTTGTAAACCATGGGGCAGCAAAATCATTCAGCGAGACAACCAGTAATGTGGCCGATCAGATCATTTTTCCAACAGGGTTGATAGGTTAAATTTGTTCCTGTAGCCTCAGCGGCCTATTTGAAGAGTTTCCACAATGCAGCCAAATCAAATGAAAAAGAAACAAAATTGCTGGGGAACTCATGTAGCAAATCCGGTGACCCTTCTTCAGAACAGGTAATCAAAATTCAACCAACATCCAATCAAACAGAAGTCATTGTGTTCATCATCAACCTGAAAACCTTGGTTGGAGATGCTCTACCAACACCTCTGAGAATCGCTACACATATTTTCTATCTGTTTGCTCACCTCAACTTCAGCCAAAGCGGGACATAATCCCTTTGTCTCTCTCCTCTTCCCTGTTTACAACTTAACCCTGAAACAAGAGCATTTTCAGTCTTTTGGTTGCACAAAACTGTATCATTGTGTAGATTTTAATGACATGCTACTGTTCAATGACATTTGCAATATCATCAAAGGAAGTCACGGTGTTCATAAGCCAAAAATAAAATGTTAACTTAGACTTAAACAATGAGATTTTCTCTTAAATACAGTTTGTTATTTATATGCAGTTTAAAAAAACAAGTTATGGTATTCTGCGTCAGCTTTTAACAAGCATGTGTCCTTTTAGCCAATTACATGAACCTGCCCAATTTATTGAAACACTTTGAATCAGCAATAACTCATTCATTACCATTAATGTACTTATTTAAACATAATCTGAAAATATCAAAAGGCAGCAAACTGTTTGAAAAAATATACCTGGTGACGATTGTCCTGAAAGTTGATTTTCATTATTGTAACTTGCATTCCATAAGCTAAATTGTGAGCTTACAAATGTCAAGAAACACAGGAACAACAAGCTAGGATCATTAGTACAAAGCAGGTAGGTTGAATATTGTTTTAAGTGGAATTCTGAATACAGTAGATCAGGTTACCATACCCAAGCAAAGGGAAACACTAATAATCAAAATTCATTTCAATACCAAAAATATTAGACTAAAAGTTATTGCAGGTAATACTTTTGCATTAATTCACACCCTACTTATTCATTTTATTACAGTAAATGAATTAATTCAGGGAACAGTTTAATAGGCTAGCAAAGTAGCATTAAGAAATTTGATATTGAGGACATTAAAAAAAGAACTGTTAACCTTAATTTACAATTCTGGTAAATCAAAAATGAATATTTTCATTCTCCAGTGGGCTGCACGATCTAAATAAATGTGCCAACTCATTGTAGATGAGTAAACAAATCACTGTTACATTTTTCTAATCTTACCATAAACTAACACAGGACAAATGACTTGTATCTCTCTCCCTCTCCATAAAATCAAACAATCACTGAACAACACTAAATAACTACAAAAAGACATAAGAAAATTAATTTTAATTTTCCTCTTGGATTTAAAATCCAACCCATTTTAAGGCTTTTGACTCATTAGTAAATTACATTTAATCTGTACTCCTGGGGATTGAAGTTAAGATACAAGTAATGAGTCACATAAATACCTTACTATAATCAGCTAGAGCTTTTAAAACTATCGTGGGAGTTAAGCCAAGGAACCGCATTTACTGCAAATGATTTTCAAACTCAGAACACTCTTCTGTTACAACTCTCCTTTTAGGTCATTTGCCTGGCTTCAGACATTGATAAAAAAAAATTACTGACCATTATTTTTGAACCATTTAGAATGTATACATATGTAGTTACAGCAAGAATTTTCCATTTAATCAGCTACATTAGTTGGAACAGGCTTATGTTACAGGATGTGTTGATCGAGTAATGATTTGTTTTCGGTAATGTATGTACAAGTCCCAAACCTGGTTATTGTCTATTTCTTTATGCCTGCTTCAGCTTACTAAAGAACTACAAAGAGAAAAGGGGAAAAACAATTATACTGAGATTTGCCTTATACAAAATTCTAACTAAGAGGCACATTGTTAAAAACACACAATTCAAATATTAAATGTGGGAGAGCATTAAGGCAGATTATGTGGCAGAAGTTTCAAATGGAAAAAGTCAAAATCTTTTGAGTCAATCAAACACACATTGTAAAGTAGCATCTAAATGAGTGTGCCATTTCTCATTTCGTTTGAGGTTTTATATTTATTTCGAAATTTAGATAGTGAAGTGACTGTGCAGGAAATAGTTTTAATTTGGCGATTCATTTACCATAAGTGTATATATTTTTTGTAACGCTTGACTTTTATTTTGTATTGATGAACTAAAATTAGCATCCCCTCCCTTCTCCTGCTAACGCACATACATTCTCAGCACTTAAATTTGATTAATAGATGTGACAGAATATTAAAAACTTAGAGTGATTGCAAAGTGATACTATGATCAATGGAGTTCAGACAATCCTACAAAGTCACACAAAAAAAGCCTGACTAGATTGTAACCTTCCACCAAGTCCCAGTGATGATACTACAGTAATAGAATCATTCCAGGTAATCTATAGCATAAAAAGTTTCAATCCTTCTGATCCTTTTTGTTATAACAGCATCGCCTGACTGTGAAATGAAGACAGCAAACATTCCCACTTGGCAACATGTGGAATATTGTCCACAGTAAAGGATCAAAAACAGTGACATAAACAACACATATGTATCAAGTGATGACCTACAGTCACACTAAATAATAACCAAATCAGTATTATTTACTGCACAATAAACCACACAATACAAGCTCTAATGTGATAATTTAGAAATAACCAACTTACACCTTAATGAAGTTTTATTTATAATTTCCATTGCTCTTAACTAACTTTGCAAATGCCATTGCTATGTATATGCATCAATATTTCAATGTTGTAAGCTGGATAGTACCAATGGCATTTGCAAGGTTATTAAGAACAATGGAAATTATAAATTAACATATTAATTATAGTATAAATATTATACATTATGCTGAGACAAAATACAAAAGGTTTGCAACATAATGGACAACAGTATTTTACAGCAAAAAAAAAGGACTGATTTAGAAATAAAGTCAATGTAACCAAAACACTAGTTTTCAATATGAGGTAGATACTACTTTGTCTCAATTATCAAAAAAGGAGTTTAGAGAGTTGTGTAGTGCCAGTGACAGTAGTTAATGTTTATAGACACACAGCTTCACACTACTTCCAACAACACTAATTTTGTGCTACTCAATTGTTCAGGAAATAAATATTTGTTAGTTGCTATCATGTCACTTGACTGGGTACAAGATTCTGTCCAATACTTGAACAGGAAAATCCAAGTGGATTTTACACATTGTCACAAAAGACTTTCAGTAAACAGTAATCAATACTTTACAACTAGTTGGAGGAAAACAAGCTGAAAAAATGGTACACATTGCTTGACTTTAAATAAACACAGGCATTTGCACAAAATAAATGTACAAAACCCAAATATCTCCTTTCTGCTTTAAATTCTACATTTAAAGTATTTTGAATGATCTTTACGGTGAACATGAAGCAAGTTCTACTGCATGATTTTTTGTGGATGTTGCTGGCCCGGCCAGCATTTATTGCCCATCTCTAACTGTGCAGAGTGCAGTGGGTCTGGAATCACGTGGAGGCCAAACCAGGTAACGATAACAGATTTTCCTCCCTAAAAGATATTAGTGAACCAGGTGAGTTTTTCTGACAATCAGTAAAGGTTTCAAGATCATCATTAGACCCCTCACTTCAAATTTTTATTGAATTCAAATTCCACGACCTGCCATAGCGGATTCGAATTGGAGTTCCCAGAGCTTCACCTGGGCCACTGGATTAATAGTCTAGTGATAACACCAAGCCATTAAGTAAAAAATGATACTCTTAATAATTCAAAATTAAAAGAAACAAAATTAATGATGCTAGTTTTTCTTCAAAAGAGTTTAACAGCTACTTTAAAACAATATTATGAGGATATGCTTGACCAGACCAGGATTTACTAATCACAATTTTTCCATAATAATGTGATGATGAACCTTCTTGAACTGCTGCAGTTCACAGAGTAAGGTTAGGTAAAAAATTCTAAGACAGATGACACTGAAGAAACAGTGATATATTTCTAAGCCTGTATTGTGGAGAACCTGAAGGTGGTGGTGTGCCTAATTCTTCAAGAGGGTACTGGCTGCAGATTTGGGACTTGCTCTGAGACTTTTCTTCCCTTGCCTTCTGGGATTCACCCATCATACACACACCATAGCTTTTTTCTCTTACAAGCAGGGGTATTTGGAAAGTTGTGGGAAAGTGGAAGATGGGGGTAGAGAAAACATCATCAGGAATACTTTAAACCCACTTTTAAAAAGTAAAAGATGGGACTATTCAAAGTGGTTCTCCTGGTCCTGGTTAACACCCTGCCTTCCATCCACACCCTCAAAAATGGCCATCCATTCACTTGCTGTTGGTGGGTCCTTACTATGTGCAAGCTATTATTTTTCTTGCAGCAGAGTGCTTTTGTAAAATAATGTAGCATTAAATACCCAAAACAGAAGTTTTGAACATGTTTCAAACAACACACCAATTGAAACAACAGTTTCAGTACATTTGATTCTTGGGGAAATTAAATTTATAATGTCTTGCTTTTGAAATTATCAATCACCTTTGAAGTTACTTATCTGGAAAAAAAAGATGAGGTCTCTTAAAATCAGGTCTCCTATTTTATTTAATACAAGTCAAAAGAAGGTCCCTAGTTTATTTTGTAAAAGAATAGATTCTTGATTGTAACATGCCAGTACAACTAATTTTTGAAAGGGGAGTTCCTTTCGACATCTATGTGAAATAAGTGACAGATTACGATAAAGAATGTTGTAGATTGCTATGTTAACCACTGAGAAAAAAAGTGTTCAGCATCATGGTGATTGCGCTGTAAAGATAGTTCCTTTATTTGTTGTCAAAAAGAACCAGACAGGTCTCACATTGCAACATTTTCTTCTGCTTGCAGAAAACTTGTATTCAATTTGAAACAAATCATTTTAACATGTGGCAATTTTAGAGATTTGTGGAATTTACTCCAGGACACCAGATCACCCAATCAACAGTTTATCTGTGAATCTGCCCAGAAGTGAAACACTTTTTCACAGTATTATCACTGTGACAAACACAGAAAATGCTAGAGAAACTCAGCAGATCTGGTCGCATCAGTGCAGAGAGATCTCCAGTATTCTGAGCTTCATCTGAGCTAACCATTGCTAGAATTGGCCAGGCAATGCCTCATATACTGCAAGCCAATGATATCTCCCACCAACTGGTTGTGCACAGGCACTAACCAATTCTTGAAGGGAGAGCAATTTCTAAATGATTACCAACTGAAAAATCGTCAATATAAAAGTAATGACAATTTAACATCATAAATTTGCACTGGAGTAAAAACACATGTATTAATAGAACACATTGATGTAAAATGAGAATTAAATAAGAACAAAAATTGTTGAGAATAGAGGTCATGCAGAATTTATAAAAAAAAGGTTTGACTGGGAGAGATGCATCAGAACACTTGAAATACAAACTAGTCCTTCCTCTTTCAAATGCTGACAGACAGCTGTGTTGGAAGCATTTCTGATTTTATTTTTAAGCCATACCAAAAAAAAAAATTCTTGGGTGAGATTCTGATCAGAATAATTTTAGTTTTCTGACAGCAGGTTAAAAAAAATGTGGAGATACAAAAAGGATTTTAAAAACTTGACCCAAATTAAAACATATTCTTATCCAATTAGCACTTTTTGACAGTAGTCTCTAATTCAACCTTCACCGAAAGGAAATAATGAATGGTTTGAGTGTTTGATATTGCAGCCTGTGCATAACAACTTTACAAGTTAGGTATCAAGCTTGTGCAGCTCAATATCATTTCCATGATGTAGTTACTTCACTAAAAGACATGTGGCAATTCCTTTTCTTAAAAAACCCCCACAAATCTCTAATTTTATGCTGGTCTGACACAAAACCCAATTTTTCATGGGTATCTTTAACTGTCTGGGTCAGGTTTAAAATAAAGATGGCAAGGCCTACATATAGCTAACAATCTATACTTGGGCAATAGAGATTCTGCATTTGCCATTTTTGTTTTGATTGCAAAGTTATGACAAGATTAAGAAATATTGATTGAAGTAGATTGAGGTACAGAGGAAGAAAACTTTACTCTTGACCGCTTCCAAAAGAAGTATCCACTAAAATGGCTGTAAAAACAATAGAGCCAGTCAACCTATTGTTTGCAAATTACAGTTTTGGATATGGTGACTTTTGAGTCACCAAAATAAGATTGGATTTATTTTGAAAAACTAAGCTTTTAAAAGCATAGGCATGTCTGAAAATGCTTTGTAGAAGAGGAATTAATAGCAGAAGTTTGACTTATCATATTTGAAATACAACTTTAAGTGGCAACACACTGGAGAGAGCAATTGAGGAAAATACAGGTGCAATTCACTTTCAATCTGTGGGCTAGAAGAAGGGCATGAGATTGGTTGAATAACTTCAGAACTGTTTTTGTTATAAGTTCAATGCAGACTGTGGGTCGTTGCTGTAATTCTGCTGCGGCAATGATTCATCTCAGAATGTGCAGTTATGTATCTCATACTATCTGAGCTGGTTTTCCTTACATTAAGCAGACAAAAGGTTTTTTTTTACATATTGTTCAAATCTGTCAATTACTGGCCTAGGATATAACGTGTACGTTGAATAACTTATTTCAAATGCAGGAATCCTAGATGAGATGTTCTAAAGTAAAGCTCATACTGCTGTTTCAGTAAAAAAAACACTTTACTGACTCTCATTGAAAACAATGGAACTCAACGATGCTGTCAAACATAGTATTTTAAGGATTTATATTTAAACTGAACAATTAATTACTTTGGTTAGCGACAAAATATCTATTTTATAACAAGTAGTTCCAACCGGGCGGGTCTAGGTGCAAATATTTTTGGATGTTGGGACCTACAGCAAGTTTAACACGGAAGACAGGGGGCTCCATTCGAGTGATTTAAGGGCGACATTCTTCCAAGTTATAGGTAAAAATACATTAGCTGCGATCCGATACACTGCCTCTGCAAGCATCAAGCAACAAAACTATGTCTGGACACCAACAGGTTGCAAAACAAAAATAACCTGGGTCCAATCCCGTTTGCAGAAGCAATTAATCCCAAACTAGGCGCAGTGTCCTACAGTTCTTTGCAACAGAAAGAGGATAAAAGACATCCATTCACGGGGACATGTCATTTGCACTCTAAACGGTTAAACAAATGCAGCTCATGTTCACATCTAACCCCGTTGGACGATACAGGTTACGGGCTGCGTTAGCCCTGTTGGTAGCCTTCTCGCACACACACAATAAACGACTGTTTTATCTGCCACACGTTGGACTGTTTTGACTCATCGGCGTGTCTTGTATTTTCTTGCCTTCGCAATAAATCAGTGATTCCCCAAAGCATGCTTTTGCAAAAAAAAAACCCAAACAGCAATTGAAATACAAAAAAAAAGGCTACTGAAACTGCTGTCTAAGAAAATGCTTACTACCTTGTCCGACTTGGGACTAGACAGAGGAAAGAAGAAATGACTGGCGTTTAAGAACCTGACTGGCACTTGTGAGATAATGCCTAAAACAATAGGAGAGGGACTGGGTCTTTCACATTCGTTTACACTGAAATAGACTTAAATAGACCCCTCTGTGAGTAACGACAGTAGTTTCTGAACAATCTTCTATCGTTAGATGTTAACTCGGTGGTTGTTGACATGAAAAAAGTTGCTCACAGTTCAACAGGCATCAGGTTGACCAGAGACGAGAAATTGTCCACTACACACGGCCCCAGGCCGTGAAACAAGACAGTGGTAACCCTCCTGATCACTAGTCTTTTGTCCAGAACTAATAAGCTAATGAATTAACAAATCAATATTAAGTTTCAACAAGGACAGTGCACTGCCATTTTCAGATTTTTGTTCGTTTATGAAGTATTGGGTGGCACAAAGAATTTCCAAATTGTCACAGTACAGGAGGCTGCCATTCAGCCCATCAGGCCTCCACCGGCTCGTTAGATGGTGCCAATGTCCTGCTTCCTCACCCATATACTTGCACATTATTTCTTTCTCAATAATATCCAATTGATTGTCGGAAGCAGTGAAGCTTTTCCTCACTTCACACTATGTTTGCACATCACCGTAAATCTACGTTCTTGCTCTTTTTATGACTGGAAGCTTGTATCCTGCTCAGTCATGGTTTTGAAAGCTTCTATCAAATTTCCTCTAACCTCCTTCTCTCTAAAGGGAACAGCTCCAACTTCCCTAATCCATCCTCATAACTGAAGTTCCTCATCCCTGGAACTATTCTTGTAAACTATTTCTGCATAATCTCCAATACATACACATCTTTCCTACAATGTGGAGCCCCCAAGTGTACACAGTACTCCAGCTCATGTCTAACAACAAAAATCATCTCCATGCTCTTGTACACTACGGCCCTATTAATAAGGCATAGACTTCTATATGCTATAGTTACTGCTCTGTTCACCTGTCCTGTCACCTTTAACAATCTGGACTGTACAGTGTTTGATTTGATTTATTGTTGTTAGATGTACCAAGTACGGTAAAAAGCTTTGTTTGTGGCGTCTGGATAATTGAAGTCCGGCTGTACAAGTGAGGGATCACATGAAAATAAGATACAGAAACAGGTTAAGGCCATTCAGCCTTCACACTACCTCTGCCCAACACTATGGTTAATCTTCAATTTCAGCTTTCCTTATGAATGCCATGTCCATTGGGACCCAAAAAACTACTGATCTCCATCTAAACATCAGACCATTCTCGATTTCTCTGAGGCAGAGAACAGCAAAGATTTACAACCCTTTGAGTGAAGGAATTTCTCATCTCGAACCTAAATATGTTCTTCTGATTGTAACTGTGTCTTACCAAGGGCCTTAAAGATTCTACAGCTCAATGAGATAATCTCTCACTCTTGTAAACTTGAGGGAGTATGTGCCTAATCTGCTCAATATCTCCTCATAAAATAATCCCCTAAAACAGGAATAGTCTGGTAAAACCTTTATTATGCTCCAAGGCAAATATGTCCTTCCTTAGATTTGATCACTTGGATGGCAGGTTTGCAATGCAAAGGATGCCCATGGTGTGAGTTAAATTCTGCACCAACTGAGGCTCCTATGAAGGACTCTTCTTCTCAATCTTTTCGCTCTCCTGAGGCATGATGACCTCAAGTAAAACCCACCACCAGTCATGTCTCTCTCTCTCTTTAGAAAGCAGCCCTATGGTCAGGTAAGTTGGTGATGAAGTTATCCTTTAACACAGTATTGGATGTGTAATCTCACCAAGGATCTATATAATTGAAGTAAGACTTGTTTGTTTTTAAACACAGTACAATTTATCAGCTCACACTTTCAGCAATCTTCCTTAAAAAAAAAATTAAAAATCTTAAAACCTGCAAGAACATGTCAAACTAATAATGGGTGGCATGAGATTTATGATTAGGGAAATGTTTGAGTCCTTGACTACATTTATGTAAATAGTTTCTAACAAATTGGGTCAGAGGGTTGCAAGTTCCTGCCAGCAGCTAGCCACCGAAAGGAATAACCAAAACCAAGTAACTTGACCAGTTTGTGAATGCTTCTAGCTACCAAACTTTGTCACTGAGTCAAAACCTGGAACTTGCAATCGTGCAGCATTTGTGGATATACCTACTGTAAATTAAATGTAGTAGTTCGGGACGATAGCTCACCACCACCACCAACTTAAGGGCATGGGTAAAAGACACACATGTGCAATGAATGAATCTAAAAAGGCATATTACAATTTTTTAAAACTATGCAAACAGCTGTATTGTTATCAGGTTTGCCAAACTCAACCACATTGTAAGAGTTTGATTGCACTGGTGCCTGCAGAAAGGACTCATCTGTTTTAAGCCAATACAGCAATTCTTTGATTTTCACTTCAACAGTCACATGTTCTCCAGCTGCTCCAACAAGTCAGTAAAAAACAATACTTTAAAAAAAAACGTTTATGGGGTGTGGCTAGACCAGCATTTACTGCCCATCCCTAACTGTCCAGAGGACAGTTCAACATATTGTCTAGCTATCACCATTGTTAACAGCTAACCCGAGAATGCAACTTTTTTAAAAAAAGGTTTTGTGATTTACACATGAAAGAAGTGAAACTATCACTGTATTCTAACAGATGAAAGGCTCAACAATCAATTTTTCAAGTATAATTTCAGTTACATCACATTGTAAATTTTTGTTATAAATTCTGTGTTAGGATTTAGCCCTCCACTATCACCTGATGAAGGAGCCTCGCTCCGAAAGCTAGTGTGCTTCCAATTAAACCTGTTGGACTATAACCTGGTGTTGTGTGATTTTTAACTTTGTCCAGAGGACAGTTTACAGACAAACACATTGGTATGGGTCTGGAGAACAGATAGGTCAGACCAGGTAATGATGGCAGATTTCCTTCCCCAAAGGACATTAGTGAACCAGATGGGTCTTTATAACAACGGCAATTGGTACTGACTATGTGGTTGCCATTGAGCTCAAAGTCTTTAAAAACTGAATTCAAATTTCACACGCTCTACCGTGGGGGATTTAAACCCACATGCCCAGAACACTGACCTTGTGTTTTGGATTACTAATCCAGTGATATTACCAACTCCCCAGAAAAGAACATGTTGTGAAATGACCTGCCACACCTACATTCTTTTGTGCCACATGTGGTGCATAGTTATGATCTGGAATGGATTGCCAAAATAAAGGTGGTTGGCACCTATTCAATAGTTTCTTTCAAAATAGAACTGAATAAACACTTTAAGAGGAAAAATGATAAGGCACTGAGAAAGAGCTGTGATTGTGATGAGTTGGATAGCTCTTTCAGAGAACAGTCAACAATATAATGGCCCAAATGGGCTTCTTCCATGCTTTATGATTGAATCAATCTTGAAGATCCCACTTGCAATGGCAGGTCTTAGTCAAAGTCCATGCTAACACTATAATGTTTATACAGTACAGCATTACATTACAGAACAAAGCAGGCCATTTTCTCCAACAAGCCAAAGTTTATGTTCCACATGAACTTCCTCTCACCCTTTCCATTTTTTAACCCATCAACAGATTTCCCTCATGTTTGTCTAGATTCCCCTTAAAAATACAGAACCAGATTAACTCAATCACATCTTGCCATAAAGAATTCCACATTAACTCTTTGGATTAAAAAAAACATTTCTTATGAATTCCCTACAGATTTCCTTGGCAACTAGTTTAAAAGAATTGGCCACTAGTTCTGGTCTCCCTCACAAGTTGACAAATATTCACTCTTTCTACCCAATCAAATCGTAAGACCACTATCAGAACAATCTAATCCTTCCTAATAGCATCTAAGTTCTGCCAGCATCCTAGTAAATCTATTATGCACCTTCTCCAGTACTTTAGTATTATTTTTATAATTCGTAGACTAGAATTGATTACAGTATGTGAAGGTGATCAAATAAAGATACTAAACAATTTGAATGTTAACACTGGTAGGGATACACTGAGGATCATCGCCCCATTCATTCACGGGTAACATGCAGCACTGAAAGATCTTGAATAGATATAGAGCTCCACCTGGCTTCACATTTGGTAAGTCAGAAAGAAAAGTAATCTTTTATATTGGTGGTGTCCAGAAGCCCTTTAAGGATGTGTGACATAGCCTTCTAACAATAATTGCCTTACTTTAATTCCTTGCACTTGCTGGACACAATAAAGTCCAATTTTATCACCATTTCTTGAATTTAAGCTTTTTAAAAGTCACCTTTAAACTTAGCTTCTACATATGCAGTTAGAAAAAAAATGTGCAATTCAGAATATCCCAAAACCCACATACAAGGGCTGAGTATGTCCATAGATCAAAACAATGTTCTGCAAGTGATCAGGTTTAGCAATGCAAAACGATTTAGAATTTATAACTCCAGTCAACTCAACTGGTTCAATGTGAGTGATGGAATCAGCCATTGATAACAGAATTTCTGAAGTTCTTGTATTGTCATTTTGGCCTCCGTGGCATGTTCGAATTACTCTTCCAAGAACTGTTGATGCAAGTGCACAATGGGATTATTCGAGCAAATAAGGTACCAATTGTAGATGAAAGTGAGGACTGAAGATGCTGGAGATCAGAGCTGAAAATGTGTTGCTGGAAAAGCGCAGCAGATCAGGCAGCATCCAAGGAGCAGGAGAATCAACGTTTCGGGCATGAGCCCTTCTTCAGGAATGAGGAAAGTGTGCCAAG